>NC_135805.1:89985055-90299569 GCF_964213995.1 Mustelus asterias
GTAGCAAGGCATGAGTCATTATGACTTTGAATTAGGAACAGTGAATTCATATATCATCATTTAAAAGCAATACAGCTAGTCATAAAATATTAATTACAAGACCATTTCTGGGTTGAAACTCCTCCTGTCTCAATTTTTGGTGCTAAATAGCAGCAACTACAAAAGAGAAAATGTTATTTCTTCGTAATTTTATATTAAATCTATCACTCAGAGGAACTTTTGATGTCCAATTTTTAGTGAAATGAAAACTACAAAGAAATTGCAACTGTAGAGTCTATTATTTTGAATAATCCTGAAAGCCGCATGTGCTTTGCTTCTTTTCTGTAATTCTGCTGACAACAGTCATGTGCCGAGTAGTAAAATTGTGCCTGAACTGCTATGGGTTCAGGTTCCAACTCCCTCACCCACATGCGGTTATATTTGGCTGTCTTTGTCAGACTGCCGAGTGGGACATAGTCAATCTTGCCCTTCATCCAACACTCCTGCTGTTAGCTAAATCAGAAGAGGAATATCATCACAACATTGCATAAGTCATCTCACCAGCTTTCCAGCTGAAGGAGGCACGGCCCCTTGAGTCAAGTTCAGTTCTATTTGTTAAGGAAGTGCCTAAGAAGCCAAAAACACATTTAGTCAGCTCTCAAAAGAGAAGTGTAATTTTCAGTATAAAAATTAATCCATATTAATTCTCTGACAAAATGTTTGCTGTGTTAAATCAGTGAGAAAATACCGAAATATTGCTTTAGTTTTGAGGTGGCCGCTGGAAAGTAATGGCCTCTGCATTTTTTTCAATGCCTTACCAATGCAAAATGATTTTATTTTGCTTAAAATGGACCACATTGTTGCACCGATTAGCACCAGCTGTGAGAACAAGCCATGTCAAATGAAAGCAGTGGCGTAAGTTAATCAGAAAAGGCATTTGTGTTGAAACGTAAACACATCAGGTTAAAATATATCATCACCCGTTTATTCACTAGTAGATTATTTAACTCCAAAAGATTCCCTCCAATTTTTATTTCTGTCTTTGCTCCTGAAGACACGTTAGGGGCACTTTCCATCTGCCTACAGATTCGCTGGTGCTTGTAGCAAGGCAGTAGGTAGACAACTGTGGTTGTCTTTTTAATTTAATGTGGTTTATTGATTGCTTGATGTTTGTCCCAGTCAATATTTGAATGGTCCTTGAAATAGGCCAGTGGTCCGACTAATAACAGTCAACAGCCATCACCGTGTGACAAATGGAAACATTGCTGAGGCGGAAGGAACAGGGAAACACTGCTTTAGCCAACAGCATCAGGCTGGACAACCATGAAACCTATGATGATTGAAAATATCCATTTCCAGGAATTACCCACTCAATGTCAACGTTGTGAGATGGGAAGATAGCAGCCTTGCCATGTTCTGTTGGTATCTCAATGTATATCACAGCAGCCACCTCCCACTGTGCAGCTTCCTCCTCATACCTGCCAGGATGCAGACAACTTGAGGCCCACAAAATGCTGAGAAAATTGCAATCAGCTCTCAAAATACTTAGTATCTTAACAATTGACATAACTATCTGCTCACTGCTGCCTGGTGGTTTCCATTGCTGGTGCTTTGTTGTCTTGGAGAAAGCAGAAGAAGGCAGGAACATGTTAGGGAGCCAATCTCCCAGGTGGCATGGTGGCACAGTGGTTAGCACTGTTGCCTCACAGCGCCAGGGACTCGGGTTTGATTCCCGGCTTGGAGTTTGCACATTTTTCCAGTGTCTGCATGGGTTTCCTCCAGGTGCGCCAGTTTCCTCCCACAGTCCAAAGATGTGCGGGTTAGGTGGATTGGCCATGCTAAATTGCCCCTTCGTGTCAGGGGGACTAGCTAGAGTATGCATGGGGTTGTGGGGATAAGGCCTGGGTGGGATTGTGGTCAGTGCAGACTTGATGGGCCGAATGGCCTCCTTCAGCACTGTGGGATGCTATGATTCAATCTAATGCTTTCATTTCTAAAATTACACAATCAAGCCTTCTATTCACCTCACCTTCTGCACCTGCCATTTCCAAATCTGCCTCAACAGGGCCAAGAATATTTGGGCAAAGTGCAACGGCCAAGAATTAATCCTACATAAACCATTGGTTTGGCCGCAACTGGAGTATTGTGTTCAAGTCAGGGCCCCACACTTTGGAAGGATATGAGGACTTTTGAGAGTGGACAGAAGAGATTTCCTGGAATGGCATGGATAGAGATTTGGCTAATGGGCAGGAAACAGCGAGTAGGATAAAGGGGTTCTTTTTCAGATTGGCGATCTGTAACCAGTGGATTTTCACAGGGATCACTGCTGGGACAGAAACTGTTTACAATATATATTAATGACTTGGAGGAAGGAAGCACATGTACTGTAGCCAAATTTGTAGATGACACAAAAATAGTTGGAAAGTCAAGTTGCAAGAGGAATACAAAGAGATATTGAAAAGTTAAATGGGTAAAATGTTGGCAAATGGAGTATAATGTGGGAAAATGTGAAATTGTTCATTTGGGAAGGGAGAACAAAAGAACAGTATTATTTAAATGGAGAAAAAACTGCAGAAAGCGGCAACACAAAGGGACTTAGGGGGTACTTGTGCACGAAACACAGAAACTAGCACACATGTGCAGCAGGTAATCAGGAAGACTAATGGAATGTTGGCCCTTATTTCAAAGGGTTGAAGTATAAGAGTCAGGAAGTTCTGCTGCAACTGTACAAGGTACTGGTGAGACCACATCTGGAGTAGTGTGAGCAACTTTGATCCCCTTATTTAAGGAAATATATTACTTCATTGGAGACAGTTCAGAGAAGGTTCACTGGGATGATCCCTGGTATGGAGGGATTGTCTTATGAGGAAAAGTTAAACAGGTTGGGATTCTACTCATTGGAATTTATAAAATGAAAGGTGATCTCATTGAAACATATAGGATTCTTAAGAGGCTTGACAGGGTAAGTGCTGAGAGGACGTTTCTCTTCATGAGAGAGTCTTGGACCAGAGGGCATAGTCTCAGAATAAAGGGGTGCCAATTTAAGACTGAGATGAAGAGGAATTTCTTCTCTCAGAGGGTTGTGAGTCTTTGGAACTCCTTTCCACAGTGAGCTGTGGGGGCAGAGTCCTTGTGTATATTTAGTTTAGTTTATTTATTAGTGTCACAAGTAGGGTCACATGACCACTGCAATGAAGTTACTGTGAAAATCCCCTAGTTGCCACACAGCGGCGCTTTTCGGGTACATTGAGGGAGAATTTAGCATTGCCAATGCATCTAACCAGCACGTCTTTCAGACTGAGAGAGGAAACTGGAGCACCCGGAGGAAACCTTGAAATAAGGACCAACATTCCACTTGTCTTCCTGATTACCTGCTGCACCTGTGTGCTAGCTTTCTGTGTCTCATGCACAAGTATACCCAAATCCCTTTGTGTTACAGCTTTCTGCAGTTTTTCTCCATTTAAATAGTACTCTATTCTTTTGTTCTTCCTTTCAAAATGAACAATTTCACATTTTCCCACGTTATACTCCATTTGCCAACTTTTTACGCAGACACGGGGAGAATGTGCAAACTCCACACAGACAGTGACTCAAGCTGGCAATTAAACCCGGGTCCCTGGCGCTGTGATGCAGCAGTGCTAACCACAGTGTCACCATGCCGTCCCTATTTAAGGCTACGATAGATTTTTAATCAGTAAGGGAATCAAAGATTACAGGTGGACTTGAGGAGTGTTGGATCAGCAACATTCAAATCTATTTGAATGGCAGAACAGACTCAAGGGGCTGAACATCCCACTCCTGTTCCTATTTCTTATGGTCTTATGGAGAGATTGTAGTTATATGGATGGAGCAGAGAAGCTGTGGTTGTTATTCGAGCAGTGTTGGCCAAGAGGAGATTTTGTTAAAAGTTTAAAATTTATTTTTTTAGTCACATTTAGGCTTACATTCACACTGCAATGAAGTTATTGTAAAAATCCCGTAGTCGCCTGTTTGGGTACACCGAGGGAGAATTTAGCATGGTCAATGCACCTAACCAGCACGTCTTTCAGACTGTGGGAGGAAACCGGAGCACCCGGAGGAAACCCATGCAGACACGGGGAGAATGTGCAAACTCCCTGTGACCCAAGCTGGGAATCAAACCTCGGTCCCTGGCGCTGTGAGGCAACAGTGCTAACCACTGTGCCACCGTGGCTTAAAGAATGATGGAGTTAGACAGAGTCCATGAAAGAGAAACTGTTTCCAGTGGTGAAACAGAGTACAAAGATTTAAGGTAATTGACAAATGAACTCGAAGTGAATGGGGAAAGTCTTTTTATGCAACAGTGAATAGGATTTAACAGATTCAATGGTAGTGTTCAAAAGGGAATTGGATAAATAAGTGAAGAAAAACAGGTTGCAGAGATATGGGGAAAGGATGTGAGACTAACTGGGTGGCTCTTGGAGCCAGAGCTATCTCAGTATTTGCAATGCCCATAAAAGCTCTTGGTTAAAAATATAAGGCTTATTGTTTTACCAAATTCTTTCCCTTTGGTTCCTGGCAAAATATCTCGCTTGACAGAAAGGTTTGGAGAATCACATAATGAGCTCATTATGCAGATTCATGATGATCCTGATTTTCCAATGGTGATTGTGACAAAGATCCAAATGCTTCAAATACCTTTTAAGTTGCTTAAACTGTGATTGGTGCATGTATCAAAATAATGGAGCACGGATTTTATTGTGAACAGATTTAACATCCATATTCTAGTAATCCCACAGCATCATTTAAGCACCAAATTTCTATAATTTCTGTATTTGCATAAACCTTAGCACACTTGAGATTTGCCCGAGAAATGATTCCTGGTTGACCTTTATGTTTACATGGTATTGTACAGCATTATGTAGTGAGTGCCAGTAACCTTACCCTGGCCCCCCACCACACAAGGGGAACCCCTCCATTGGGGCTCCTCAGCGGTCACGTCCCTGGAACTGGCCCCTGGCACAGATTAGCACTGTCAACCTGTGCCAGAGGCAGTGCCATCTTGTGCAAGGGGAAGTATCAGGGCACTACCTGGGCATGTCCATCTCTCCCTGAGGGCTGTACTTAACTTAGGATCCTGGCAATCTTCAACAGCCAGAACTGCTCCTGAGCTGCTCTGATAAGTGAAAGGTAGCACACCAGCACAAAGCCTCGGTCAAGTGGACGATGCAGTTGTCGTCTCCTAAATAAGACACCTCTTGCTGCCACGGACATGTGCATATGGCTGAAGAGACCATTATGGCTGCAGGTCTTGTGCTTTGGCAGAAACAATGAAGACAGCTACTCGATGATGACAAAACATGAGTGGTAACCCTCTAATGCAAATGGGGACACGTAACTCCATGATGTCTTTTAATACAATTTGCAGTCACTCTCAATAAAGAGGTTGACACATCTCCCTGACTTTAGATAAGGGGTGAGTAGCTAACATAAGTCAGCTCGACATGACAGAAATATGAGGCTCACAAAGGGAAGTGATCACTGAGTGGGAGCTTGGATCACTCTCACAATAAGAGGCCACAGAGATGCAGCAGCATGACATATTCAAATGGTGAGACACCATTGTCATGAATAGCGAATGTACTTACAAAGGTGCCTGATACGTAGTGAATGAACACCATGACCCAAATGTGATATCAATTTTCTTAATCTTTCTAACCCTACTTCTATGTCTAGGTACAACCCTGATACATGCAGCAGAGGCGGAGGCAACCTGCTGACTTTTACACCCCGTTGCCTTTGATGACTTTGGCGGGTGTCCTCGGGAGGGCTAGACCTGGAGAACCTCACTCTTCTCTGGGTCTCCTGCTGTGAGGCAGGTGCACCCTCCTCGGCCTGTGCAGCTGGAGGGAATGGGGTGACAGGCAGAGTGGATTGGGCTGAACACTCATCGAGTCACTGGACTGGTGTGTCTGGCTGCGGGTCCTCCTCCTGTGGGTGCCCGAGGGGCCCCTGCCTGACTCTGTGAATAGAAGGGGCCTCTGCAGGGTACCCCTACCAGGCTGAAGGTGTCATTTGTGCAGGACGATAGATGAGATGCTGATAAAGAGGCTTTCAATGCTGATATCTCCCCCGCTCATGTTGTGTGAGATCCCTGAGCTGTGAGATGCTTTGAATGCATGATGCCATTATGAGAGTGTGAGTTTGGAGTGAGCTGAAGGTTGGCTTACCCTGATGGAGCAGATGAGATGTTTCATCCTCTTCCTGCACGAGATGACATTTCTCTGGTGGTTGCAGACAAAGCTGACCTCCTCCTTGAATGCCTCCCAGGCCAGTGAGGTGAGGTTGCGGGACCTCTTGAATCCTTCCCTGGGAAATGGAACCTCCCGGTGTCAACGATCACCTCTAACTTAAAGTCCCCAGGGAGCCATGGCTAAACCTTGGTCCACTCTTCTTGTTGCTCGGGAACTTTGGACCACACAATCTGGCTACAGAGAGTAATGTGTGCGTATGGGTGGCTTTAAATATGGTACCAAGAAATTTGACCTCTATGAGGTATGACAGGTGGACGAATGAATGCTTGCCCTGCTATGAACAGCTCGCTTATGTATCATGAAGTTTCAAATAGAAGATCAGATGTGAGAACCAGATCCACTAAGCAGTGAGAAAATCACTGCTCATTCCACATACCAATGCATTTAGTCTCCAGAGCAGAATATTCCACCCAACATAACGTTAGCTATCTAAGACTCTCTAGGTTGGCCTGTCTTGACTCAGTCCAAGGTTTTATTTCTGTTGGAGGGGGAGGGAAAACAACACATTGTAGATTTAGTTGAATGATTCCAGTCTCGATTTATTTTCAGAAGATTACAATCCGTATGTTTTGGGTATTAAAACACTTGCATCATCTTTCAAATCAGGCCTCGTGTAAACTCCAAATAAGGACTGCTACCTTCAGCTTCTGGTGGGAACTGAGGTTTTTCCTCTACAGCCCAACTTGTTTATTTTCTTCTGACGTTTCGCTATGGCCAACTTCCACATCTAAAGGTCATCCATGGTCCATGTTCTGGATGAGGGAACTGCATTTGGATTTCCTTCAACAACATTCATCTAAACTTTGCAACATTTTATAGTCTGGTTTCCTCTGCAAAATTCAACTGCTCAGGATCAAAAATTGTATACATTTAACACCATTTAAACATTTTAAAGTGCTTATCCGTTCACCCAATTTGTGTTTCTCTTCAGATACTCGTGATTGTGTGTGTAAACTCCAACACCGGTTGTGATATTCCCAGGTGACTGGTTCACAATGCAGTCACATAAGTTCTAATCATCCACACAGTGAGAATGAACATCAGTTTTGAGCATCCACCCCAAAATGTGACTGGACCACATAAAACCTTTGCTCCCCTCTTACTAATTAAGAATCATCCAGGACACAAAGCAAATAGCAACTCCTTAAAGTCCTTCACTCTGTTTGCTCCCTTCAAACCCTAACCTCCCCCGACAAATGCAAGGAACTAATTGGGCAGGATTTTCCTATCCCGCCAGCAGCGATCAATTGCTGCTCTCCAAATTTTCCGGCTCTGCCTGTGCTGATGCCCACTGAGAGCGGGACTGGAAAATTCCAACCATTGTGTTCTTTGTCATGAAGATTGATGCCATTGGTTCAGTTGCCTCTGCAGCGTTCCTCTTTTCCCAGCCAAAACTCCCCTAAGATGCCCCCTGCTCTCAGTATGAAACTGTGCGCTGAATTTAGTGGTCATGTGGAGGGCCCATCCATCAGCTGGAAAACTGGTGGCAACTCAGTGCGGCCACTTTAGGAAGGCCCAACAGGATTATGTCCAACTTGGGCACTTACCTGCCCTGCTATTGGGCTTCCCGTCTCCTGTGAATGAAAGTTTTCTTCCCCACTTGCCCTCAGAAATCCTGGTGTGGATTTCTCCCAAGTACTGCCAGCCAATTGAGGCAGTCAGCTTTCAAGTCCTGGCAGTGCCACAGGGAGCAGTGGCCATTCCTGGCACTGCGATGTAGCCTATACCGGGGATCGATAATGGAGCCCAGAAAACAGGTAATTGGGGCGGGTTTAGAATCATAGAATCCCTACAGTACAGAAGGAGGCCATTCGGCCCATAGAGACTGCACCAACCACAATCCCACCCAGGCCCAATTCCCGTAACTCCACATATTTACCCTGCTAATCCCCCTGATTTAGCATGTCAATTTAGGATCAATTTAGCATGGCCAATCAACCAAACCTGCACACCTTTGGACTGGACTGTGGGAGAAAACTGGAGCACCCAGAGGAAACCCACGCAGACACGAGGAGAATGTGCAAACTCCACACGGTTAGTGACCTGAGGCTGGAATTGAACCCGGGTCCCTGGCACTGTGCGGGAGCAGTGCTAACCATTGTGCTACCGTGCCGCCCCTTTACTGGGAGGCCCTGGTGAGGGGGTGGGGGGAAAGTTTGGAGGGCAAGGGGGAGGTCTTATTCTTGGTCCCTCTGTCCCCACCCTGTGGATCCCTCATATTTTTTTAATTTATTATTTATTTGTGTCACAAGTAGGCTTACATTAACAATGCAATGAAGTTACTGTGAAAATCCCCCAGTCACCACACTCCGGCGCCTGTTCAGGTACACTGAGGGAGAATTTAACATGGCCAGTGCACCGAACCAACACGTCTTTTGGACTGTGGGAGGAAACTGGAGCACCTGGAGGAAACGCACACAGAACATGCAAACTCCGCATAGACAGTGACTCAAGCCAGGAATTGAACCCAGGTCCCTGGTGCTGTAAGGCAGCAGTGCTAACTACTGTGCCACCGTACCGCCCCATAAAGTGTCAGGAAAAGAGGGACCACAAGGCCTACCCGCCAGAGTATTCTTGGAGGTAAGCCGATGTGGCTTCGACCCCATGGTTAAATATTTTCACATGCTATTTTACCTGTGCTCACTCACATATATTAATGCTAATCCCTCAACACAAAGCCTGACCAAGAATTCATTTCTATTAGACAGGAAAAGGTTAGGTCAGCATGACTGATGTTTATATCATGCTGAGGGTCGGGGATTAGGAAATAGGAATGGATTTGACAGGACTGAGCACTTGGAGTAGCTTTTAAGCAGATTTCCCTGCAATCATTACTCTCATTACTCCATGCAGTTGTGACACATGAGTGGTGGAAGGGTTTGTTATGAATCTTCCCTGGCAATGGGGAGCCTTGTCTGCCAGATGTGCAGGTTGGAAATTCCGGTGTGTGCCACCCATGATTTCCAATTATTCATCAGAAAAATGGCACACAGTACCGGCTTCAACTTCTGATCCGCACTGCCAGCAAAGCTTCCCACTGGTAGGTTAGAGCCAGAAAACCAGCTCTATCTCATTCACCATTATTGCAGGTCTCAGATATGGCAACAAGATGAAAGATGGGTTACAGAAAGCTAAATGCCACAGAGGCTGGAGATCTGAAATGAAAACAGAGAATGCGGGAAATAACTAAGTAAGGTCTGACAGCATCCGTGGAGAAAGAAACAGAGTTTATGGTTCAGATTTTGGCTAGCGAGGTGGGAGAAAATATACTTTGTGTCGGTGTCCCATGGAGGAGGGTGCACCATTGGAAATGGAGCCAGGTGAGGTGAGGACACAGGGCTGGGGGAGGGGTGGGAACTGATGTGCATGAAGTAGAACAAGCACAGCCATGGGTCCTGTCAGCCAAGGTGGAGTGGATTTCTTGCTTGAGCATTAAGGAAGACATATCTGAAGCGCAGGTATGGAGGATAATGTCAGAACAGATGTCAAGGAGATGGAGATACAGGGAGAATGGAATAGAATCCCCTCTAGGAAGAGAGGTGGGAGGAAGGACAGTCAGGATAGCTGTGGGAGTGACTGGGCTTTTAGTGAATATTTGTTGACAGCCTAGTTCCAGAAATGACAAGAATGAAGTCAAGGAAGGCTGATAAAGGACCATCTGATAATGAGGGAAGGATGGACATTCGAAGCAAATGTTAATGATTTTTTTCAGTTCAGGGTGAGAGGCAGAAACCACACTGACACAATGTACTTGAGAAAGAAATGGTAGCGGGGACCCGAGTAGGACTGGAATAAAGAATCTTCTACGTATGCCAAAAAATGTCAGGACCCATACAGGTTCTGATTGCAACACATTTCACTTGGAAGTGAGTAAGTGGAATCAAAGGGAATTGTTCAATGTGAGAGCAAGTTCAATCAGATGGAGAAAGGTGGATAGGGATGGAAGTGTAGCAATATCAGACATCCATAATGAAAAGTTTACAAAGCCAGGGAAGTGGTGGAGGATATCAGAAGACTTGCACAATGTGCACAATGTGCAATGAAGAGACTGGACAAGGAAGAAGAAACATTTGTGATCAGTTCAGTTGTTTCAGAGTTATACTATAGCACTTAAAAGAATATTTTCTAGAATATTTCCCAAAATAGTTATTTGGTAACGTGCTGTCATAGGTCTTCCAAATTTATGCTGCTTCAAGTCGCTAACTCCACTTGCTGTACAGATTGAGAAATCATGGAAGGCATTCCTGTAATTTCTAATATGCATGGCTGGCAAGCAAGACTCCCCATGCATTGCATAAGCGCAGAAATCAATCCCCTTCTCATTGAGAATTCTGAATAGTCCCTGTGTATTTATCCAAACTTAACTGCTTAATTCATAGGCTTTGTTGTAACTGGTTTTACCCACACAGGTCATGTGCTCAAGCTATTATTGACTTTATGCACACAAACGTGGACACACGCATGCACACACACCAACAGCAGAAAATCCATTTTGTGGTCAGCAGGACAATCTACCACTATTACAGAATCACACAGAGCAGAAGAGGCTCTTTGACCCATTGCGTCCGCTCCAACACATTAGAAACACCTGACCTACCTAATCCCATTTACCAACATTTGGCCCATAGCCTTGAATGTTATGATGTGCCAAGTGCTCATCCAGGTACTTTTTAAAGGACATGAAGCAACCCCCTCTACCACCCTCCCAAGCAGTGCATTCCAGACCGTCACCCTCTGGGTAAAGAAGGTTTTCCTTGTATCTCCCCCCCAAACCTCCTGTCCCTCACCTTGAACTTGTGTCCCCTCATGACTGACCCTTCAACCAAGGGGAACAGCTGCTCCTTATCGACCCTGTCTAAGCCCCTTATAATTTTGTACACCTCGATCAGATCACCCTTCAGTTTTCTCTGCTCCAACGAAAACAACCCAAGCCTACACAACCTATCTTCATAACTCAAATGTTCCACCCCAGGCGGCATCCTGGTGAATCTCCTCTGCACCTCCTCTAGTGCAATCACATCCTTCCAATCATGTGGCGACCAGAACTGCACACAGACTTCTAGCTGTAGCCTCACCAATGTTCTATACAACTCCAGCACAACTTCCCTGCTTTTGTAATCTATGACTCGATTGATAAAGGCAAGTGTCCCATATGCCTTTTTCACCACCCCACTAACGTGCCCTTCCGCCTTCAGAGATCTATGGACAAACATGCCAAGGTCACTTTATTCCACAGAGCTTCCTTGTGTCATGCCGTTCATTGAATACTTCCTTGTCAAAGTGCTCCTTCCAAAGTGTATCACCTCACACTTTTCAGGGTTAAATTCCATCTGTTACTTATCTGCCCATTTGACCATTCTATCTATATCTTCCTGGAGCCCAAGACACTCAACCACTAAACAGGTTGCAGGCAAAATGTGGTAGCTCTGCTGAAGGGACAATAATAAGCTGGTGCAATACAAATATTTCACACTTCAGCATATTTTTACCTTGGTTATCATGAAAGATATTGCATAGTAAAAACAGTACTTTATTGCTGCCTGATTTAATAAGAAAAGGCATTAAGTACTTCTTTGCAGGTCAGACTGAAACAGGGTGAAGATATTTGGTAATAAGTGGGAATGCAAACAAAGCAACTTTTTGATTTTTGTTAAAGTTGGAAAATTGAAGCGATCAAACCTTTACATTAGAAATCATGCAAAGATTGTGTAATCAGCTGGGATCTTTGGCATGATTTCTTTGTTACTGTAGGAGTCAATATATGCATTGTCAGAGGTGAGGTTGTCGGTGTTACAGAGGTGGTATGCTAATACAAGGTATCTATATCAATGGGTGGCCTTCTTAAATAAAATGTAAACAATTTTTAAACTTAAATTGCAAGTCTTCGTGTGGTCTCTAATGATTACACACATTATCAATCTCTGTCCAGGAAGAAAGTAATCAGTCAATAGATGATTATCAGTTATGCCACCACCATCTTGGTAAGCAGGTATGATCCATTATAAGAAAGGAGGATTAGGCACCAAAAAACTGTGTTATAGTGCTGTGGTTCGCAAACGTACAGGTCTTACAATGAACTGGTGTGAGACCAGCTTGCATCAGCAAAAGGCACCAGCTGCTTCATTTGGTTACTTCACTCGTTCCCCCTCCATCACCCCCGCTAACCCCCCACGACCAGGGAGTTTCTACAACAGTACAAGCTTCATCTCGGCGGTCAACAGAGAGTCTAACCCGGTGCATGAAAGAGTTCCTTAAAATGTTGCAACAGAATTACAGAAATGTTGGAAAAAGCTATTCTGTTCTACATCTTAACCAAATGAACAAATCTGTGATTGAAAGGTCAGGTGAAAGGGTACATGGCACGATGGTTCAGGACTTTCAAAAGAACATGGTGGAGGCTTCTCCGCAGATCAGACTGAAACAGGGTGAAGATACTTTAGCTTGTTGTTTGATTGACGACTGACCAATGCAGGCCAAAAAGGTGATGTCACAATGGTAGAATTTCTAGTTATGCTAGTATATATTTATTTTAATTGTAGGTAAGAAACACCGCAAATTTATTAATGTTGTCCCCGTTCCATAATGGGTGTTCTTTTCATTTACTTATATTTTTCCTGTTTTTGTCTTCTTATTCCTTCACTTTAGTCTCTCACCTCCATGCATTCTTCTCACGCTAGGAGGGTGAGTAAAAAGGCTGCAGACCCCACTGATGCTTCTCACTTGAATGCCACTCCATTGCTTAGCCAAGAGGAAGCACTCTTACCGTGGGGTGAGATGGAAAGAATATCATATTTTCCCCGAAGTGGGAATCTTCACCCCCTCCCCCAGACTGAGGTACAGTGTCTAAACCATTACACTACTGGGTTACTTTGTTTCAGTGAATAATTTTGTCACCCAGCGCATAAAGCAGGGGTGCGTAGAGTAATCGCACAAATTCCTGTGTGTGTTATCAGGACATTTCTGATTGGTTGTTGCCCTGAGATGCCTTAATGATGTCATAATCTTGTTTCTAAGGAAACCATCTTTTTGTCACTGACTGAATGATTGAACATAATGGCAGCAGGTATTGGTTAAGATCCAATAGAGTGATGCCCGAGCCCCTCGCTCCAAATATTGTACGCCTATCATGGGAAACTTTAATCAGAAAATCACATCCATAACGTAAGCAGTGATGCCCCATGATTTCCTGAACAGTGCTCCCATGGAGTGCTGTTTTGTACCAAGAGCGTCTTGAAATAGATTGGGCTCATGAAATTAACCCCTAATGTAGAATGGAATTGTCCAATGGATAGAATTGATCTCCCTGGATGGTTCAGCAAGTTTACCAGAGAAAAGCTGAGCCAAAACGGATCAGAAAGGTTCAACCTGCTACTGACGAAGTGTTAGGTGATCCCATCTAGGTTCAGGAGGGAAGGATGAATCATGGCTCCCACTTCTGATCACAATCTAGAGACATGTACTTGTGAGTTGATGAGGGCAGGATACAGCTTTGTGGTGGTGACATTCGCCACTGTTATGGTCAAGAAACCTGCTGATGCTCGCTGGATAGATTCAAATCAATATAGCTCAGGAAGAGTCAACATCTTCAGGAAAGAGGAAAGAAAACTGATGAGGTGAAAAAGAGCAGGATGAGGAAAAGAAATTTGGAAAGTTAGCCTGTAGAATAGGCTGTCTCTTCCATGAGCTTTCAGGGGATTTTGGAAATGTCATGGTAAGGAGTGTTTGTGAGTGGAATTTTTTTCCCACACTGCCACCTTCCATTAAGAGTAACCAGCACTCCCTGATTGATAATGACATTGCTCCGAAACAATGTAGAGCATTCTCCACAAGGCGTTGACATTACATGAATCTTTAACCTCAGGAAAATCACACTGCTGACTGGTTGGTTATATGACCTTTATATTCCCCAAGCCTTTGGACTATTTCCAAGGATGTTTATTAAGTGATGAATTTTAGTTCTGTGTGATTCTATTAACTCCAAGATCACTTCCCAAACTTCAAACGATTAATGAAAATTTCTCAGGCCAATCATTAGTGAAGTTTAGTGAAGATTTCCTTTGTTGAGAGAAATGGTAAGTGGATCATTATAATTTGTACCTATGATTTCCACTTGAAATAGTGAATGCAAATGTACATATAATTGATTTTTCACACACGATAACCAGAGGAATTCTTACCTGCTTGACTATGTGAAATCATTCTTTATATTATAGTGTTTTTGCATTGTTATTTATGTAGTTACTGTGAGTAACATCAATAAAACTGCCAGTCATATCCTATCTAGGATATCAGGAAATAAATCTGAACTAAGCAAAGCATGCAGAGTGATTACAAATTTGATATATTTTGAACACATCCTGTTTTTCCACTCCCACCCCACCCAGTCCACTTTTCTCCCGCTTTCCATTCACTCTCCAACAACTGGGAGACTGACATGGAAATCCGAAGACTTCTTCATCACTCCAATAGCAGCGCATTGTATAGCAGAGGTTCAGAGAGTTGTAAGGTGAAACACAGAACTCTCTGAACCTCTACTATAGCAATGTAACAGTTTAAAGTTTGAACTTGTTACCACAACAGTCACTTTTTCGCCCCTCCCCCCAGCGACCACCACTTCACCTCCAGCGCTCTCGGCACTCCCCTCCCACCTACTGTATATCCCACCCCACTTCCCTGCAGGAATAAGAACAGTGACTTCAGTGTTGGACCAGCAATTTTAGAGATATCTCTTAGAATACTAAAACGTGACTTTTTTAAGCCCTTCCTTGTTCCAACAGGACGCATGATTTAAAAAAAACTTTTGTTGCCTCACCAGTCAAAATATGTAACTTTATCCCCATCTAGTGGCTAAATGTAATTTTGTTACATAAGGGCTTTCTGCTGAAGATGCCTGATGACTTTGGTACAGAACCCACTCACACACGCACAACATGCAGTGAAAGTAATGCTGCCACAGGAAATGTAACAGAGAAGATCATTGGTGTGTTGAAATAATACCTCTGCCACCTGGACCATGCTGGAGGAGCCATGCAGCATTCAGTAGAATGGCTGTCAAGATTCTTGGTTGCCTGCTGCACAACCTCACCAACATGAAGAGTTAGACCTGATACCTGCTGTACAGCAAGCAGCTGAGGCCATGAAGAGGAAGAGGAGGAAGAGAAAGGAAGGAGGCAACTTAGACAGCCACTGTACTGAGTGCAATACCAGTTACTGTAAATCCAACTTTTTACTCACCAATATTCCTGCACCTTACCTTAGAACATAGAACATAGAACATAGAACATAGAACATTACAGCGCAGAACAGGCCCTTCGGCCCACGATGTTGCACCGACCAGTTAAAAAAAAAACTGTGACCCTCCAACCTAAACCAATTTCTTTTCGTCCATGAACCTATCTACGGATCTCTTAAACGCCCCCAAACTAGGCGCATTTACTACTGATGCTGGCAGGGCATTCCAATCCCTCACCACCCTCTGGGTAAAGAACCTACCCCTGACATCGGTTCTATAACTACCCCCCCTCAATTTAAAGCCATGCCCCCTCGTGCTGGATTTCTCCATCAGAGGAAAAAGGCTATCACTATCCACCCTATCTAAACCTCTAATCATCTTATATGTTTCAATAAGATCCCCTCTTAGCCGCCGCCTTTCCAGCGAAAACAATCCCAAATCCCTCAGCCTCTCCTCATAGGATCTCCCCTCCATACCAGGCAACATCCTGGTAAACCTCCTCTGCACCCTCTCCAAAGCCTCCACATCCTTCCTGTAATGTGGGGACCAGAACTGCACACAGTACTCCAAGTGCGGCCGCACCAGAGTTGTGTACAGTTGCAACATAACGCTACGACTCCTAAATTCAATCCCCCTACCAATAAACGCCAAGACACCATATGCCTTCTTAACAACCTTATCTACTTGATTCCCAACTTTCAGGGATCTATGCACACATACACCTAGATCCCTCTGCTCCTCCACACTATTCATAGTCCTCCCGTTAGCCCTATACTCAACACATCTGTTATTCCTACCAAAGTGAATTACCTCACACTTCTCCGCATTAAACTCCATCCGCCACCTCTCGGCCCAACTTTGCAACCTGTCTAAGTCTTCCTGCAAACTACGACACCCTTCCTCACTGTCTACCACACCACCGACTTTGGTGTCATCAGCAAATTTGCTAATCCACCCAACTATACCCTCATCCAGATCATTAATAAATATTACAAACAGCAGTGGCCCCAAAACAGATCCCTGAGGTACACCACTTGTAACCGCACTCCATGATGAATATTTACTATCAACCACCACCCTCTGTTTCCTATCCGCTAGCCAATTCCTGATCCAATTTCCTAGATCACCCCCAATCCCATACATCTGCATACATACACCTGCATACACCTGCATACATACACCCCCAATCCCATACATCCCATACACCTTCCCTCTGTACTGACCATCACAGCATCTGCTTGACCCCAGTGCAAAAATGAATAAGAACCAACCCAAAAACGCAGCATATTTATAAATGAAATGGTATCATATCGTGCACAAAAGTCAATTAATCATCACTCTGCATTCCCCTGGTGTCTGTCTTCCATGTATGTTACTGTCCTGGTGCTCCTACACAGTAATGGCTGAGGTCCTCCTGTGGTCTAGTGGTGTAGGTCACTGAACAGGTAAACCACAAACCTAGAGCAATGTGGGGTTTCAGGCTCGAATCCCACCACAATAGATGATAAGTTGTCTTGTGGCAGGCATGGATGAGCTGAAGATTTTTTTGCTTCTCGGCCTTTTGTTAAGATCCAGCGTCAGATCAAGCCCAAGGTCAGGTGCAATGCCTGATCTTGTCAGCTGGGATCTTGCATGTCTCTCTTGTGGGGACTATAAATTGGATTCAATTTGAATTTGGATTTTGGAGCCAACAAGGAGATGGATTCGCGCTTGCCCGGTCCACCTTGTGTATCCGCTTTGTAACTTTAAGAATGGAGTAAAAAAAAAGAAAGCTGATGGCTTTAAATGGGGGAGAGTGAAGATGACCTTGGAGGATGACCTTGAGCAACTGTGGAGCCAGTAGGCCCAGTTAAGGCTGCAGTATCTTGTCAGAGACCGGCTGGCTGAGAGACAAAAGGAACAGTAATGTTGGGGTGAGAGGACGAATGCTGTGTTCTTCAGCAGCTTTATGATCCACGCAACCACTGTCACTCCCCCAGCAATTCCAGTAATTTGTTGGAGGGCGTCAGAGCGCGATGGAGGCAGGGTCATTAAATATTTCTAAGGCAGAGATAGATAGATTCTTGACTAACAAGAGGGTCAAAATTATCAGGTGAGGCCACAATCAGATCAGCCATGCTCCTTATGAGTGGCAGAGCAGGCTCAAGTGGTCGAATTACCAATTCCTAATCCATACATTCATCTATAGCTAGACCGCTGTGACATCATGCACCCTTTTAGAGACTAATCCACAGCCACGATGGCTGTAGTGTAAACTTGTGTGGCAGCAAGCTGAACTTGCATGTCAGCAGTCTGAGGTCCTATCAGATACAGATCATGTTTGGGTCCAAAGTTGTAGAGCTGGCCACTACTTGCATGCTTGGAAATGATGGACTTGAAGGTCTTTGTAAAATCTCTGTATGGAGTTAATGTTCAGTTCATCTGTGCTCCTTGACATTAAGCATAGGCATTCTGGCAGGTTTCACAATGCAATAAGCGTTTTGCTTTGCATACCCTCAGCGCTTTTCTGTAGGTTGCCCCAGGTCTTCACCTGAGTCCTCTGTAGCAAAAACTGTTGCGACCTTACCCTCAATGATCTGGCACCTGCCGTATCCTCATGGTCTGCTTACATCACACTAATGCTGGGTGTCTCACGCCAAGCAGATCATGTCCCTGATTTACCCTCTAAGATGCAAGCTACGTCAGCATCTGAGCTTGTGGCTTTGAATGTGAAATTAAACGATGGTGCGTCTTCATCATCTCTTACTTCTTGGTGTTCCTCCATTGCCAACTTCCGGGGGGTCACCAGTGACCAGAAAGTGAACTAGACCCGCCATATAAACGCTGTGACTACCAGAGCGGGTCAAAGGCTGGGGATTTTGCAGCAAATAAGTCACTTCTTGACTCCCCAAAGCCTGTCCACCAGCTACAAGGTACAGATCAGGAATGTGATGGAATACTCTTCACCTGCCTAGATGATGCAGCTCTGCTGCAGAAACAACAGGAAGTAACCGTACCAGCAAACGGAGGCAAATAAAGGCCAGCACATCTTAAGATATACGTATGTTGGGACTGGATGAAAGCTGAAAGGAAGTCCAATCCATGACAAATCCAATCTTCAACATCAAAACTATCACCAGAATCGGCAGCTGGAACATCCGAACACTCTTCCCATGGGGGAAGATGTCCCAGGTGCTGCAAGAGTTGAGAATTTATCGATTTGGCATCTTAGGCCTCAGTGAGATACTGTAGACAAGACAAGGACAAATCAATGGTGAGGGTGCAATGATTCTGTACTATGGACCAAAAGAACACCACAACCATGGAGTTGGCTTTATACTCAAAAGATGCTCAGCACAAGCATTAGTTTAAAGTTTATTTATTAGTGTCACAAGTAGGTTTACAACTGCAATGAAGTTACTGTGAAAATCCCCTAGTCGCCACATTCCGGCACCTGTTCGAGTACACTGAGGGAGAATTTAGCATGGCCAATGCACCTAACCAGCACGTCTTTGGACTGTGGGAGGAAACTGGAGCACCTGGAAGAAACCCATGGAGAACTTTCAAACTTCACACAGACAGTGACTCAAGCCGGGAATCAAACCCAGGTCCCTGGCGCTGTGAGGCAGCAGTGCTAACCACTGTGCCAGGTTGGGTGGAAGCCAGTAAACCATTGCATCATCACCACCAGGTCCCACACAAGGCATACCAAAGTCACTGTCATGCAGTTTAAGCACCAATAGGCAGACACACAGGAGAAAGATGAACTCAACCAATAATTGCAGGTCACACTGGATGAAGCACCCAGCTGCGATATCAAGCTACCAATCGGTGACCTCAAGGACTAAACAGAGCCAGGGTCCCATAGATCAGCAAGCATGTTCAGTGGAAATGGTGAGTATCTCCTCGCCTCCTGCAACAACAGCATTGGAAATACCATCTTCAAACACGAGGACATGCATAAAAAGACATGGAGGTCTCCAGCAGGTAACACCCAGAATAAAATTGATTATATATGCATCAGCATCAAATGGAGGACATCCCAACAAGGTGTCGAGATGCTGATGTAGGATTGGGCCACCGCCTTGTGTTCAGCAAGATCAACCTGAAGCTGAAGAAGACAACAAGCACAAAGTCACAATGGCCATTTGCAACAGAGAAATGGGATGTGATTGAAGGACAGGGAGCAGGAAGCCAGGTGGGTGGAAACTTTCAAGAGATCCTCATCCCAAACCCAGTTCCATGTTTGAGTTTGATGACAGCTCAGCAGCTGAATGTCAACCTAGGAGAAATCGCAAGGTCAGAGATCCAAAGAGCCAGCAAGAGCCTGAAGAATAGCAAGGTACCTCAGACTGATGGGATATCAGCAAAGCTATTGGAAGATGGCAAGAAAACCATCTTAATGGATCTGTTCAACAAGATTTGGTCTCTGGAGAACATCTCAGATGACTGGAGGGGAGGAATAATCATCAAGCTATCAAATAAAGGGAACCTCTGTGCCTGCAACATCTGGAGGGACATAACTCTGATGTCAGTACCTGGCAAGCTCTTCAACATGGTACTCGTCAACAGATTGAAAGCAGAAATAGATAGTATCCTTCATGAAGACCTGGCAGGTTTCCAAATAGCTGGAACATCATTGAACAGAGCCTAGAATATTGCTACTTGCTATCGACTTCATTTATCTCAAAAAAGCTTTTGAGAGTGTCCATCAGAGATCACTGTGGTACATTGCGAGACAGTGCGGCATCCGGGAGCAGTTTATTAACATCTTCAGAGCCTCGTAGCTGCTGCGTCAAGACCCGCATGGGGACTATGGGCTCATTCAGCATCATCACAGGAGTGCAGCAAGGCTGCATACTCTCCCCATTCCTTTTCTTCTTGGTTATTGATTTCATCGTGAGGAAGCTGATGGTGGGTGCAGAGTTTTGAATCCGGTGTCAACACCACCGTTTGATGCACGAATGTCGCAGATGACATCACCTCGTTGACCAGAGAATCATGCGTAATCCAAGTCATGACCATTAGTGTCAAGAGCAGCAGTACCAAGGTTGATTTATGGAGGAACTGCGAGAAGACAAAACAGTGATGACTGAATGGCAACAGGGCCCTTCCATCATCATTGGACAACAGAATATCAAGGAGGTTGACCACTTCCCCTATCTGGGAAGCAACATCTCCAGAGAGACTAATTTAGAAATAATCAAAGTCCATACAGGAATCAGCAAAGTAGCATCAGTCTTCCTACATGGTTTGGGCATCTAACACCATCAACACAGCCGTGAAGCTGTGACTCTACGGGCAGAATTTTCCCAAAAAATAAGTGTCAGAAGTGCCCCCTGCTGCATAAAACTGCTTTAAATATGCTAATTGGCTTCGTGCCCTATTTGGGCGAGATTCGATTTGCACCAGTAGCCAGGGACCGGAACAATTGCAAACTGTTTGATGGCGGATGCAAAACCTGTTTTTAGGCCCACACATAATTTTCCAGGATTGGCATGATCTGCCTACATGTCTATTGTAGTACCAATCACAATCTGTGCCAGTGAGACAATACCAAAGGTGTGCGGTAAGATGGGCATCTTTCACCAGCATAACCGACGTAAGATCCTGGGAACCACATGGAGAGACAGCATCAAAAATGAAGAATAGAGACAGAGGCACTTGTGGGCCGTCGTGACTGGGGCTGGCAGGATATGTATTTGGCTTCCTGAAATGACAGTAGAATGGACACCACCAGATGGAAGGAGAAAATGGGGCCAGCCAAAGAAGACCTGGCAATGGACCACCAAGAGCAGGGCGTCTCCTGGACTGGAGCAAAAGAGATTGTGATGGACCAGGACCAGTAAATTTATGTAATCCAGTTATGAGGCATGGGTCATTTGTTCATTAGCATTAAGAACAGAATGACAATCTTTTTGAAATCCATCGTGCCTTAATATTCATATTAATCATTAACTCTCTCCATGGCTCTGCAATACTAATTTTTGTCCATGAATATTCCATATAAATTGTGGGATTATATAATTAAACTCATGTAGTAATTGATCTGAAAGAGGGCATCATATGGTTGACTCTGCCACACTATTAATGTAGGTTGCGTCACAATTTACCTCATGGGACAAAATATCTGCATCCAACCTTCCAACTACCACCACCATGCAAAAGGCAGATCTCTGGATATCTGGTGGTCAGAATGACTTTGGGTGGAGAAATGTTGAATTGAAGCCAAATTGCTGGATGACCCCATCACATAAACAAATATAAATAATTAAAGCTCTCATTGCGAATACAAATACTTCTTTAAAAATTGCATTTCTACTTCTGTTCAGTCCTTAGATTAATAGTCACAGCATCTGAAGAATTGCCGACATGAATTTTCAATATTTCTAGCAGAATACCAAAACTAAAATGTGAGATAAGAGACATTCTATATGTCAGTCGGCACAAGATTTGAGTGACAAAGTATGAGGATCTGAATTTTTTGTACATAGTTTCTGTACATGGCATTTTAATGTCTTTCATTGGCATCAGTCAAATAATCTTGATTAAGATCAAAGTGTTGGTGACACTTTGCAGGTTAGGCAGCATTTATGGAAAGAACAGACAAGATTTCCCTTCATCAGAACTGAAGCTTAAAAGTCGGCACATTAATATGGAAGTGGAATATATGAGAAAAAAACAGAAAATAAGCATCCATAGAAGGAAACTATTGCAGATTTTGAAAATGTGAAATAAAGGCAGAAAATGCTGGAATTACTCAGCAGGTTTGACATAACCCGTTGGAGAGTGAAACAATTCTGAAGAAAGGTAATCAACCTGAAACGTTAACTGTTTCTCCCTCCACAGATGCTGCCTAATCAGCTGAATGTTTCCAGTATTTTCTGTTCTTATTTTGGAAAGAAGACATCAGTCCAAAGATGTGCAGGTTAGGTGGACTGGCCATCCTAAATTGCCCCTTAGTGTTCAAAAATGTGTAGGTTAGGGGGATAAACGGGGTAAACACACAGGGTTACGGGGATAGGGTGGGGCAGTGGGCCCTGGGTAAGATGCTCTGTTGGAGAGTCGGTGCAGACTCGATGGGCCAAATGGCCTTCCTCTGCACTGTAGGGATTCTAGCTTCTACAATTCCACAAGTGGAAGAATGTCACACATCATCTCAGTATGTAATCGGCAAAGCATTAAATCACAGAAGAAATAAGGTGTGCAATTTTCTAAGGAAATGGGCCACTTGGGAAACGGATAAAAACATACATTGGAAAAGCTCGGGGTTATTTAGTTTGGACATGAAGATACATCAAAAGAGAGCGTGTAGGGTGTTTTGTTGAAATAATTGTCCATTGGCCTACAGAAGTCATCTAGTTCATCAATTATTCTGGTAAATATATTTTATATTGCAGATTTTGGACTGTGATAAATATTTAGAATAATTGAGAAATTATAGTTCCTTGTCCAACCTAAATAGGGCCGTAACTATGCAGTCTATGGTTAAAGGGGGGCAGCACAACGGTTAGCACAGCTGCCTCACAGTGCCAGGGACCCAGGTTCGATTCCCGGCTTGGGTCACTGCCAGTTTGTAGTTTGCACAGTCTCCCCGTGTCTGTGTGGGTTTCCTCTGGGTGCTCTGGTTTCCTCCCACAGTCCGAAAGACATGTTGGTTAGGTGCATTGGCCATGCTAAATTCTCCCTCAGTGTACCCGAACAGGTGCCGGAGTGTGGCAACTAGGGGATTATCATGGTAACTTCATTGCAGTGTTAATGTTAGCCTAATTGTGATCAATAAATAAACTTTGAACTTTTCCTTTAAGGGCAGAAACAACATTATCAAACAGCTCCTTTTATTCCCAAACTTTACAAATGATTATTCAATCATATTTTTTTCCATGTGGAATTTTTTAACATTGATCAATTGTTCACTGGCTTCTCTACCAAAGAATAAAACAGAAGTCTGAAGTCATATCCACAACTACCCCTCATACTGTTATTTAGATGAATGTTTTCCATTCTTAATAGGAAGCTCTATGTGGACATAAATGTCTATTTTGCGATGATAACCTCTTTGGCCTAATTGAATGACATTTAGTGCCCAATAATAATATCAAATATGGTCTCATTTTTAGGATTGACACTGTTAATGTTACAATCCTGTCATAATGAAATGCATGCTCTAGTTGTGAGGGCAGCTGTTACTAATTGGAGAAAGGTTAGGGCATTATTCTTAAGTATAAAGAAAAACTGGATTCCACCTGTGTGGGGAAAGGAAAAGGAAATCTGGGCCTGTATTCCCTGGGTTGTGTGAATAAAACTACGTTAAAGAAAGACTGGCTTCAGATTCCTCCTTTTACTCAGTGAATAAGCAGCTAATTATATCAAGCACCTAGTTCGAGAGTAATCCTCCTTTTGCCATTGCATCATAAAATGTTATGATTTAATTTTGCCAGTGGCTGATTTAAGTAAATTTAATTGAAGACATACCAGCCAGAAGGTTTCAGATTTCATCTTTGGTTAGGGGCTAACCTTGCCGGTCTAAGCTGGTACATGGGCGGCACGGTAGCACAGTGGTTAGCACTGCTGCTCCACAGCTCCAGGGACCTGGGTTCGCTTCCCGGCTTGGGTCACTGTCTGTGTGGAGTTTGCACATTCTCCTCGTGTTTGCGTGGGTTTCCTCCGGGTGCTCCGGTTTCCTCCCACAGTCCAAAGATGTGCGGGTTAGCTTGATTGGCCATGCTAAAATTGCCCCTTAGTGTCCTGAGATGCATAGGTTCGAGGGATTAGTGGGTAAAATATGTAGGGATATGGGGGTGGGGCCTGGGTGGGATTGTGGTCGGTGCAGACTCGATGGGCCGAATGGCCTCTTTCTGTACTGTAGGGTTTCTATGATGATTCTATGATGTTGAACTGCAGAGTGGCAAAACTTTCTGTCCAGTGACTTGTGTTGGAAAGTGTGGATGTTGAAGGTTAGGATCTTGCTCAACCCAGACACCCTTCACAGTCAAACATCCTGCCAACTCTAACTGTCTAAGCTCATGGATGAAGAGTAGTTACTTTGGTAAGGTACCAGAGTGTGGCAGTATTCAATGAACCTTAACCTAGCCTGAGTTGGTGCCTACAGGACAGGATGAAAAAAAAATTGAAGAGTGCAAAATGTTCTTGCATGTGCATCAGTGAAGGAAAACAGGTGGTGGTCTGTATGCTGTCTGCTCACCAATTGGCACTTACATAAAAACAGGCTTCAAATAAAGAGAAATCTTGGCATTTCTAAAATTTGGATCTTATGAAACATATCAAAAAATAATAAAATACACCCAATGTAAAATCACAATAAAATACAGCAGCGGGACTGTGGGCCATTCCTGTATTTACTATATTTTTCTTGGGAATCAACAGAAATTGTTGGTGGGATGATGTGTTCTTTTTTAATTTGATTGAAAGTGGTAGGTATGGCAGGTGGGTATTTCAATATTACCTTTAATGAATAGTCCTTCGGAGCATATTGTTTCCCAAGGCAGGGAACCTTGTACATATTATGGATTGTTTGTGTATGTAACACTTTTATACTGCATTATACTGCTTCACTTAGTCTAAAACAAAGGGCGGCACAGAAGTTAGCACTGCTGCCTCATAGAGCTAGGGACCCAGGTTTGATTCCCGACTTGGGTCACTGTCTGTGCGGGGAGTCTGCACCTTCTTCCCGTGTCTGCGTGGGTTTCCTCTGGGTTCTCCGGTTTCCTTCCACAGTCCAAATGAGGTGCTGGTTAGGTGCATTGGCCATGCTAAATTCTCCCTCAGTGTACCCAAACAGGCGCTGGACTGTGGCAACTAGGGGATTTTTACAGTAACTTCATTGCAGTGTTAATGTAAGCCTACTTGTGACAATAAATAAACCTTAAAAATATTCAATAATAAATTTCAGCACACTATGTACACTACAAATATTGTGCCAGTTTAAAAATAAGTTACCTTTTTTCAGTAAAGTCCCATTTCTACTTTACATTCATTTCCAAATTTACTGAGTATTTTGCGTAATTATACAGCAGCCATTTTAACACACCAACGTCAAAAAATAGTTAATGAATATCTCCCTGTTTTTCACCTGCCTGAAAATGATTTGTTCTTCTTCACTTCAGCTTTCAGATTCACTCCCAGAATGAATTTGTTTTCTGATTTTTTTTTAGTCACTGTGGCAATGGGTGTTGGTGCTGAGGAATAGATAGGAACCCAAAAGTATAGCGTGGTTGAATACCCATCATAATAACATCAATAAATTCATCTTAGTCACGCAGACCAGAAAGTCTTGGGTTTGACCCTGATATCCAGCTACTCTGCCGAGGCTGGCATCAACCCAAAACTCCAAAGAGCATCCTTTGTCATTGTGACATTTACTTTTCCCTAACAGGCCATCATGTCATCTCCAACTCAGGCTGGCAATTTGATACCAGTTAGTTCTAAATTAAGATTAACTGCTTTCCAGGAAAGGAACTGAGATTGCCCAAACTCAGTTTATTGAATCTAATTGGGCTGGGTTGAAATTGAATACCCAATACATGGTGGAGCAGAAAGTGCTGGAAAATCTCAGCAGGTCTGACAGCATCTGTGGAGAGAGAATAGAACCAACATTTCGAGTCTAGATGATCCTTCGTCAGAGCTGACGAGTTCTGACGAAGGGTCATCTAGACTCGAAACATTGGCTCTATTCTCTCCCCACAGATGCTGTCAGACCTGCTGAGATTTTCCAGCACTTTCTGTTTTTGTTTCAAATTCCAGTATCCATAGCATTTTGCCTTTAGCATGGTGGAGCAGACTTGATATGCTAAATGGCCTACTTCTGCTCCTATGTCTTATGGTCACATCACAGTGGGCAGCACTCTCCCATCTGGGGTGGGAAACATGGTTCAGGACTGTTTCAAGATGATAAACCCGTCCCGATGAGGAAGCAGTTGCTCATTGGGATTTTCATCTGGCACTGGGACCTGCAGAGACAAGTTCACCGTCCAATTAAGGACAGTGAGCAGGCTCTTGAAACTGGTGGGTCAATCAGACACCTTCCAGCAGGAAAAGAGCAGCAGTGTAAGGTAAGTAAGAGAGCAAGCACTTCAAGATGCAGGCACTCTCTAACTTCTTCAAATCTAAATTAAAAATTGGCTTTGCAACCGGGCCAGTGCTGGTGCATGGGATGGAGTGGTGGAGGCTTACAAGTTATTAGTCTGTGGCTGTTCCTGCAGTCAGGAAGGCAAGGAGGGCCTATGGGTCTACTTGGAGCACTGGGTCCCCACCACCTAAGGAAACCTGGAGACCCACTGGAAAATTCCAGTCAGCCTCCCTTCGTTAGCATTGCAGCTCAGGCTGGCTACTCCTGTGGGCAGGCAAATCTGTCACCCTGCCCCCTCTCCATGCTACCCCCAAAATAGCCCAGAGACAGGATGGAGCCAAAGGGACTTGTAGTTCCTGCCCACCTCCAATCTAGGACTTCCAGCCCCATATCTGATCCAGCATTACCTGATAAGATGGTGGGCAAGTTCCATGCTCTCAAAACTCTGCAACACTTTGTATAACTTGCCACCAGGAGATACATAATGCCATCCTGGGGTTGCTCAGCCTAATTTCCATTTTTCCACCGATGAAATAAACCTCACCTTTGGGACATTGTAGGCATCCAACATTGGTTTTAGCAATCTGTGTGGCTGATTGACCTCCAACTGTAAGTGCGTCATTAAACCCGATGAATATTTTTAAGCACGGGAAATGCTTTTATCACTGCTTTAATTTGTCATGGCTTCGTTTTTACAAAAAGAAAACAGCTTGAAAAATGTGTAAAATGCACAATTTAATTGATAATACATCTAATGCAAAGGCTCACATCCAACTAACGTATGATTGTTAAAAGGGCTTAATTTATAGTTATGTTTTACAAAGAAACTTCATGTTAGAGATATTCATTTAAACCTTCACTTATTTATACCTATTCTAATTTATGCCTTCCTTCCCCATACGCCCTTTCCTATCCACAGGCTGAGAAGAGGGCACAACTTGTAGCTGTGATGAGTGCACAGGAAGATACCCCCGTTCAGAAAGAGAAGGAAACAAGCACAATCATTTCCCAGCAGTCTACTGATCCAGCACCTCCCAGCATTGCACCAACTCCAGAACCTACAGTCATTTCAAATGATACAGCTGAGAAGACCGCATCCAAGGTGACAGATGAGGAGGCAGAATATGAAGTAAGTTCACTGTTTTATCTTCTGGTATACATTGGTCAGGTAGTTTGGCAGTTCTGCGTACGACACCATGCTCATTATTAATATTCAGAAAAATATACAGAAATTTGGGCGGCACAGTGACACAGAGGTTCGCACTGCTGCCTCATAGCGCCAGGGACCCAGGTTCAATTCTAGCCTTGGATTACTGTCAGTGTGAAGTTTGCATGTTATCACCATGTCTGCATGGGTTTCCTCCGGGTGCTCCAGTTTCATCCCACAGTCCAAAGGTTAGGTTGATTGGTCATGCTAAATTGACCCTTAGGTAAGCAGGGTTATGGGGTAAGCTGGGGTAATAGTCGCTGCAGACTAGATGGGCCAAATGGCCTCCTTATGCACTACAGGGATTCTATGATAAATAGCATCATAGTGAGGTGCCTGTGCCGATTGGTTAAGAGATCATTATACGACATTCATTCTTTACAACAATGGGCCATGATCCCCAGTGGGGATCATAGAGAGACCTTTTCGGATCACAAGCTCCCCTTCCTCCAAGGCAACAGTAGTCACTGACGTGGAGATCAGACTCTGGCAGGGCAGCCCCAGACTCACTGACCGCTTGCCGCCAAACAGCAAAGGCTAGATGGTGTGCCCAAAACTGTCTTTAACCTTAAAAAACACTTTCAATAGTGAGTGTAGTGCAGACACGGGATCTTTGTGCACTGACTTGGTGAAGGCAGGGGCAATGAATGGTCACTTACTGACTGAGTGTGTGCAGGAAACACCAGGGAGCTGGCTGAAAACGTTGTGGGAAGCAGTTGCTGAGGGGATTTGGGCTACAGTCGACCGCTGGGAAGGAGTACTAACTGTTATAATTCAGGTCAGAAACCCCAAGGTGTTTTATGAAGTCTGCCTGGATCATAAGTTTTGCAATTTGAATTTGGCTCGGGTAAGCGTGAGATGTTTCATTTCAGGTATGATTCAACTGACCCACTAGGGAGCTTTTAGCAAACAAAGTTTATTTAAGAATACAGTTAACATGTAGAGAAAGAAAATTAGCAATAACTTTTACCAGTTAGAAATTAGAAAAAAAACAACCATGATATTGTGTGAACCTTAATAGCTAAATAGCTTAATAGCCAACCGAACAAATCCCATAAACAAACTCTACCACAGGTTTAACACAGAAAACAAGGATACTCACGTGATGCTGGAACATAGTCCTTTGGTTGGAGAATTGAAACTCTGACTTCCCAGCCTTGTAACTTCCAGCAGCCCTCTTGATACACATACAGACGAGCTTGAAGTCAGAATAGCTTCCCAAAACACCAGGGAGAGAAAGAGAGACTCTAGTTACTAGCTAGCAAACCACCAACAGCAGAATTCTCACTCCAGGAAGGCAAGAAGACCTGCTTCCAGCTATCCAGCAGAATTTACAATACCAGGGAGAGAGAAACACTGCTTTTCAGTCTAATGTCCAAACACCTTCGAACTAAAACAGCAGCCAGCAGCCCAAAACTGAAAATGAAAGAACACCTGTCACCTGACCTGTCAATCATTCTTCCCCCTAACAATTCAGGGTCATAAAAAATCCCAGAAAGTACCTGAGACCCAGAGTAAAAATTAACAAAACCCCATTTAAACCATTGAAGCAGCAATTAAAGGACCTCTAAGCAGACAGCTTGGCAACAATGAAAACAAAACCTGCTTATAAACTGCAGAGAACATGATTTAAAAAAAACACTTCTTAAAGGTACACTGGCATCACATAACCATGGTTATCGAGGGAGCAGCCGTCGCGAGGGGGGGGGTGGGGTGCGGTATCCGTGGGGACTTGGGCTGCTAACAGTGATGGTGGAAGAATGTGCTATCAGTAAAAGGGAGCGGAGGAGCCAGCGTGGGAAAGAAGGCTTCGGGCTTAGACTCCTGTGGTGGGAAATTTCCCACCGCAGCAAAACAAAATGGTAGCCCAATTCGGAGCTATAGACCCTTCGAAGAAGAGGCAGAGAGCTGGATACTTTATACAGCGTGCTTCAGTGTTTATCTGCAGGCCAACAAGGTTGGCAATGACCTGGTTGTATTGGCATTCCTAAGTATCATGGGGAGCAAGGCCTTCGCTTTTTTAAGAAGTTTGGTACAACCTGAAAAACTGGCTGAGAAGACTTACCAAAGTTTTGCGATGTGTTAGAAGCTCACTTCATTCCAGAGCCATTGATGATTGCAGAGCGGTTCAGATTTTATAAGCACTGGACACGAAAGGCCCAATGTCACAAGTACAAGCGAATTGGTCACATTGCCCAAAATTGCTGGGTGCAACGAAGCCAAGAGTGAGGGAAACAAGAGGAAGCATTTAGAAGGGCAAAACAAAAGGTCCATATTGCCAGCCATGGAGAGGATAGAGAATCAGCTGGGTCTGCAGGGGAAGCAGACAGTTCAGAGAAACAGGAGTTCAGGTTGAACATTCTGTCGGTACGGGGTGAAGCCAATCGTTCCTGGGTTCTCCCTGAACTGGAAGGGAAAACCGTGAAAATGGAAGTTGATGTGGAGGCAGCGGTGTTCTTGATACTTGAATCAGTAAAAAGGGATAAGTTAAAAGCCCTGCCATTAAAACCTGCCAAGATCACATTGCGAATATATACAGAGCAAGTGTTAGCCCTCGAGGGTTGTGTACTGGTGAAGGTACAGTTGACGGACCAATTTATAGAATAACAACTATATGTGGTAAAAGGTGTTTTGCAAGGGACCCTTGGAGAGATGAAGAGTGTCGAGATTTAGTTAAGGCTGAAGCCAGATGCTTGTCCTAAAAGTCTAATGGCGTACTGTCCCGGACGTGCCTTTAAACTTCTTGGTTAAGTTATGGCTGAGGTAACAAGCTTGTCCGAAAAGTCAAAAGGCATTTCCAGGACAGTATGCCATTAGACCTAAAAAGGAGGTTAATTTGGAATGGTTGGTGGGTCTGGATGCTATGGAACAAATGACCACCAGTGAATGGGCCACCCCAATTGTCGCAGTCTTGAAATCAGACGGCTTGGTGAGAATTAGTGGAGATTTTAAGGTGACAGTAAACCCAATCCTGTGTGCGGACCACACCCTCTAATTAAGAGGCGTACTCCAGGATGCCTTACGGGATTGGTTGGTTTGTGGCCTCCTGCATGAAACCATCTAGTGGAGGCCATTAGCTGAACGGAATTTAGAATTCAAGTCTGCTTTGAAGATCGCAACTTCTATGGAATTGGCTGCCAGAGAAGCAGCGCAGTTGGGTGTCAGTGCCCAGGTGCACAAGGTAGCCCCGCAGAGTTCGGCAATGCCAGCAGAATGCCGCCGATGTGGCATTGCTCTTACATTATTTTTTGAATAATAATGTCATGTTTGCAATTCTCCAGGCCCCTGGAACCAACCTCCATATCTAAGGTGGATGGGGAGATAGAGCTTATCAGCTATAAGTACAGTTGGACTTCCTGATACCTTTGCTTTATCAATTTTTTATGCATCCAATACCTTAACTATCTTGTATCTCCTTATGCCTAAACTCTTTCTTGATAAAAAAGAGATGCACTGTGCTACCGTGGGTGGCACGGTAGCACAGTGGTTGGGCGGCACGGTAGCACAGTGGTTAGCGCTGCTGCTTCACAGCTCCAGGGACCTGGGTTCAAATACCGGCTCGGGTCACTGTCTGTGTGGAGTTTGCACATTCTCCCTATGTCTGCGTGGGTTTCCTCCGGGTGCTCCGGTTTCCTCCCACAGTCCAAAGATGTGCAGGCTAGGTTGATTGGCCATTCTAAATTGCCCTTAGTGTCCCAGGATGCATAGGTTAGAGGGATTAGTGGGTAAATATGTGGGGATTTGGGAAAGGGCCTGGGTGGGATTGTGGTTGGTGCAGACTCGATGGGCCGAATGGCCTCTTTCTGCACTGTAGGATTCTATGATTCTATGATTTCTGTAAAGCGCTCATTTAGCAACCATCCCCTCTGCTTCTACATTCCACGTAGGTCTCCTTTTTGACCCCTAATTATCCCCACTACCCTTTACTATTTACATATCTAAGGAAGACTTTTGGATTCCCTTTTATGTTAGCTGCCACTCTCTTTTATTTCCTTTTTTCACTTTCCCTCTGAACTTTCTATATTCAGCCTGGTCCTCACTTCTATTAAGAACCTAATAGCCGTCAAATGCCTTCTTTTCCTGCATTATCTCATTCTTGATCTCTTTTGTCATCCAGGGAGCTCTGGCTTTAGTGGTCCTACCTTACTCTCTTGTGGGGATGTGCCTCGAAAGTATTGAACCATCTCCTCTTTAAAGCAGCCCATTGGACAGTTACAGTTCTGCTTGCCAGTCTGTTATTCCAATTTACCTGGGACAGGGATACTGAAATTGACTCTCTTTAAATTCAATATTTTTATTCCTCCTTTTCCATAATGAATCTAAACCTTATGATACTATGATCACCCTTCCCTAAGTGTTCCCTCATTGACACATGATCCTGCTAGCCCACCTCGTTGCTCAAAACCAGATACCCCCTCATTGGACCAGAAATAATTCTGCTCAAGAAAATTCTGTCCCAACACATTTCAGAAGCTGTTTCCCATTTCCTCCTGTTACACTATTACTATCCCAGTCCATAGTGGGATCATTGAAGTGATTTGCCACCAGAATCCACAATGGATTTCCTTTCACTTCATTTCTGCTGGATAGTCTGCTACAGTTTTAGCAAAGCCTGGCAAATATGTAAAATTAATCGTAAAGCTTTATAGAGGTGTAGGGATCATTTCCACCTCCCTCCCCCTGGGCTTTGGCACTACTCAGGCACAGTTTGTTCCACTTGACACAACCTGAGCAACTCCTGTATGTGAAGGTCTCCCTGGTGAATGTCTGTTGTGGAAGCAGGCTGTTCACAACCTTGGTGTCATACTTAACGCTCCTGGCCACACATCAGCACCAACATTAAGAACACCACCTTGCACCCAGCTCCTGTTTCAACTCTTCTGTTACTGAAACCCTCATCATTGCCATTGTTATCTCTAAATTTGTTTATTCCGGCACACCCTTTCCGTGTCCTAACCAACTGCAGTCTTGTTCAGCCCCTGTGCCCACTGATCTAGATGGGCAACTGGTCAAGCAATACCTCTACTTTAAAATTCCCATTTTTTTTCAAATCTCTCCCTGGTTTTGCTTCTCCATAGCTCTGTAATCTCCTTTAGCCCTACACCCTCAGAGATATCTGTGTTCCTCCAATTCTTGCTTCTTGAACATTCCCAATTTTGATTGCTGCACCATTGGTGGCCATTTCTTCAGCAGCCTAAGCCCTCAGTTCTGGAAGTCTCTCCCTAAGTAAGTAAGTTAAGTAAGTTTCTTCATTAGTCACAAGTAGGCTTTCATTAATACTGCAATGAAGTTACTGTGAACTCCGACGCCTGTTCGGGTACACTGAGGAAGAATTTACCATGACCAATGCACCTAACCAGCACATATTTCGGACTGTGGGAGGAAACCGGAGCACCCATCCAGACACGGGGAGAATGTGCAGACTCCAAGCCAGGAATTGAACCTGGGTACCCGGCGCTGTGAGGCAGCAGTGCTACCCACTATGCCACCGTGCCACCCTCTACCTCACATCTCTACTTCACCACCTCTCCTTCAAGATGCTCCTTAAAATCTGCCTGTTTGATCAAGCTTTTGATCATATGCCCCAATATTTCCTTCTGTGGCCCTCTGTCGAATTGTGTTTGGATAATGCTCCTGTGGACCGCCTTATATTGAAGGTGCTATATTAGTCAAGTTGCTGTTGCTGTTGTGGGTTCAGTAGGGCAAATGCTCCCTCACTGCAGGCACATCACTTACTGCCAGGATGCATCTCTTCAGAACAAAGGAGGAAATTCAGCGATAGTTCCCAAATCTTGCCTCTTTTGTTATAGTGGCCAAATCTTGCTTCTTTTGACTAAATGGCAAGGAATTGGGATTAGAATGGATGATGCCATTTGAAAAGCTATTACTCACACAGGTACGATGAACAAATTGCCTTATTGCCAGTGCTATGATTTCTAAAATTCATCAATATTTAAAACAAATGCTTTGGAAAAAGGTTGCACCTGACCAAAACCAGAAGATTATGGAGGTCAGTGAATAAGGAATACAAATCTGTGTCTGTAGCACAGAATCTTTTCATTTGCCAGCCGTGGACCTCAGTCAGCCTCATATGTTTTCCGTTTATTAAAACTAATGAATGAGGACAAAAACTACCAGAATAATGAACTGTTGTGGTACAATTTTGCAGTGAAGTAATGGTTAGTAAAGATGTTTGATGCCAGGACTCAAAACCTCAGACTTCTCATATTTTTGCAATGAAATATCAAATTCCTTCATTAACATTTGTCATCTGAATCTCCAGGATGGGCGTGGATTTGGCATTGGTGAGCTAGTCTGGGGGAAATTAAGGGGATTCTCCTGGTGGCCTGGTCGTATCGTCTCCTGGTGGATGACTGGCCGAAGTCGGGCGGCTGAAGGAACGCGATGGGTGATGTGGTTTGGAGATGGAAAATTTTCTGTTGTAAGTCTAATATCTTGGTTTTCAGTACACTTGCATATACCTTTTTTCTGTATCAGGGAGAATAGAAATAGTTGATCTCATGAAGATGCCTTGTAATCTAGGTTCTTTACACAAAATCCTCTTTTATCGCTTCCATGTCTGCTTACTTTCAAATACTATGATTTTAAGTCATTACATGTTATTGCTTTTTTTTCTGTTCACCTGATAATGCCTTGTCGGATGGTAGCTAGTTCTCGAAGGGGTGATTGGCTTTCTGATGATCAGAGAAAGTCCAACATTATATCATATTACCTAGAAGCAACTGCCCTCATGGAATGAAATAGCATTGTAGCAAACCACACTGAGGTATCTGCAGGCCATGCTGTAAAATGACTAGATGGAAATGCAAGCCCATCCACCAACTCTCAGTTCTCAATCTCAGTGACGTTAATATGGGGGCATACTGGACTAAGACCAAGGGATTCCTGAGGGAGGAAAAATCAATGAGACAATAGTCACTTCACATGAACCTTTTGAAAATCAGTTCAGAGCAGAAAGGTCAGTGAAATCGCAACCAGTCACCCACTTGTCTATTTTGCCGCAGATAATAAATACATGGTGCAAGGAGACCAAAGAAAAACATGGGACTTCAGTCTTCTATAAGAAAAATCTTAAGGAACATGCAGGGGGACCCATGGTTACAATTCTAAAATCTTGGTAGCGGCAACAACTGGCTCTTGGTTAGTGACAGGAAAACCTGGTATAAATGAAATATCGACTGCATTTTGATTTCAAGACACTGAAGGGCGGGCTGGACAAACAAGATACAATAGAAACTGGAGAAATAGAGAGAGAAACAGGAAAATCATGCTAAGGGAGATATGAGGGTAATTCTTGGTGTAAAGCCCACAGGACCAGGCTGAGGAGAAGGCAGTTGGTTTGTTCACTACATTTATTTATTTATTTTAAGTTAAATTTGTGTAAAAAAATCGGAGGTTTTTTTTAAAACAGGAAGTGGGCCCAGCAGGAGTCTGGGAAGGTTTTTGGAGGGTTTAAAAGTAGGCCGCACTTTTGAGCGGGCAGCGTCGTTAGCGGGCAGCAGAGTGAGCAGGAGGCAGAGTGAAAGCTGTAGCTCACAGGGCTTAGGCAGAAAGGGCGAGCAGGGGTGATCATAGATCATAGAAACCCTACAGTGCAGAAGGAGGCCATTCGGCCCATCGAGTCTGCACCGACCACAATCCCACCCAGGCCCTACCCCCACATATTTACCCACTAATCCCTCTAACCTACACATTTTAGGATTCTAACGGGCAATTTTTAACCTGGCCAATCAACCGAACCCGCACATCTTTGGACTGTGGGAGGAAACCAGAGCACCCGGAGGAAACCCACGCAGACACGAGGAGAATGTGCAAACTCCACACAGACAGTGACCCGAGCCGGGAATCGAACCCGGGACCCTGGAGCTGTGAAGCAGCAGTGCTAACCACTGCGCTACCGTGCCGGTAGCTGTTTTGCTGTTTCTACCTGGTACTGGCAAGGTATCTAGAGGGGATGGGTGTGAAGGCAGTGCAATGTTCCTCTTGCACTATGTTTGAGGTGAGGGACGACGTCAGTGTCCCTGCTGATTATACCTGTGAGAAGTGCATCCATCTGCAGCTCCTCCAAAACCGTGTAAGGGAACTGGAGCTGGAGTTGGAGGAACTTAGGATCATTAGGGATGCAGAGATGGCCATAGACAGAAGCTTCAGGGATACAGTTACTCCGAGGAATGAAAATAGATGGGTGACGGTGAGAGGGGCTGGGAAGAAGCAGTCGGTGCAGGGATCCCCTGTGGTCGTTCCCCTTAGCAATAAGTATTCCGCTTTGGATACGGTTGAGGGGGACGACATACCAGTGGTGAGCCGCAGTGAGAGGATCTCCGGCACTGAGTCCGTCCCTGTGGCTCAGGAGGGTAAGGAGGAGAGCGGGAGGGCAATAGTTATTGGGGACTCATTAGTTAGAGGGATAGATAGGAGGTTCTGTGGCAGCAAAAGAGACTCGAGGATGGTTTGTTGCCTAGCGGATGGCAGGGTCCGTGACGTCTCGGATCGTGTTTTCCGGATTCTTAAGGGGGAGGGGAAACAGTCACAAGTCGTGGTACACATTGGTACCAACGACATAGGTAAGAGAAGGGACGGGGATTTAAAACAGGAATTTCGGGAGCTGGGCTGGAAGCTGAGAGCAAAGACAAAACATGTGGTCATCTCTGGTACGCTACCGGTGCCACGTGATAGCGAGTTGAGGAACAGGGAGAGAGTGCACTTAAACATGTGGTTGCAGGGATGGTGCAGGAGGGAGGGTTTCAGATACGTGGATAATTGGAACACGTTCTGGGGAAGGTGGGACCTCTACAAACAGGACGGGGTGCACCTGAACCAGAGGGGCACCAATATCCTGGGAGGGAAATTTGCTACGGCTCTTCAGGGGGATTTAAACTAATTTGTCAGGGGAGTGGGAAAAGGAGTTGTAGTCCGGAAGTCAGTGTTGAGGGTGGTGAGATATTGGGGAAGGTATCAAGGTCAAGGGTGGGTACCGGTAGACAGGAAGATGGGTTGAAGTGTGTCTACTTCAATGCAAGGAGCATCCGGAACAAGGTGGATGAACTTGGGGCGTGGATTGCTACTTGGGACTACGATGTTGTGGCCATTACGGAGACGTGGGTAGAACAAGGACAGGAATGGTTGTTGGATGTTCCGGGGTATAGATGTTTCAGTAAGTGTAGGGAAGCTGGTAAAAGAGGTGGAGGAGTAGCATTGTTAATCAAGGATAGTTTAACGGCTGCGGAAAAGCACTTTGAGGGGGATATGCACACTGAGGTAATATGGGCTGCAGTTAGAAACAGGAAAGGAGCGGTCACGTTGCTAGGAGTTTACTATAGGCCCCCAAATAGTAATAGAGATGTGGAGGAAGAAATTGCAAAGCAGATTATGGATACGTGTGGGGGTCACAGGGTAGTTGTCATGGGGGACTTTAACTTTCCAAATATTGATTGGAACCTTTGTAGGTCGAATAGTTTGGATGGGGCACTTTTTGTGCAGTGTGTGCAGGAGGGTTTCCTGACACAATATGTGGATAGGCCGACAAGGGGTGAGGCCACATTGGATTTGGTACTGGGAAATGAACCGGGCCAAGTGTTAGATTTGGTTGTGGGAGAGAACTTTGGAGATAGTGACCACAATTCGGTGTCTTTTGTTATTGCAATGGAGAGGGATAGGGCCGGACGGCAGGGCAAGGCTTACAATTGGGGGAGAGGTAATTATGATGCGATTAGGCAAGAATTAGGGGGCATAAGATGGGAACAGAAACTGTCAGGGAAAGGCACTGATGAAAAGTGAAACTTTTTCAAGGAACAAATACTGGGTGTCCTTGATAGGTATGTCCCTGTCAGGCAGGGAGGAAATGGCCGAGTGAGGGAACCGTGGTTCACAAAAGAGGTGGAATGTCTTGTGAAAAGGAAGAGGGAAGCTTATGTAGGGATGAGGAAACAAGGTTCAGATGGCTCGATTGAGGGTTACAAGTTAGCAAGGAATGAGCTGAAAAAGGGGCTTAGGAGAGCTAGGAGGGGACATGAGAAGTCCTTGGCGGGTCGGATCAAGGAAAACCCCAAGGCTTTTTACTCTTATGTGAGGAATAAAAGAATGACCAGGGTGAGGTTAGGGCCGGTCAAGGACAGTGGTGGGAACTTGTGTATGGAATCAGTAGAGATAGGCGAGGTGATGAATGAATACTTTTCTTCAGTGTTCACCAAGGAGAGGGGCCATGTTTTTCAGGAAGAGAAGGTGTTACAGGCTAATAGGCTGGAGGAAATAGATGTTCGGAGGGAGGATGTATTGGCAGTTTTGAATAAACTGAAGGTCGATAAGTCCCCTGGGCCTGATGAAATGTATCCTAGGATTCTTTGGGAGGCGAGGGATGAGATTGCAGAGCCTTTGGCTTTGATCTTTGGGTCCTCGCTGTCCACGGGGATGGTGCCAGAGGACTGGAGAGTGGCAAATGTTGTTCCTCTGTTTAAGAAAGGGAATAGAAATGACCCTGGTAATTATAGACCGGTTAGTCTGACTTCGGTGGTTGGTAAATTGATGGAAAAGGTCCTTAGGGATGGGATTTACGACCATTTAGAAAGATGCGGATTAATCCGGGATAGTCAGCACGGATTTGTGAAGGGCAAATCGTGCCTCACAAATTTGATAGAATTTTTTGAGGAGGTAACTAGGTGTGTTGATGAAGGTAGGGCGGTTGATGTCATATACATGGATTTTAGTAAGGCGTTTGATAAGGTCCCCCATGGTCGGCTTATGATGAAAGTAAGGAGGTGTGGGATAGAGGGAAAGTTGGCCGATTGGATAGGTAACTGGCTGTCTGATCGAAGACAGAGGGTGGTGGTGGATGGAAAATTTTCGGACTGGAGGCAGGTTGCTAGCGGAGTGCCGCAGGGATCGGTGCTTGGTCCTCTGCTCTTTGTGATTTTTATTAATGACTTAGAGGAGGGGGCTGAAGGGTGGATCAGTAAATTTGCTGATGACACCAAGATTGGTGGAGTAGTGGATGAGGTGGAGGGCTGTTGTAGGCTGCAAAGAGACATAGATAGGATGCAAAGCTGGGCTGAAAAATGGCAAATGGAGTTTAACCCTGATAAATGTGAGGTGATTCATTTTGGTAGGACTAATTTAAATGTGGATTACAGGGTCAAAGGTAGGGTTCTGAAGACTGTGGAGGAACAGAGAGATCTTGGGGTCCATATCCACAGATCTCTAAAGGTTGCCACTCAAGTGGATAGAGCTGTGAAGAAGGCATATAGTGTGTTAGCTTTTATTAACAGGGGGTTGGAGTTTAAGAGCCGTGGGGTTATGCTGCAACTGTACAGGACCTTGGTGAGACCGCATTTGGAATATTGCGTGCAGTTCTGGTCACCTCACTATAAGAAGGATGTGGAAGCGCTGGAAAGAGTGCAGAGGAGATTTACCAGGATGCTGCCTGGTTTGGAGTGTCGGTCTTATGAGGAAAGGTTGAGGGAGCTAGGGCTGTTCTCTCTGGAGCGGAGGAGATTGAGGGGAGACTTAATAGAGGTTTATAAAATGATGAAGGGGATAGATCGAGTGAACGTTCAAAGACTATTTCCTCGGGTGGATGGAGCTATTACAAGGGGGCATAACTATAGGGTTCATGGTGGGAGATATAGGAAGGATATCAGAGGTAGGTTCTTCATGCAGAGAGTGGTTGGGGTGTGGAATGGACTGCCTGCAGTGATAGTGGAGTCAGACACTTTAGGAACATTTAAGCGGTTATTGGATAGGCACATGGAGCACACCAGGATGGTAGGGAGTGGGATAGCTTGATCTTGGTTTCAGATGAAGGTCGGCACAACATCGTGGGCCGAAGGGCCTGTTCTGTGCTGTAATGTTCTATGTTCTAATAGAGGGAGGGGGAAACAGTAAATAAATAAAGGGAATCTGAAATTTAGGGAAGGGGTCAGAATAAAATCAAAAGATCACAGCAGATGGGAACAAGACTAATAAAGCTACAGAAAAGAAACAAAATATTAAGAGAAGATACACCTGTAATTTTTTGGAAGAATGTGTTTGTGCTGCAATCCAATAAGAGAGCACAATGGTGTACATTTAGCTGCAGGAGAATCTGAGACATGTTATTCTGTCTTCACACTATTGTACATGAGTTTCAACACACCAATACAAAAATATCCAGTCCATCCAAAATACATGGGGTACATAAGGGAAAGTAAACAGTTGCAAAATCTGAGCATGCTATGGCAACACTGCTTTAAATTTTCTCGTTCATAATATTTCAAAACTACATTATTCAGGTGCTCCGCTGCTTGAGGTGTGCAAGTGAAACACCACAGATCTTTCTGCTCTTGAGGTGTGGGAATAAGCCGCCTTACATGTTTTGCTTCTTGAGGGCTGTGGACAAAGTGCACCAAATGCCTCTTTTCCCGTGGTGTGTGAATGAGGCCTCCAGAGCGTCTTGCTAACCTTCCTCTATCAACACTAAAAGCTGAATGATTGGCCGTTGATCTATGTAGATTTTAATTAGCTGCTGCATTTGCTTACAGAACAACTTTCTGTGTATTAAAGAATAATTCCCTGTAGGTGAAATGCTTTGAGGTGTTTCTCAGAGACGTGATACAAGTCCTGGATAAATATGTCTTTTCTATTTCTTTCTTTCCTTTCTACTTACCCTCTTTGTCTCAGACACATTGGTCATCAGGTATGTGGATAAAAGTTCATAAGTACTTATGTCAATGATTGTGATTATCACTGAGTTTGGTCTTCTCTGGTTTGACAGGTCTGTGTAGAAAAACTGATGCCTTTGAGTTCTTTTTCTACTGCCTTTCACCAGCCAACCTATAGCAAACAACCTATGTATAGGAAAGCAATTTTTGAAGTTTTACAGGTATGAAATTCATTCATTAATCTGTTCTTTAAATGCTTGTTCGCTATTAACATATGTCAACAACTTACGTGAGTCGATTTTCATGGGGTTGGTCTCAAGAAAAATAATCTTTGTTCACTTTGATGTTTACTGGAAGTGTTCGCTAACATAGTTGTGTCATTTCAAGCACTGAAGCAGGAAGACCATTGCCTTCATGATTGGCCCATCCTGCTGTATTTTCTAGAATCAGCCTCATTACTCATTCAAAGCAAACTGGAGTAGGCCTTCAACATGGAGCTTATTAGAATGCAGAAAGCAGAAAATGTTACATACTTATAAGCCTTAAATAAGAACACTTGCAACAAGACAGATGGCACGGGACAAAAGGTTGCACTGGGCAAATCATAGATCAGGAGCGAACAGGAGCACTGACAGAGATAAAGAGGTTGGAATCTGATGGTTAGAAACCAACTCCTTTCCATTCAAAGCTGTCCAGCTATTTGATCCTCACAAGCCCTACATTCTAAAGAAGGATCCCATCAGCAATATTTGGCCATGTATTAAAGAATAATACTGCAACGTTTGGTTATGAATCTGGAAGAGTCTGCTGCCTACATCTGTGCCAGGCAGACAAGTGGCAGCTGACATTTAATACAGAGAGACATGAAGTGATTCATTTGGTAGGAAGTATGAGGAGAGACATACAAAATAAAGGTTACAATTCAAAAGGGGGTTCAGGAACAGAGGGATCGAGGACTTTATGTGCACAAATCATTGAAGGTGAAAGGGCAGGTTGAGGGAGTGATTAATAAAACATAAGAACTGCTGGGCTTTATAAATAGGGGAATAGAATATAAAAACAAGGAAGTTATGATAAACCTCCACAAAACCATGGTGCAGCCTCGACTGCACTATTGCATAAAGCTTTGAGCATCACACTTTAGGAAGGATGTGAAGGTATCAGAGGAGGTGCAGGAAAGACTCACAAAATTGATTCCAGGGAATGGGATGAGGAACTTCAGTTATGTGGGTACATTGGAGAAGCTGGAGCTGTTCTCCTTGGAGAACAGAAGGTTGAGAGCAGATTTGACAGAGGTGTTCAAAATCATGAGGGGACTGGCAGAGTATGTAGTGAGGAACTGTTGACATTGCCAGAAGGATCGTGAAGCAGGGGACACCAATTTAATGCGATTTGCAAAAAAAGCAATGGCAACATGAAGAAAAGTTTTTTATGCAGCAAGAGGTTAGGATCTAGAATTGTCTGAGAGTGTGGTGGAGGCAGGTTCAATCAAAGTTTCCAAACGACAATTGGATCATTATCTGTCGAGAAAAAGTTTTCAGGGCTATGGAGAAAAGGCGAGGGAATTTGACAAGGTGAGTTGGCCTTGCAGAGAACCGCAGAGACAACTGGGACGAGTTGCCACCTTCTTGGCTGTAACCATTCCATGATTTACACATGATGACTGAATTGAACTGTAATTAAGCATAAAATACAAGGTAGCTCTTAAACCAGTTCCCGTCAAGCCTTCCATGACAGAGGCTTTCTCACAGGAGTACTCCCGGTGAACGCTCATCCTGCTTGGATGGAGACCTTGGACTTCAAACACCACAAAACTCTCTTCTCAAGCTCTGACAGACTGGAGGATCAGATTGAGAGTCCAATTACACACAGATTTGTGCTCACCCATTGTTGCTCGGTGGCACAGTGGTTAGCACTGCTGCCTCACAGCGTCAGGGACCCAGGTTCAATCTGCGGCCTTGGGTCACTGTCTGTGTGGAGTCTGCATGTTCTCCCCGTGTCTGTGTGGGTTTCCTCCGGTTTTCTCCCACAGTCCGAAAGATGTGCTGGTGAGGTGCAGTGGCCGTGCTAAATTCTCCCTCAGTGTACCCGAAGAGGCGCCAGAGTGTGGCGACTAGGGGATTTTCACAGTAACTTGATTGCAGTGTTAATGTAAGCTGACTTGTGACACTAATAAATAAATTTTTTAAAAGGCACTAAAAACATTGCTGGAGTGTCCAGCGACAGGGCAATAGCCTGATTGCTGTCTCCAGCCAGATCATTTAAATGATAATTGATTTGTTGAAGATTAGGCTGAACCACCCAATCACTGCAGCTGCGGATTTTGCATAAAAAGGTTTTTTTCCCATCTCCTTAACTAATACGAAGAAACGCATGCCACCATCTTCGGGTCTTGCCAAAGCCCATGGGCCTTTGCGGGGCTTACTCACTCTGATGCCAGTGACCCTGCCACAAGGTGATGGCTTTGGTGGAACCAGAAGACCCCGCTGGCGGGAGGGGCAGGAAAATCCTGTCCTAGGTCTCTGTCCAGGCAGACTGAAATGCCTGGCTGCAGCGAATGGCAGCATAGAAGGGTGAGCCGGAATGCATGCGAGTGAAGGACAGCACTCAATTTTCTGTCAGTGATTTCAATGGAGCAAAGTCAAGAAGATGCCTTTGCAGACATGCAGACACTGACACCCATTCACCGTGTTATGGGTGGGAAGGTGGTGGACTAGCCACCCATCCTATTTTACATGCCCCACCCCACCGTCACCTGCAAATATGCTGATTGGTATAGGGCTATAAAATCCCCCAATGTATTGTTACCAAGGGGAAGCACTGGTGCAAAATACTTAGGGCAATTACTCATCACATTTGGACTACAACATTAATCATACTTTGCCTCAATTGTGCACAAATTGTAATGTCTTATTAAATCTAAGGATAGCGTTTATGACAGCTGAACCAGGGCACAAGAAAGTGTTAGTCAATATGCATTAGACCATGGCCAGATACACAATTGGATAAGACTATATCGAATGACTGAAAATTCCAGGAAAGCACCATAGTTACAAGATGTATGGCAGTGCTCAAGATCAGACCTCAGGAAGATCCTCAACATTTTTCTTTGCAAAGCAAGAAAACATTGAGAGGACTCTCTGTTGATAATGTCAAATATACATTTATATCACTGTGCATTTATTTATACACAGCCCAATCTCAATCACAGTATGAATATTCTTTAGATTGATAAATTATGAACTGCAATCGAAAGTGTATCATTTCATTTCCAGCAGGGTGTCTTTGTTCTAAAGAAAAGGAATGGACAGTTGAATGTTTGTCTTTGGGAACACGATGAATGATCTCAGGTCACTTAATTAATCATTTCTTTCAAGAGGCCCACAGAAATAGTACAGGTTGACTTCACATTAGTCATATTAATCTTTCATAACTTCATTCCTCTGTGATGAGGACAATCTGTGATACAGAAATCATAGGCTGGACCTGAACCGGAATTCTATCATGCGCCACACGAACTAACCAAAAAATCCTGCATTTGTGTCTTACTCATTATTGCACCAGTTGTTACTTACCATAATGAGTAGGCTGAATAATTTGTGCATCCTCTGAAAAAAAATCATGAAAGTATTTTTTTTTGCAAATAATTTAAAACTGTTTCATGCTAATTTCATACAAATCGCCTGATAGTTACAATCCTCTGTGTTGTTGTTGCCTGGGACTTGGACGCTCAGAGATATAAGCTGCAGCTTCAGGTTTCAAGTTATCAAAAGGTGATCCTGACTCTTCAAATTTACCGATCTAAACTAGGTGGCAAGCAACAGAGCAGGAAAGCTCTTTCCAACACAATCTGGGAATGATGAGTTAGACACAGCCAAAGGCGTGGAAGCCCAAACCAAGCAAATGATCGAATGGGCTTTGGAAGGATTTCTGCCTTTGGGGCCAAAGGGTTTGGAACCACCGGAAGGTAAGATTGAGCATAGATTGGGACAAACTCCAGCGAAATGGACACTATGTGTAGAGATTTTTCTCTAGTGTAAATGACAATGTTGTCGCATATATGTTGAGATGAGAAATTATTACAACAATTATGCATAGCGCAGAAGATAGCCTCAACGAATATTCTCGCTTTAAAAGAAAAGGCATCATTATGATAATCTGGAAATTTCTGTTTCTGTGCTATTGAGGTTAATTGAGGGAGATTGAAGATTGTGAAGATTTTTTTGATGCATTATTTGACTGTTTTCAACATGTGTGCTACTGTATCACCCACACAATGGATCACCCATTAAATGAAAGAAACTTGAATTAGTTCTGAACTTATATTTGGAGGCACGTAAACAGTGGAGCTGGTGAAATGGCCAATACATAAAATTAATTGAATGAAACTGTTGAAAAATAAAACACCTTGAATTAGTGCCTGGTGCTCCAGTCTTCTTTGTACTGTTGGTTCCACAGCTAAATTTTCATTGGCAGCTTCAGCTGATCTACTGACGATCATGAAACCGTCGTTGATTGTTGGAAATGCCCATCTGCTTCACTAATATCCTTTAGGGAAGGAAATCTGCTGTCCTTACTTAGTCTGGCCTACATGTGACTCCAGAGCCACAGCAATGTGGTTGACTCTGAACTGCCCTCTGAAATGGCCTAGCAAACTACTCTGTTCAAGGGCAACTAGGGATGGGCAATAAATGCTGGCCAGTCAGCGATGCCCATGTCCCACGAATGAATAAAAAAAACTTATTTGCTTTCTCACAGCTTTGACATCCAGTTACTTAATTTAATACTGAGGTTTCCTTGTTGAGGCATGAGGCACATCGAAGTTGATATTTCTCCTAAAAAGCTTGGTGTGTTGCATTGTAAGGTAGCTCCCAATTATTCAGGGTATATGATGTGCTTGTTCAAAATTTGAGTGGCATATTTGAGAATTATTCTGACTGTGGAATAAGATTAACATTCCCTGTGTGATACCACAAGGGTCTTTTGACCTTCTCACATTGCTACTGGTGTTCATTAGGAAAATGATGGAATTATTTGCCTCATTGAATAATGCAAATTGCAGTCTCATATGGAATGAATGTTTTGTGACCCAAGCCAATGGTATGGGAAGAGGTGAATGGACAGGTGTTACATTTATATGGTTGCCTGGGAAAAACAGAAGGCAAAATAGAATAATTAACCAATATCTTGTGGAGGGAATCAGAGAGGAGAGAAGAGAAGAAGATATGCTTCATTGCAACCTCATTTTGTGGGTGGTAGAAATTGTGGGAGAGCATTTGGCAAATGTGGAAGATGATCTGGGCGAAGGTGAGGAAAAGTGGGAAGGGTTGAAATCAATGACTCTGGAATTGGGACAGATATAGGCAGTTTCAACTGACAAAAATCAATATATTTCAGAAGGTTTGGTAATGAAAGTGGAACCATCACAGTAAATGTAACAGAGATGGAGTAACTGGGAGAAACGAAGCATAGGCAGCTTGTCAGTTCCTATGATTAAAAGCATAGCACTGACCATTGACTTGATGCATTATTAATGTACAGATTCCTAACTCATTAATATGGATATTCCTTTGCTAGATTAGCAGCAACCTTTTAAAAATTTCAGATGAATACCTTATTACCCTATCAGACAGAGGAATCTCTGATGATGTGTTCAACATTCATATGCTAATATTGCAAATGGTTTCTCAGCTATCATGATTAAAACTGAAGGTACTGGCAACAGACATCAGGTTCATTATTAATAGCAAATTCTTCTTCTTGGGTAGTCTCTCGGAGTCGAGGATGACTTGCTTCCACTCTAAAAGTGAGTTCTCAGGTGACTGAGGAATCCAATGTGTGACCGACAGTCTCTGTCACAGGTGGGTCAGACAGTGGTTGGAGGAACGAGTGGGTAAGGTGCCCAGATTGCCACCCGTTCCTTTCTCTGTTGAGGCTTGGCTTCAGCTTGCTCCCGGTTTGAAAGTGTTGAGCTCCTTCCTGGATCATTTTCCTCTATTTCAGACAGCCTTGCGCCAGAATTCCCTGGTCTCGGCGTGGATGTGGCATTTCTTCAAGGAGGCTTTGAGGGTGTCCTTGAAGCATTTCATCTGCCCTCTTGGGCTTGCTTGCTGTGTGGAATCTCCGAGTAGAGTGTTTGTTTTGGGAGTCTCGTGTCAGGCACACAGACAATGTGGCATGCCCTGTGGAGCTGATTGAGCGTGGTCTATGCTTCAGTGCTGGGGATTTTGGCCTGAGCGAGAACACAAACATTGGTGCACCTAATTGGTTCCAGTGGATTTGCAGAATCTTATGCAGGCAGCGCTGGTGGCACTTCTCCAGAGTTTTGAGGTGCCAGCTGTACATAATCCATGTATCTGAGCCATATAGGAGGGCAATCTTAGTATAATCTGCAAACTTGCTAATCAGACCAGCTACGTTTTTTTCCAAGTCATTTATAACAAACAGCAGAGGTCCCAGCACTGATCCCTGCAGAACACCACCGGTTATAGACCTTCATTCAGAAAAACACCCTTCCACTGCTACCCTCTGTCTTCTGTGGCCAAGCCAGTTCTGAATCCATCTAGCTAGTTCACCCCTGATCCTGTGTGATTTAATCTTTTGCACCAACCTGCCATGAGGGACCTTGTCAAATACTTTGCTAAAGTCCATGTAGACAACATCCACAGCCCTTCCCCCATCAATCATTTTTGTCACCTCATCAAAAGCTCAATTACATTAGTGAGACATGACCTGCCTCGTACAAATCCATACTGTCTGTCTTTAATAAGACCATTCAGTTCCAAATGTGTATAGATCCTATCTCTAAGAATCTCCTCCAACAATTTCACTATCACTGACGTCAAGCTCACTGGTCTACAATTACCAGGGTTATCCTTGCTACCCTTCTTAAATAACGTAATAACATTGGCTATCTTCCAATCCTCTGGGACCTCACCTGTGGCCAACGAGGAAACAATAGATTTCTGTTAGATTTCAGAATTCATCTCTTGTCTCCCTCAGTAATCTGGAATAGATGCTTTCTGGCCCTGGGGATTTGTCTACCTTAATGCTTTTTAATACACCTAACACTTCCTTCCTCATAATGATGACTTGATACATTGCTCATAGTCTCCCTAACCTACTTTCTTCCTCAATTATTAGTATCTCTCTTACCCTCTCCCTCCCTCCCTCCCTCCCTCGCCTGCGCTTCTTCACCCTCCTTACACCCGCTTCCCTACTTTATGCCTCCCTTTTCTGTTCTCTAGCTTTCTCCCCTCCCCCCTACTTTTCTCCTTCTCTTTCTCTTGCACTCCATCCTTTCCTCTTCTCCACCTTCCTGCCACCTCCCATTTCCTTGCCTTTGTTCCACATTCTCCTATATTTTAAGCTCTCTCAATAAGCACCCCTGCTGTGGCCCAAACACGTCATTTGGTGTCCTCCAATTTGAGCAACTGTGCAGCAAGATTCCTAAGATTACACCCATTGGCACTGAGTTTAAAATGGTCCATCTTTGTGAGCAGTCTTTCAGCTGTTTGTTAACAATCTGGTTTCTGTATTTACCATTGCCACCTGCTGTGTTTTCTCTCCTTGCTGTCTATCACTGGTATTCAACCAGCAGTGGGCAGGGGCCATGCCATATAGCCTGATTGGGGGGAGGAGGGGGGGAGGGGGGGTCCATCCTTGTCAGATACTCTGTGCCTAGTGGAGGAACTTGCCAATGGCAAAGGAGGGATCTACAGAAAGCCACCCCCTTGCCATTTACAGCAATTCCCCCTCCCCCCATCACCAGGGCCTTTGTGATGATCCAGTCCCACTTCCAGGGGCTTTAGCATCAATCCTCAGCCTACTGCAGTTCCAGCAGTGACTTCCGCTCTTGGTGGAGCAGCTGGTACTTGCGAGCTGCCAGCTTCTGATTGGCTGGAAGCTCTCGGAGGCAGGACATCCACCATAAGGAGAATTGCTGGAAATTCCCCCTTCACGAGCCAAAAGCTCTAACAGAAGCCAACAGGCTGTCTGATTGGGATTTAATCCCAAAAAGAGCTCCCAGAAATGGCTGCAATGGGGTTGCCACCTGCTCTCCAGTTGGTGGATGGGGTCACAGCCCCAACCATTACATTCCACTGATTATTTCTATTGACCATTGTTTAAGCAATAGAATTGATTAAATAGTTATTTGAAACCTTGGAATGCCACTGCATCAGAGATAGCATCGAGAATATCAGGCGGGACTTTACAACCTCGTTGGTCCCGAAACCGTAAAATCCCGTTTGAGTCAACAGACCTTTCCATGGTCCACCCCTCGCAAGCTCCAATTTCCGTGGCGGGCAGGCTGGTAAAATTCCAGCCATTTTCTCTAAATGAATCATAGAATCCCTACAACACTGAAGGGAGCCATTTGGCCCGTCAAGCCTGCACCATCAACAGTTCCAGCCAAGCCCTATACCTGTAACCCCACATATTTACCCTGCTAATCCCCCTGACAGTAAGCAGCAATTTACCATGGCCAATCAACCTAACCTGCATATCTTTGGACTGTCGGAGGAAATCAGACTGCCTGGAGGAAACTCATGCAGACATGGGGAGAACGTGTAAACTCCACACAGACAATCCCCCAAGGCTGGAATTGAACCAGGTCCCTGGCACTGTGAGGCAGCAATGAAGATAAGAGTTTGCAAGAAGCTTCTGGTCAGGTGATAGATCCCATTCAAAAAGTTCAGTTTCACCAGTGGCTACCTTCATGATATCACTGTAGATCCAAATGTGCACAACATATTTGGTGAAGATATGTTATTAATTTATTGTTAATTATGTGTTCAATATGAAGAGAGAAGTTTCAATGTTGCAACTATATGCTTCAGCCCTCAACATAGCAGAGCACCCCAGTCCATCAACATCTACCATTTTCTACACCAGCGATCCTGCTCCTTCTTCAATTAAGATTGCCAGTTTTCTGCTGGATTCCTTATCCACTAAAGAACTTGGTTGAGAATGGTGAAACAAATTTTACACAGAGCCTTCTTAGCCTCCAGAAAGATGAGAGTTCATTCTTCAAAATATCCAAATTCAACAAATAATCCCAGATGATATGTAACATGGTCAGATCCAGAATAGAGGTTTACCCTACCCGAATTCAAAACAGCATTTCCCTACTGCACCAGAATGACATTTCTCAACCAGCTATCATGCACCCTCTCTGAGTAAGGTAGTCAGTTCAGTAGCAACTCATGTCAAATTGCAGGTCCATTTTGCTACTGTCCCATGCTCACCCCCAGCTGGATTTAAAATGCCAAAATTATTTCTATGTGAGACTCTTCCAACTTGCAGAGGAAGGAGACATTTATCCCACTGGATTTGAACAATGCTCTGCAAAATTGCCTTTGAAGAAGAAAAAGTTGGAGATATGAAAATCTGTAATTTGGGACTAAATAGCATTGATGGGAAGTTACACAATATCTTAACCAAATCTGAGGATAGATTTCTAGACCATTGTTGCACACTGCCATCAGTTACATCTTGTAACTAATTGTCAAATCAGAAGGACATGGATATGTGGCTGGTAAAATTCATCTTCCACAGAGGCATTAACAACCCATCCAAAAAAGCAAAATTGAACAGGGTGTATAACAGGCAGTCAATCGATCACCCATGAAGTTGCATTTTATGCACATGTTTATCCATTTGAATTTCAACCACAGACCACCAAATCTGTCAGCATTCCATAGATGCACAATGCTGTCTTTTGTCGTCTTTGCATAGCTTTGTCTTGTACAGAGTAACAATGATGTTCTTTGATTTTCAGAAGAACGAAATCCTTACAAAGAGGTTTATACAGAAAGTTGGGTGGAGCCTGAAGCTTCAGTTTATCCTCCGCCTCCCCCAGCCAAAAAAGCAAGAAGAAGCACAGAGAAGCTAAAAGTCAAAGAAATAATAGACGAACAGACTCGAGGTACGAACCTGTTGTTCAACTGGCTTGTTTAACAAGTATCAAATGGATTGCAAAGGGAAACCTACCAGAATCCCTTCAGCAGAAAGAAAATATGGGAAATTAACTCTGAATATTCAGACTAATTCTTGGATCTAAATATATGATGTTTGGTTTTTGTCTATATGCCTGATCTACCTCCACAAAAATACCATTACCATTTGGCAAGGAATCATTGATTGTACCCACACAATCATACATGCTGTCTTGCTCAGTGCTTAAACTTGTGCTCAGAAGAAAGTATTCAACTCTTATTCTGTGATTCATTTGTGATCAGCAGCATATCATAACACAGCCAAACAATGCCTTTCAGCTCTTTCACACTCGGAATAGAACATAGAACAGTACAGCACAGAACAGGCCCTTCGGCCCACGATGTTGTGCCGAGCTTTATCTGAAACCAAGATCAAGCTATCCCACTCCCTATCATCCTGGTGTGCTCCATGTGCCTATCCAATAACCGCTTAAATGTTCCTAAAGTGTCTGACTAGCTTCTGAAATATCAAGGTTAGCCTCCACAACAGGCCTAATCATATCCTTGGACTTTCTTTGGTTTAAAAACACTTCACCTTGAGCTACCTCAGTGATTGAAGTTCATAAGATGGCAGGTTGTTTATTCCAATCGGAACCCAAAGAGCCAGAAAGTTCGTGACAGCTAAATACTGGAATGACCTGCTAGAGGCTGTACAATCCATACTGCTGCATGAGCAGCACTGCACCACTTCCTTTCAACCACACGCAGTGATGTCTGACTGGAAAATTCACGTGTGAAGCTATCATGTGTGACAGCACCAATATGCATACTCATTCCTACTGTGCACTCCACCCATGTGGCTATTGATCTATTGGAAAGCAGATAATACCAACAAGGTCAGTGGAGCTTTCTATGGTTCTTATCACTAACCTAGCCTTTGAAATCAGAAGAGTCCATTGCAGCATCTAGATCTGCAGCAGCATTCACGGCACTGTCCTCAGGGCCACAATGCAAATTGTTCAAACTTACAGATGATACCAAACTGGCAGCAGTAATAAAAATGAAGGAGATAGCCCAGAAATAACAATGAGTTTAAAAAAAAAGTGCTGCTGAAATATAAGATAAACATAAAGCTATGAGGAGAGACCAAACAAACTAGGGTTATATTCTGTGGAATTTAGAAGGTTAAGGGGTGATTGGATCAAACGTTTCAGGATATTATGGGGAACAGATCGGGTAGGGAGAAAATATTTTTACTCATTGGGGACTGAAATATTTGAGCCAGTCCTCTCAGGATTGAAATTAGAAAATGCTTCTTGATGCAAAGAACAAGGAAAAGTACAGCACAAGAACAGACCCTTCACCCCTCCAAGCCGGTGCCCGTCATTATGCCCTAAGTAAACAAAAAAAAACCTTCTGCCCTTCCTCGATCCATATCCCTCTATTCCCTCCCTATTCATGTACCCACCCAGATGCCTCTTAAATGTTGCTAGTATCTCCGCTTCCAACACCTTCTCTAGCAGCACATTCCAGGTACCTACCACTCTCTGCATGAAAAACTTTCCCTGCACATCTCCCTTAAACTTTCCCCCTCTCACCTTGAACCTGTGCCCCCTTGTAATTGACACTTCCACCCTGGGAAAAAGCCTCTGACTATCCACCCTGTCTATGGTACAAATTTGAAACCCTCTTCTGCAAACAGTAATTGATGCTGGATCAATTGTTAATTTTAACACTGAGATTGGTAGATTTTTGCCAGCCGAAGATATTGAGGAGTATAAGGAAAAGGCAGGTATTTGGCACTAGATTCGACGTCAGCCATGTTCCTTTGTTCCCAACATGGGATGGAAAAAAATGGATGACTCAGATACTCATACATGTACTCCATGATTAGTATTTAAGTAGCTATGGATGACATTGAATGTCTTCTCTGACTTGATGTTTAACATATCAAATCAATGCCACAATCACCTAAGTTAATAAATGATAGACTTTACAGAAAAAAAACAGTAGAATGCAAGTCACAGGAAATCATCATCAAACTGTATCTGGTCAGTTCACACCTTGATTGCTGAGAAACAAGAAAAACATTCAAAAAGCATTGGAGGCTGTGTAGAGAAGATCCATAAAGCTTGTGACAGGGATCGAGAGAAAGACCAGAGATACTTTAGCTTTTCAGACTGGAAAGAAGACATGTAAGCGGTGACCTTCTAGAGTCATATAAGATTGTTGAGGGAATGAGAAAGTAAAGCTGGAAAACTACTTTAAATTAAACTGTGAGTAAACTAGTTCAGACTCGTAAAAAATGATTTTAAGTTTGCAATTTGGAAGCTTTCCTTCATGCAGAGAATAATTACCACTTAGAATGGACTTCACCTCAGTGAGTAGAGGCAAAAACTGGACTCAATTAGATATAACAACAGGGATAGACAACAACTTGGTGTTGTCTCTCTCTGAACCGATAAATTAATTGGACAAATTGCGTTCTTCATCTGTAGGTTACTTGTAATATTTTGAGAGCAGTTCCATGCAGAATGCACACAGAAATTAGATTCCAGGTGAATTTTGAAACCACCCATCGAATTTGAAAAGAATTACTGCTCATTTTCCATTAACAAATTGTCCTGTGGTCCTCAACTTATGCAACCTGGGTTACTGATTGAAAGCAACAAAAGACTTTTCCAATTGGACTCAAATAGGTATCTGAAATGAAAGTGGGACTGAGGGGTTAAACCACCCAGTATTGCTCGGTTAGAGCCACAAATGGAAAATAAAAATGGATTTTAAAGGAGCAAGCAGCTGCAGAGAGAATGGTGGATAATTTTGCCGAAATTCTTAGTTGAGTGGTGTGGAAGGAGTTGCAACTCCAGTAACCAACTAAAGTAGAGACATCTTTTTAAAAATTGTGGCAGAATTTATTCTTTGCCTTCAGGGAGGGAGATCGAATGAGGAAAGTTGCCATGGGAGAGATTCGAGGGACAGATGAGGAAGCGGAGGAGCTGCATCAACAGTAGCAGGAAGGAGAGTACACTGGAGCTGCACCAGGTGCTATCAGAGCACATGTGGAGAGGGGAGGTCGCGGAGGCGACCTTAATCTTTCACCAAAGTTACAGTGAAGGAGTGGGAGAATCCCCTAAGGAAATTCCCAGTGCTGATATCTGATTAATGAGCCTTCTCCAGTGACAGGGTGTTTGTATTGACACTGACTGTCCCAGTCACTCCCTTTCACTGTCCTTGAGCAACTTGCCTTGGAGATCTACACCATTCTGTTCCAGTGTCTCTCTCCACTGCTTGCCTTAGCCCAGCAACACTTCTACAGCTACATAGCGAACCTGGGGATTCTCTGTGCTCCTGCAGGCCTCACAGGTATTACTGTTGACAGACTTGTCTGTTCTTTTCCCAATTAGTTTCCCTGGATACTATCCCCGTTAAAGTGATGCATGCTTTGAAATCTTCAGAAGTTCCAATGGATGAGTTCACCAGCAGTTGCATTCCCGATGACTGTTTATTGAAATTAGACTTTGTCTCAGAATTTACACAAATAAAGTGCGTAATTCACATGATGTCTAGGCGTTCTGCCTTACTTTCAATTGGACTTGAGGGCAGTGGGAAATCTGGGCTTGAATATTTAATGCTGATCACCCATTATCTAATCGCAATAAGGATATTGGTTTATACATAGCCCAAAAGTGTATGATGCTTCAGTGCTACAGCAATGATATTGAAAACAAATCTCAAACGTCAACCATATTTTTTTTATCAATGTTTTTTGTATTTCAGAGAGACTAGTCTTTGATGTGAGGCAAAACAGCAGGAATATTGAAGGTAAATATGTTCAGATGTTATTAAGAAACAACTTTATACAACAAACATAAGTTTAATGTAAGCTAATTATTGTACTCTTCACTGTTTGCAGATATCTGCCTTGCCTGTGGAAGTCAAAATATTACTCTTGAGCACCCCCTCTTCATTGGAGGCATGTGCCAAAGTTGTAAGGTGAGCAAATATCTGTCTCAAGGTTTACAGCATTGATGGTGACGATTTTGAGCTCCAGTACTGTCAACAGTTTTTTGTCAACCTGATGATCGCATGAAACAGGGCTACCATCACGTTAGTGATTCAACCCCATTTTACCAGGGGTTTGCTTAGGGCAGGGGGCTCGCCGGTCTAAAAGGCGATGGGTCAGTGAAGCTACTGGCGCACCACCTGATTTTCCCTTTTTTGTAATAGAGTTACCGGAGGCAGTGATAAGATTGTTAGGAATCTCATCTTACCTCTGCCCAGGTACATCGTGCATGTTTGCTGGGTGTCTCTTGTGATAGATATGGCAGCACTCCTGTTGCTAGCAGAACGGGACTTCAGCAAAATGTTGCAAAACAAAGTGAGTAAATTAAATTACTCCAGATATTTGTTACACCCTTTGGCTGCTATTTAGTTTTCACTACTCAACTGAACATGTACCACAGGGAATAATGTTTATAGCAAGGGCTTTAAAGTAATTCAAAAAGTTTGAAAAACATGGTGGGGCGATTCTTTGACCTCACTGCGCTTGGTGCAGCAGATCACACCAATCCCAGAGGATAGCGTGCGGCATAAAAATCAGTTTTGCACCCAGCGCTAAACAGTTTGCAATCATCTCGGCCCAAACTGGATGGGTGCAAGGCCGATTTTGCATGAGATTGACTGGATCTCAATCTCATTAGCGAGTTCAGCACACGATCGTCTCCCCTTCTGGAATGCACCCATCTCTCCAGTGGGAGGTCACACCGGTGCAAATAGCTACTGGTCTCCATTAGCGAATACTTGGTGCAATGGCTATGCCGGGGAGCTTGGAAGCCATGGAAGCCCTGGGTGGTTGGAGTGCCCACCCAGAGCTTCCATGGCTGGGGTGTCCAACTGGCAGTGCCAGTTGGGCACCCCAGCAGTGTCAGCTTGGCATCCTGGCAGTGCCAGTTGGGCACTGCATGTGTGTCAGGGCCAGCAACAATGGGGTGGGACCTGGCTGAGGGCTATGATGGCGGGGCCATACAAAGTGGTGGGGTGCAATGCAGGGGTGGATCATGTCAGGAGTCATGATAGGGGGCATGTTGGTGGTCATCACGAGGGCTCCGATGCCAGCAACCCATGATAGGGACAGGTTGTGGAAATTTCCACCGTTGAGGGTGCTGGGATCCCAACGACTGTAAGTGGAGTGCCCTTGTGAAATGGTGCCTGAGTGCTCTGAAGCCAAGCTCACTGGTGTTGTAGGCCCTACACCAGCCCCAGCATTAGTGTGCAATTCACCACTCTCCAAAAAGCGACTGAGTGTGGAATGATTGCAGCGTGGCTTGCGCCTGAGAGACCGCCCAGATCGCTCCTGCTTTCTCGCCATTAGGACATTTTGTTGTTTTTTGGGACAATTCCGCCCATGGGCTCAGAAAGTTGGAGATTGCTCCAACTCCACCCACTGGAACTGTGGCGGAAACCCTGTCTACACTATTAGATCAGACCTTTGACCTAGTGCAGTGAACAAAATTGAAGCAACTCTAATCATTTTAAAAATCACCTACATGATATTTCCTTCTGTGCTGCCTTTGAGTATTTGTGTGAGATATCTGAGTCTTGCGAGTTGTCAGACCTATCAATGTTAGCTCAAGAAAATCAAGCTAACAGATTCCAGCATTCAGCAATACATACAAATGCTGGAAATTTTTATGATTGACAAGACTGATCATTCCGTTTTGTGAGACTTGAGCCTTCCAATGCAATTCAATTGTTCCTTCCAGGGAACAATTTGTTGCACAGTGAAAGTAATCAGAATTTGAGTTTTGCATAAAATATCTAAGAAAAGACAAGGCAAAACTTCTTCAATTTTATCTGAGATAATTTAGGTTACGATATACTCTTGTGCACACACTACTTTTATTAGACCTGTTTAAAGTATATTACATGTACAGCAAGTCAAACTGTAAACTATACCACATTATAAAGAAGTTATTTTTAAATTTTGCAATGTATTGTCAGTGGTAACAGCAGCAGTCTTTTCTTTGTTTTTACCAAGAACTGAAAATTATTGTTCACATAAACAGATACCTTTTGTAAGGACCTTAACATTATTCAAGTCTGTAGGAATGTGCTAAATAAAAGCCCTAAAGTTTACATGTTTTACCAAAAGGATTGCTTAAATGTACTAAATACTGTGACCTCGGTTCAAATCCCGCCACAGCAGCTGGTGGAATTTGAATTCAATAAAACGTATCTGGAATTAAGAATCTACTGATAACTATGAAACCATTGTCGATTGTCAGAAAAACCCATCTGGTTCACTAATGTCCTTTAGGGAAGGAAATCTGCTGTCCTTGCCTGGTCGAGCCTGCATGTGATTCCCAATCCACAGCAATGTGGTTAACTCTCAACTGCCCTCGGGCAACTAGGGATGAGAATAAATGCTGGCCAGCCAGCGACACCCATATCCCATGAATGAATAAAAAATATATATATTTAATAAAGCCCTAAACTCAACTCCAGTTTTATGTTTCTTGGCCTTCACTCAATCTTCTAAAAGACACACCTAAACAATGATTAAGAATAAAGAGTTGTATCCCCTGTGTTACATGCAGAAATTTATTGATGTAACTGTGATATCTATTTATATATCTGAATGAGTAAAAACAATACTACTTATTTTCCTCCTCCTACCAAAAAAGCAGAATCTCTTTATCTTCCCCCAAATTCTTCACCTGAGATGTGTGACCCTGTGCAACAATATATTCCTTGAATCTTTGTGAGAAAAATAATGAATGTATGCACAAAATGTCACATTCAGCTCATATTTGAGTGCGATAACTGTTAGACATTTATCCGCATGTTCCACTAACCTCCATTGGAAAATTCCTGAAGAAATTCCAGGTGAAGATTATTAATAAGATAGACAGGCAAAGAAGTCTTGCGTTCAGCGGACTTCACTCACACTCTTGATATAAAACTAAAGAGCCAGTGACTTAAGGCCAAGTTGACTTGTAATAGAAATTTAAAACATATTCTGATCTTTTCCGAACAATTAAACTCTGACTTCAGACCACACTTACTTAAGAATAATTAGACTGTATAACCAGAGTTTCTGCTTCTGTTGTAATTGATGATCTAGAAGCAATTAAGTTAAGTCAAAAATACAAAAGCTCTGAAGAGTCATATGGATAAAAACGTTAACTCTCTTTCTCTCTCCACAGATGCTGCCAGACCTGCTGAGTCTTTACAGCATTTTCTGTTTTTGATTTTAAATTAACTCAATATTGGCCTAATTTCTTTCCTCAGGTTTCCACCCAACACATTTAACTATCGCCAAATATAAAATTCTGCTATGGACCAGCACAATCTGACAGCATTTCAGTAATTATATATATTTTAATTTGCTTTAACAATATTCTTCGGTACATTGAAGAGTGGTCATTTAGTGCAATTTGATTAAAACAGTAGGAAAAAAAAGCATTAAAAAAAGCATTTTAGTAAGTGGTAAGATTCATCATTCTGTGAGTAACCGGATTTTAAATAACTGGAAATCACTTTACCAAAGCTGTACGGAACCATTTGCTAGTTACATTTGTGTCATTTTCTATGTAAATTTAAGAAAAAAAAATTCAAAAACTTTTAAAATGTGCCTATTTGTGTCCATACATCTAATAAAGTTAGCTTATTTTTAGCAGCTTCTGTCCTAAGCATACACACTATTCCCTTCTGCTTGCAATGCAACATAAACTATGCTCATATACAGAACAGGTATTGAAACAGCATCATGGCTCATGTGTCAACATACTTGTATACATATTTCTATCATTTCCATCATGATAGAAGCGTGGATTGTGTGTTAAATTTGGCTCAGCAGATATGGAAAGCAATCGGGGAATGGAAAAAGATATAATTGCATCAGGGGCAGTTCAATGCCCCCATGTAAGGATGAAATCCCACCTCCGAGAGCTGTCTGCCAATCTAATTGGCCGGAAGCCTCTCTGGAGTCAGCAGTGCCACTGGGAATGGTGACCACTCCTGGGACTGCTTCCAGGCCAACAAAAAAACCAGATGACCAGAAAGTTAGGGAATGTTCTCAACAAGGCAGAAGAGGAGTCCTGGAAGAAGAAGGGGTGGAGACCAGGGTGCACAGACCAGGGTAAAGTGGAAATGGGGGCGATCGAGGTGATTGATGGGCAGCGTATGGGCGGGGTTACTCCAATTGGAAAAGGCAGCCCATGAATTAGGCATCCCCCCTCCTCTTCCACAAGCCGGGGGGAAAGTGGAAACTGGGCCAGGGAGATTGGTAGGCAGAGCATGGGTAGGTAGGGGCAGGGATACTCCAATTGGAAAAAGCAGCTCATGAATTAGGCATCCCCCCTCCCCTTCCATGCCAAGGCTTCCCCTTGTCACCATCCACTTTCTTCAGCCAAAAATTGTGGCCAAGTGGGAAGTTACTCTTTAAGTGACCATTAGTTGTGCCCAGATCATGGACGGAAGGTCGGCAATGGGAAAGAACCCACTGCAGTGGATGTTACTGGGTGAACAGCCCTCAAAAGAGGGGGTCTGCATTGTCATTGGATATTCAGAGGATGTTTAAGGTTCCACTTGCCAGATTGATTGCTTTTGCAATATTTCTGTGTCAGAAATGGAGAAAGATAAGCCAAGGGATTCCCTACTGATAAAGTCTTCGAAATGAATGAATGCAGTTAATGTAAAGAAATTCAGCTTCCAGGACGTATTTGTCCTTTGAGTCCATGTTGCCTCTGGGAAGCCTTGTCTTCCAGAAATGCATGTTGGAAATTTAGTCAAATGCCATTTACAATTGTCTGATTGCAATATTCAGAAAATCACTAGTGCCATGGGTCTGAATTTCCTGTATGAATACAGCTGCATGTAGGGTAGACATGCAAGATTGGCCTATAATCTGGGTGCAGTTATCTCTATCTTCATGTAGAATTAAGACTCTGCTGTTTATAAGTCGGGGTCAAAAGGTTGGCCTGATGGCTAGAGTGTGGTACAAAATGACACTAACACAAGTTGAATCCCTGTATCGGCTGTCGGAGTCCTGCCTCTTTGGCTTTCCCCAAACTTGATGGACAGTTGTACCCCTTAAGCTATATAACCACTTGTCTGTCTCTATCTCTCTAACAGAGAGAGATGTCTATTGTACCTCGTGGACTGTGGATGCTTATAAAGGCTTCCACCCAGCTCGCAGATAAATAGTTGGTGAAACTTTTTCTATGAGTTTGTGAGGTTAAATGTCCATTAAGATTAGGATTTAAATTTCCCACTTGGTGTGAATCTTTGAATCATCAGATTGCCATAGTATTAAAGGAGGCTATTTGGCTTGGCATGTCCATGCCTGCTCTCTGTAAGAGAAATTCAGCTAGTCCCACTCTCCTGCCTCTCCCCACAGCCCTGCACTTTTTTTCCAAATAAATTATTCAATTCCCTTTTGAAGCCACAGGTGAATCTGCTTCCATTACACTCACAGGCAGTGCATTCCACCTCTTCACCATTCCCTGTCTACAAAGGATATTTATCATGTCGCCCCTGGTACTTTTTGTCAATCACTTTAAGTCTGTGTCCTCGGATTCTCGACCCTTCTGCCAATGGGAACAGATTTTTCTTAATTACTCTGTCAAACCTCCTAATGATTTTGAATACCTCTATCATATATCCTCTCAATCTTCCGTTCTCTGAGAAGGACAGCCCAACTTGGCAAATCTATCCATGTAACTGAAGTCTCTCATCCCTAGAACCATTCTTGTCTGCAACCTCTCCAGTTTCTCCACATCCTTTTCAAAACATGGTGCCCTGAATTTTTTTAGAAGTTCACCATAATTTCCAAACTTTTATTTATGTTTTATGGCCCGGATTTTGTGTGGGCTTGGGAAAAACTAACTTGTGCACTTTTGTGCCTTCCAAAATGTACAGCCAATCCGTGTGTGATGGAATTATCATCTTATCACACACGATTTGGGTAGACCGTGTACACTGCAAGCCACAATGGAGTGCAAGAGGAGTGTGGAGGCAAGTTTATCAGATGGACTGCCTCAGTTCTCTGACAGCAACCTAGTTCTCAGTATTGCTCAAACTCCTCCAAATCTCACCCCTCACCCTCTCACTCCATACCACCCCATGGACTATGAGGTTCCCCATGTTCCCTTCGACTGCAGTGCCACTTGTGTATCTTCTACTTGTCTCCTCAATTCCCCATACCACCCTATGACGCTTCAGATCCCCCATGCCACCACCCCATGTATCATCCATAGCCATTCATCCAGAATTCTTTATGTCACCCGGTCCTCAGGAGCTGTGCAATAGAAATGGAAATTAATTTAAAATCATTGGAAAAAAGTTAAACCTCTAACAATCTAATAAAACCCTGAATTGAAAAGCATTATCCTTGATCTAGGGAATGAAACGTGCTCTGATGTAAATAAATTGGATTACTTTAACTGCATTCATGAACATAGAAACAGACAAATCGTGAGCAGGAGTAGGCCATTCGGCCCCTTTGAACTTGTTCCACCATTCAGTAAGATCATGGCTGATCTAATCGTGACCTCAATTCTACATTCCACCTACTTCAGCAACCTTTGACTTCCTTGTTAGTCAAGAGTTTATCTAGCTTTACCTTAAAAATATTCAATGACCCTGCCTCTACCACTGTCTGGAGTGGAAAGTTCCAAAGACTCTCAACTGACAGAGGAAAAATATTCTCCTAATCTCTGTCTTAAATGGTCATCCCCCTTTTTTTAAAACTGTCAGCTTGTTTTAGTCTCTCCCACAAAGGGAAACATCCTTTCAGCATCCATCCTGTCAAGTCTCCTCAGGATATTCTATGATTCAATGAGATCACCTCTCACTTTTCTAAACACCATAAGACCATAAGACCATAAGACATAGGAGCGGAAGTAAGGCCATTCGGCCCATCGAGTCCACTCCACCATTCAATCATGGTTGATTTCAACTCCATTTACCCGCTCTCTCCCCATAGCCCTTAATTCCTCGAGAAATCAAGAATTTATCAATTTCTGTCTTGAAGACGCTCAACGTCTCGGCCTCCACAGCCCTCTGTGGCAATGAATTCCACAGACCCACCACTCTCTGGCTGAAGAAATTTCTCCTCATCTCTGTTCTAAAGTGACTCCCTTTTATTCTAAGGCTGTGCCCCCGCGTCCTAGTCTCCCCTGTTAATGGAAACAACTTCCCTACGTCCATCCTATCTAAGCCGTTCATTATCTTGTAAGTTTCTATCAGATCTCCCCTCAACCTCCTAAACTCCAATGAATATAATCCCACGATCCTCAGACGTTCATCGTATGTCAGGCCTACCATTCCTGGGATCATCCGTGTGAATCTCCGCTGGACCCGCTCCAGTGCCAGTATGTCCTTCCTGAGGTGTGGGGCCCAAAATTGCTCACAGTACTCCAAATGGGGCCTAACCAGTGCTTTATAAAGCCTCAGAAGTACATCCCTGCTTTTGTATTCCAAGCCTCTTGAGATAAATGACAACATTACATTTGCTTTCTTAATTACGGACTCAACCTGCAAGTTTACCTTTAGAGAATCCTGGACTAGGACTCCCAAGTCCCTTTGCACTTTAGCATTATGAATTTTGTCACCGTTTAGAAAATAGTCCATGCCTCTGGATATAGGCCCAGCCTTTCCAACCTTTCCCCATAAGATCATCCCAGGTATCAGTTGAGTGAACCTTTTCTGAGCTGCCGTTATTGCATCTATCTCCTTTCTAAAAGGTGATTAAAGGTGTACACAGTGTTCTAAATGTGGCCTCACCAATACCCTATACAACTGTAGCGAAAGATCCCTACCTTTATATTCTATTTCCCCTTGCAATAAATGGCAACATTCCACTTGTATTTCTAATCACTTGCTGTATGTGCATAGCAACCTTTTGTGATTCGTGTACCAGGACACCCAGATCTCCTTGTACCTCAGAGTACCTTAGAGTTCTGCAATCTCTCTCCATTTAAATGAAATACTACTTTTCTAGTCTTCCTGCCAAAGTGGATAAGTTCACATTTTCCCACGTTATTCTCCATTTGCCAAATTTTTGCCCACTCACTCAACCTATCTATATCCCCTTTCAGACTCCTTGGGTGAGATTTTCTGACTGTGCTTGCCCCAAAACTGGAAAATCTTGCCCGAAGTCAATGGACTTTTGCGTGCCCTGCCCCCCCTCCCTACTACGAATCCCGTGGCAGGCGGGACATGAATATTCCGGTGCTTATGTTCACTTTACAACTGAGTTTCCTATCTATTGTTGTGTCGTCAGCAAATTTAGCACCCATACATTCAGTCCTTCATTAAAGTCATTGATATACATTGTAAATAGTTGAAGTCCCAGCACTGACCCCTGTGGCACTCCATGCATCACGTCTTGCCAATAAGAAAATGACCCATTTATGCCTACTCTCTGTTTCCCGTTTCTCTTTTTTTCCTCTATTTCCTGTTAGCTAATCAATTATCTATCTATATTAATATGTTACCCCCGATGCAATGAGCTCTTATTTTCTGTAGTAACCTTTGATCTGGCATCATGTTAATTGCCTTCTGGAAATCTAAGGACAGCACATCCACAGGTTCCCCTTTATCAACATTGTTTAGTACTTCCTCAAAGGGCTCTAATAAATTAGTCAAAAATGATTTCCCTTTCATAAAGCCATGTTGACTCTGCCTGATTGCATTGAGATTTTATAAGTGTCCCACTATACCTCCTTAATAATAGATTGCAGTATTTTCCCTATGACAGATGTTAAGCTAATAGGCTTGTAGTTTCCTGCTTTCTCTCTATCTCTCTTCTTGAAAAGAGGAGTCATATTCTCTATTTTCCAATCTGATGGGTCCTTTCCAGACACTAGGGAATTTTGGAAAATTAAAACCAATGCAATCAATTTCAGCAGCCACTTCTTATAAGACCCTAGGATCAAGTCCATCAGGACTTGGGACTTGTTAGCTTTTAGTTCTAATATTTTTTCAGTACCCTTTCCCTGGTGATCATAATTGTTTTGAGTTCCTTTCCCTGGTGATCATAATTGTTTTGAGTTCCTTTCTCCCTTTCACCTCCTGATTCAAAATTATTTCTGGTATTATTTAGGTTTGTAAACATACAAGAAATCACATCAAATGAATATTCAGTTACTACAGCCTCTTAAAACTGTCAGCCATTCTTGGATCAATGGACAATTGCTGAGCTGAAGCCGTTAATAGGTTTTGAAACCTAGCCAAGCATTCATAATGGCCATAGCTGTCATAACGAAGTTTTGGGGTGTTTTGTTGCAATTGTATAGGGTGTTGGTGGGGCCACATCTGGAGTATTATGTGCAGTTTTAGTGTCCTTATCTGAGGAAGGATGTCCTTGCTATAGAGGGAGTACAGCGAAGGTTTACCAGGCTGATTCCTGGGATGGCAAGTCTGTCATATGAGGAGAGATTAAGTCGGTTAGGATTACATTCATTGGAGTTTAGAAAAGTGAGAGGGGATCTCATAGAAACTTATAAAATTCTAACAGGGTTCTTCAGGGTAGATTCAGAAAGAATGTTCCCAATGGTGGGGGAGTCCAGAACTAGGGATCATAGTTTGAGGATAAGGAGGAAACCTTTTAGAACTGAGGTAAGGAGAAATTTCTTCACCCTGATGGTGGTGAATGTGTGGAATTCACTACCACAGAATGTAGTTGAGGCCAAATGGTTGTCTGATTTCTAGAAGAAATTAGATATTGCTCTTGGGGCTAAAGGGATCAAGGGATATGGGGGGAAGGGGGATCAGGGTATTGAATTTGATGATCAGCCATGATCAAAATGAATGGCAGAGCAGGCTCGAGAGGCCGAATGGCCTACTCCTGCTTCTAGTTTCTATGTTTCCAGCTACATTGCTTGAAGGTGACAGAACAAATGGTCTCTCATTTCTATTTCAGAACATGGTGCATGTCTATCAACAAAAGGGAGCAAATGCTGAGTTTTGTTTTTGAATTTCAAAAGCAGGGGGCAGGATTATTCCAGTCGCTACCCACCACAGGACCAGAAATTCTCACTCGAAGTCAATAGACCTTTTGCTGATCCAGCAAATATTCTGTCCTGCCTGCATCATTCCCAAGGCAGGTGGGACCAGAAGATCCTGCCCAGAGTTTTTTTTAAACTGTCAAAGCCAACAATTGATTTGAATCACAGTACAAAATATGACAGCAAAGTCTTACAGGATTTCTTTAATGTATTATGGCACTTTTGGGAATTGGAAAAGCACAATAATACATGATAACAATTAGACAATACTGATCAATGTAAGGGTCAACTTACTCTTGCAAGACAGATCCCTGTTATGAAACATTACATTAAAAACACATCCACATTACAATACAAAATCTAATATGGGCACCTGAAGATATTAAAACAATTTTCACTTATCTGTCAGAGTGTACTCAGCTCTTCAGCAGATTTCCTTTAGTGGTCACAATCTCTCCAAGTGGACTTTTATTTTAGTGCTTCCAAAACCCTGCACCACTACATGAAAATGACATGAGGGAGGAAATAAAATTTTCTGTTTGTCCAGAAAATGGAGACATTGACTTATGAAAATGTGGGTGTGCATTTTGCTGAACCGCAAAAAGGCCACGCAGAAATTGTTGGAAGATTCCCCTGAAGTGCAGTGTTTTGTGATTATCGCCTCCAATTGGAGGAGGAAATCTGGCCCTGTGCCTCTAGTTATAAAGCCCAAGATCCTCTATGCCTCATTATCTGCTTTCTCCACCTACTCTGCATCTTCAACGGTTTATGCAGAAACACCGAGGCTGCCTCTGTTGCTGCACCCCCTTTAGAATTATATATTTCGTTTTATTATACCTTCCCTGGTTCTTCCTATCAAAATATATCACTTGACAATTCTCCAGTGTAAATTACATCTGTCACGTGTAAGGCCATTCCAAAAGCTCATCTATGTCCTCTTGAAGTCTATCACTATTCTGCACACAGTTTACAATATTTCCAAGTTTTGTATCATCAACAAATTTTAAAAATGTGTCCTACATACCCAAGTCAATGTCATTAATAAAGATCAGCAAAAGCAGTGGTGCCATTACCACCGTCTAGGGAACGTCACTAAATACCTTCCTCCAATCTAAAAAAGACAAAGATTCACCACCCTTCACTCAGTCAACTTCATATCCATGCTGTCACTGGCTCTTTTATTCAATGGGCTTCAACTTTGCTGACAAACCTATCATGTGACAGACCCATATGACATGCTGACTAAAATTAGGCACTGTGCAACAAATGCTTCTTCCATACATGTAAAGATGGAGATCATAGCAAATTTTGTAACTTTAATCAAGCTGACCTCCAACTCAGGAGCATAAGGATACAAGTGGGAAGAAAATCATGTCGACACAGATAAAGAAAACCACATTTTATTTGAGACGGTGAAGGATAGGAAACCTATTGAAGATGGATACATTCAAGAATATGGAAAAATAAGTCAATGTGAAATATCTACAATATCTTAAAAGTCTTACATATCATTTACATTTCCTGTAACACTTCTTCATAATGTTTTCCCTGTCATACTTTGTTGATAACATTCTTATTGCAGAGGTATCCTTTGACTTTTACATGATTAATGTCACACATAATTTGCTGGTTGGGTATAACATACAGAATAATTCACTGGAGACAGACACATACTGACATATACACACACGTTTGATGCACATTTGATACATGGAGATTTGCTAAGCTCTAATGCCTTCTATTTTGATGGAGGCATTAACTCAATTAAAATGCACCTCATTGTGGACCCTCAAAGGCAGACATTATCCGGTATCAACACCACTATGGATGTATGGATCTATCACAATATCTGTAAAGCCCAGGAAACAGTTATTTGAATGAAGTAGATGCAATATGTTGAACAGTGATAACATGTGGGATTCTCCCAACTCTCTTAATTGCGCATGGCTAACTCATTCTGCTTCGCTTAAATATTAGACAATAGATTCAGTTTGTCAGGGTGCAAATCTGCTTTAAAGTCTTGTTGTGCAAGCATATATAAGATAGAGTTCACCTAAAATTTGGATTATGGTGGCTTCCACTAATATACAGTTAAGGAACTTCCACAGATTATAGCATCTTCTGGATGGAGAACATGTGGAGGAAAAGCTGTTATGAAGAGAAACAAACCCTTTGAGAACTGTTGAACATATTAGATTTAGGTAAATTAAAAATGACAAATTATTGAAGTTTTGGTTTATTTGGACCAAGAATATGACCAAAGACCTGATGCGTGCTTTTACACAGCTCCCTTAATAACCTTATACTACTCAACAATTCGTTATGACGTTGTGTGAAATGTGATGGGCCCTATTTTCAATAGTTTGCATTTTTGTTTGCGCAATAGCTGCTTAGTTTGCAGAGATGCACTGCAGAACATTTGTGAAATTTTATTTTTGAAGATCTTTGGGATGTTTTCAAAATTACACACTGCTGCACCTTGATAAATCAAGTTTTAGCTCAGTGTCACATTTTGCGCGATCATGTTTCAATTATGTTATTGGAAAGAAAAATCAAAAATGGCACTTTTTAATCTTGGTGAACCAGGAAAACCTTACGGGAAAATAAAATGAAACCGAAGACAATGGCAGCCCCTGCAAAGATCACTAACATTTGGGAAGATGACCCTGCAGAGTGGGAAGTTATTTCTTGTGCGTTGTTCTGTTTCCCAAGCCTTGTCATTTGTAAAACAAATTCGCGTTTTTTTTATTTTAATGTATGTTTCTTGTTTCTGCAGGGCTTACGGCAAGTTAAAACTGGGGTAAGTCATTTTCACGCAAACCTGACAATTTGCGGCAGTTTATGAGATTCGAATATCGCATCCTCAGTGCGATAATCCTACGGGAATTGCCTCCAAAAACTGCAGAAAACCTTTGCAGAAGTTTTTTTGTGCAACTTCAATGCGCTCTGCCCCAGACAAAGGGGCAGAAAATAAAAACCTTTGCAAGCGCAACTTGCCCAAAACAAACACTCTGCCAATAACATTTCAAAGCAGCAAAAGGTTTGAAAATAGGGCCCGAGGTACATATTATGAAAGCTGCAAGACACAGCCAGTACTCAAAGGGTTAACGGGGACTACGTTGGGTGGCGGGGGGAGAGAGGAAGTACTTTAAATGCAAAGTATCTTCCACTTTCCCACCAGTGTGTGCCACACAGTATTGGGTTTAAAACAAGATTAATTAAAAACTAATAACTGGTTGTAAGCATCTTCCTTAGATCTAGAAGACAGTTACTTGCTTGAAATAGATGTGAAATGTAAGGTGAAAGGGTAAAGGTGTTCATTTTGTGTAAGATTCTTCCCTTCTTCATGTCTATGTTGCATCTGCTTGTGTCAAATCACTGCCTCTGAGATAAACTGAGTAACTTTTCTCCTTATTTTTGATGATCTTTTTGCAGTGGTTTCAAACCTGTCTCTGTGGGACACATACATGTAAAATGCATTCCCTCTACTTTCCACCACCACCATTGCCATATCCCTTTAAGAGAATTGTTGTCTACTCTCAGTCCTCTTTTTCTCCTTTCTCTAGGTCATCGCCCAACATTTTCTGACTGAGAGGACGGGTCGGTAACCTGTTTCAGGCCTCTGCCAAAGTCACTCTTTGAGCTGGCTTCTAGGAAGTGCTTGAGAGCAACACAGATTTACTTAACCACTGATTCTCCCTGCCTGCTGGGAAGTACCTTGTCTCTACTTAACATCTCAGCTAACCCAGCAGGTTAGCAGGCCTGATCCCATATTCTAGCACTGCAATGTGGCACATTGGTACCTCTGCGCCACCAGGCCAACCCAACAGAATGCAATTATTTGGTCAGGTATTTAAAAAAAACTTGCAAATATGGTGTTAAAACTTGATGTGGTGGAAGAAATTGTAAATACGTGAGTCAAGTCGTGAAGGTATGCTCCAAGCACTGAATGGCACAGAGAATCCTAGAGCGAGCACCATTGCACAAGCTCACGTTGAATTTGAGGTGCAGCAGAAGGCTAAAAAAGTATCATTTGGTTCTGAAATTCCAAATCATGTTGTGGTTGTTTGCAGAATTGCTTCTTGGAGTGTGCATACCAATACGACGATGACGGTTACCAGTCCTACTGTACCATCTGCTGTGGGGGCAGGGAAGTACTCATGTGCGGAAACAATAATTGTTGCAGGTACGATCAATTTTGATTTTACAAATGGGCAAAGGACAAGAAGAAATGCAAAATCAACTTCCTGGATACTTGTTGTGACACAGTTTGACTTTACGTGGCACCTGTTAGACGCTCTCCTATGTGTTGTATACAATTTTTGTTCACAAGGCATAGGAAGATTAAGACTGCAATTAAGAAGATCTAGCATTGGTGCACTTTTCAAAGGTTATAACAAACTTCTTGAGAGCAAGTTATATGTCTCATGATCCAGGAGTATATAGTCCACGATTAACAAGTATCCTATTTTGCAGTAAAATTCCACATTGAATTTAGCATCTTTGTTCGTTTTGCATGTGGAAATGTCACTTAAACGCCACATTATTTTTTACATGTAAATCATATGTACAGATGATTAGGCAATAATGAGACACAAAGCAAATTTTGTATATACAATATCAACTTAGAAAAGTCCTCTTAAAAAACTTCCACACTGGAAAAAATGTGCAAAATAATCTCGCAAATAACACAGTAACCTAAACAAAATACTGTGGATGCTGGAATCTGAAAGAAACAGAGAATGCTGGAAAAACTAAGCAGGTCTGGATGCTGGTTTTCCAGCATTCTGGTTCTTTCATGTTCCAGTAATGTCATGAGTATACTTACAACAGGTTTTGTAGTGGAGGTTTCATTATGACATACTCAGATCATGCAGTTACAGCAAAAGCACAGGCACAATCCTACTTTTAGGGATTTTTCATTTTGAAACTAAGGTTGTCAATAATAAATTGATTGTCCAAAGATGTGCGGGTTAGGTTGATTGGCCAGGTTAAAAATTGCCTCTTAGAGTCCTGAGATGCGTAGGTTAGAGGGATTAGCGGGTAAATATGTGGGGGTAGGGCCTGGGTGGGATTGTGGTCGGTGCAGACTCGATGGGCCGAATGGCCTCCTTCTGCACTGTAGGGTTTCTATGATTTCATATTTCTATGATCAAAGTATCGGCACTATTTTTAATGTACAGTAAAGCTATCAATTCTCAGAATTAAAATATAATACTCCAGGGACAAGTTGTTCTGAGATCAAGGTGGCAGTGCCTGGGGCCTGGGATCATGTGGGAGGGGATCTGGGAGAATGGAAAAGAGAACAATCCGGGAACATTAGCAATGGACTCAGAAGAGGGCAAAGTCCAGAAGAATTGGGCATTTTGCAGTCGATAGCAAGAAATACCTATATTTATGTTGTGCCCTTAACATGATGAAACATACCAAAGTGCTTCACAGATGCACTATAAAACAACATGTGACACTGAGCCACATAAGGAGATTTTTGGTTAGATGACCAATAGCTTGGCTAAAGATGTAGGTTTTACAGAGTGTCTTAAAGGAGGAAAGTGAGGTGGAGAGGTGGAGTGATGTAGGAAGGGAATTCCAGAGCTGGGTGCCAAGGTAACTGAAGGAACAGCCAATAATAGTGGAGCAATTATAATTGGGAAGGCACAAGAGGCCTGATTAGGGGAGTGCTGGGGGATTGGAGGACATTGCAGAGATATGTAGGGGCAAGGCCATGGAGGAATGATACTAAAGGAAGTAGCAGGGTAGGGTAAAACTATGTGACAAGAGAACACTAAAGAATGGGATCTGATTATTCTTGGTCTCTTTCAAGCCACCAGACCCCAATTCATGATTGAATCCACAGTCGTGTTTCCATGCACAGGTACACCCTGCCCCTCCATTGATTTGTCCACTTTCAGCTAGTTCCTGCCTTGATGTTACTGCTTTATTGCATTTTAGTGTATATTTTCTTCTTCTTTAGGTTAATGCATGGGTGTAAATAGCCAGATATGAATTTCCAGAATATATTAGGTTGGAATGCAGTATGGCAAGCAACCTCGATATTACTATGAATTTTCCCTTGCTTGGTTTCTCTCATATCTTTCCAATCATAGTCTGAGCATCTCTATCAGTGCCTTCCCTTCCAAAACACGTGCTGACGTCTTTGGAGTCCCAAGGATCCCGCCGTGCCCCCTTACTCTTCTTCATCTGTTGGTGATATCATCTGTAAGCTTTTGGTCTTCAAGATACAATTCACCCCACAGAAGTGTCAGGCAATAGCCATCTCCAAAAAAGAGAGAATCTAACCATTTCCCCATGATATTCAATGGCATTACCATTGCTGAATCCCCCACTATCAACATCCTGGGGAGTTACCATTCACCAGAAACTAAATTGGGCCAGCCATATAAATACTGGGAATCCTGAAAGAGTAACTCGCCCCCTGAGTCCCAAAGCCTGTCTACAGGCACAAGTCAGGAGTGTGATAGAACACTTTCCACTTGTCTGGATGAGTGCGGCTCCAACAACACTAAAGAAGCTTGACACCATCCAGGACAAAGCAGCCTGCTTTACTGGCACCCCATCCACCAATCTAAACATTTCCTTGTTCCGCCACTGAAACACAGTGACAACAGTGTGTACCATCTAGAAGATGCACTGCAGCAACTCACTATGATCTCTATGACCTAGAAGGACAAGAACAACAAAAGCATGGGAACAGCATCACCTGCAAATTCCCTGGAGTTTAGAAAAATGAGAGGAGATCTAATTGAGGTGTACAAGATAATAAGGGGGATTCACAAAGTAGATGTTGTGAGGATGTTTCCTCTTGTAGGGCAAACTAGAACAAGAGGTCATAGTTTTTGGATAAGGGGTGGCAGATTTGAAATAGAAATGAGAAATTACTTCACTCAAAGGGGATTGAGTTTGTGGAATTCACTACCTCAGAGTGTGGTGGATGCCTTGAGTTTATGCATTGAGTATATTTAAGGAAGAGGCGGACAGATTTTTAATTAGTAAGGGTTTGAAGGGCTGTGCTGAATGGGCAGGAAAGTGGAATTGAGGCTGAGATGAGATCCGCCATGATTGTATTAAATGGTGGAACAGGCTCAAAGGGCTAAATTGCCTACTCCTGCTCCTAGTTCTTCCACCATTCTGACTTGGAACAATATCACCATTTCTTCTCTATCGCTGGGTAAAAATCCTGGAAATTCCCTTCCTGACAGCACTATGAAAGTGCCTACACCACATGTACTGCTGCAGTTCAACAAGGTAGCTAACCACCACCTTCTCAAGGGCAATTAGGAATGGGTAACAAATGCTGGCCTTTCTAGTGATGCCCACATTCTGTGAAAGAATATAAAAAATAACAATGCCACCCAGCCAAGCATCTCCATCATTCCTGTTGCCCGGCAATGCCTCAGTGCTGTCAAGCATCTTGTCCAACCTCTAGTCTCGGATAACCTACAACTTTCTCCAACTAATCATTGGGTAAAGCAAAGCCATCTGATTTGTCTCCTACCACAAACTCATTACGCTTGTCACTGACTCTCACCCATTCACTAACTACCAGCCTGGGCTGATCCAATCCATTTGCAATCTCAGTGTCTGTTCAACCCAAGCTGTGTCTCCAACCCCACAGGTTCTCTCTGTCCCACTGCTAACAGCCATACTTTCAGCCACTTATGTCCCACACCCTGGCATTCCTTCCTCCAGCCCCTCCATCTCCTTGTAATGTCATTACCAGGAATATAAAATTTCCGGTCCAGTTGCTTTTTGCTTTCACATCCTTACCAATAAATCCTGACCCATGCTTTTAGAAGTTGCAAGTATTGGTTTTAAAAGTGTCTGCAAATATTAACTGCAGGGCATCTTTGAATTTTCTTCACTTGGTTTCTCGCTTGGCAGCCAGCCTGATTGGTATGATGCCAGCCTGTGGTGGGTAAGCACCTGAAGACCAGCGTGTAGATTGGGAGGGAGAGCGAGAGATCATGGAGAGAGATGCCTTGATTGGGGGTAGAGATTGTGGGGGTGGAGGAGACACTGCAGGGACACATCAAAGTGTGGTGACTGGGAAAGTCAAAGCTTTCTGAGGGGAGTTCAGGCGTTTTTGGAGGTTGGGGATTGGATTTGCTCCTCCAGGCCCACAAGCAGTGCTGTAAATAGATTCAGTTCTTCTCAACTGCAAGTCTTCTAAAGCCCAGGAAAGCCATTAATATGTGTAAAATATACAAAATCTCTTTAAATGCTTTTAGCAACCAACCCACCCCCTTAAAGTCACCTACCACTTGTCCCATATCCGTTGTGCCCCTAGCCAACTTGTTCCAGTACAGCTGCAGCACCAACAATGTGAAGAATTTCTCAGATCTTGTCCACAAAACCCAGGACAAAAGAAAAACAAATTTAATGCGGACAATTACTGTCAATCAATCTACTCTCGATCATCACCACCTTCTCAAGGGCAATTAGGAATGGGTAACAAATGCTGGCCTTTCTAGTGATGCCCACATTCTGTGAAAGCAGGCACGGTAGCACAGTGGTTAGCACTGCTGCTTCACAGCTCCAGGGACCTGGGTTCGATTCCTGGCTTGGGTCACTGTCTGTGTGGAGTTTGCACATTCTCCTCATGTCTGCGTGGGTTTCCTCCGGGTGCTCCGGTTTCTCCCACAGTCCAAAGATGTGCGGGTTAGGTTGATTGGCTATGCTAAAATTGCCCCTTAGTGTCCTGGATGCGTAGATTAGAGGGATTAGTGGGTAAAATATGTAGGGATATGGGGGTAGGGCCTGGGTGGGATTGTGGTCGGTGCAGACTCGATGGGCCGAATGGCCTCTTTCTGTACTGTAGGGTTTCTATGATTTCTTCTATGATCAACAGTGATGAAAGGTGTTGTCGACAGTGCTATCAAACAGTACTTACACAGGAAAAACCTGCTCACTGATAGTCAGTTTGTGTGCCACCAGGGCCACTTAGCTCCTGACCTCATTACAGGCTTGGTCCAAACATGTCCAAAATAACTGCCCTTGACATCAATTCAGCATTTGACTGAGTGCAGTATTAAGAGCCCTAGCAAAATTGAAGTTAATGGGAATCAGGGTGGAAACTCTCCGCTGGCTGGAATCATACCTCGCACAAAGGAAGATGGTTGTGGTAGTTGGAGGTCAGTCGTCTAAGTCCCAGGATATTGCTGCAGGAGTATCCCAGGGTAGTGTTCAAGGCCTAACCGTCTTCAACTGCTTCATAATTGATTGCACAATGTTCAGCATCATTCGCGATGCCTCAGATAGTGAAGTAGTCTGTGTTCATATGCAGTATTACCAGGACAATATCCAGGCTTAGGCTGACAAATGGCAAATAACATTCAATCACATGGCAATGACCATCTCCAACAAAAGAGAATGTAACCATCTCCCCTTGATGGTTTAATGGCATAATCATCTCTGAAACCCCTACCATCAAAATCCAGTGGCTTACAATTAACCAGAAGCTAAATTGGAATATAAATATCGTAGCTACAAGAATAGTTCAGAGGCTGGGGATTCTGCAGCAATTAATTCATCTCCTGACTCCCCAAAGCCTGCCCACAATCTACCAAGCACAAGTCAGGAGTGTGATGGAATACTCTTCACTTGCCTGACTGAGTGCACCTCCAACAACAATCAAGACGCTTGACACCATCCAAGACAAAGCAACCTGCTTAATTGGCATCCCATCCACCACCCTGAACATGCACTCCCTCCACCACTGACACACAGTGGCAATAGTGTGTCCCATCTACAAGATGCAGTGCAGTAACTCACCAAAGCTCCTTCGGCAGCACCTTCCAAACTTTTGACTTCTACCACTTAGAAGGACAAGGGTAGCATGTGAACACCACTATCTGCAAGTTCCCCTACAATCATCGCACCATTCTGACTTGGAGTTAAATCATTGTTCTTTCACTGTCACTGGGTCAAAATCTTGTAAGCTCCTTCCGAACAGTAGTATGTTTATCTATACCACATGGACTGCAGCAGTTCGAGAAGGCAGCTCACTATCATTTTCTCAAGGGCAATTAGGGAACGACAATAAATTCTGGTCTGGCAGCAATGCCCACATCGGATTAACAAATACATTTTTCAAAAAGCAGGTTGAGGTTGAGATTTGAAAGATTTTCAACTTTCGAATTCTCACCTGACTCAAATCCACACCTTCTTCACAGTCGCTGAGTCAAAATCCTATAATTCCCTCCCTAACGGCATTGTGGCTCAACCTACAGCACATGGACTGCAGCAAGTCAAGAAGGCAGCTCACCACCACCTTCTCAAGGGAACTAGGGGTGGGCAATAAATGCTGACCAGCCACAACGCCCATGTCCCAGGAATGAATAAAAAAAAATTATTGGCTTTCAAATTTCCTTCGAAGTACCTCTTGGATGGTCCCAGTTATTCATAGATTCATTGTAGATCCTCTTTCCTGCATGCTACCACTGCAGGCAGTCACTCACTATATCCTGAACTCCCTCTTGAATGACCACATCCTGGAGCATACAATGCTACAACCTCTCATTCTCTCAGTTGCTGCAGTACGTCGCCAATTGCCGCTCAATTAGAGAAATTTTGTACCTTATTTTGGGCAATGAAATCTTTCTTCTGCTTCTTCAATTGCTGCCCAAAGGCATGCCTTACCCAAACCGCCATGACTTCCACATTGGATAGGCCAAGGACGCAATTCCCAAATCCACCCCAGCCAGAACGGCAATTGAAACCTGTGTTAACGGCACCAATCAGAGCCACTGTCCAGTCAGCTGAGACACCAGCACCCCTGACCCCACTTCCATCCCATCATCCGTCCCCATCACCTGACTGACCAGGAATCTCTCCCACTCTCACCAGCTGCCATTGGCATGTGCTTGAAGGGTTTACAAGGTGATACTCAACCTGTTTAGCCACATTATGAATGCACAGTCCTTGTCTATCAAGTCCTGGAATGGGAATTGAACCTGAGTGCTGAGAGACAGGGTCACTTCCCAAAGCATCACAAGACCAGTAAAACCTTTACTGGCTGATTAAGAAATTTTGGAGCTCTGTATCTTGCTTTTGCACTCAGGTATGTTTTCTCTCCCGACCTTGGTTAAATTCCAGATCATTTTCAACTGACCACTTTACAGGTGCTGCAGGCCCAGAGGTAAAATTCCAATAAAAGTCTGGGGGCCCATCCATACCTTGAAAAATCTGATGGGTTCAGAGCAGGTTGACAGCAGCAGATAGAAATGGAGTTGTGACAAACTTGTCAGTCAACCTGTCACAGGAAAACTCCACCCAGTGTCTTCAGAAGGTGGCTTTGTTCCGTTGTTAAAATAGAACACAACAAAAACAACTTAAATTAATATAGTGCCTTTAACATAATAAAACATTTCAAGCAATGTCACAGGGGTGTTATACTTCAAAATTAGACACCAAACAACATAAAGCGACATTCAGGCATGTTGCGAAAAGAAATTTAAGTTTATTTGTTCGTGTCACAAGTAATTTTACATTAATGCTGCAATGAAGTTACTGTGAAAACCCCCTAGTCGCCACACTCTGGTGTCTGTTTGGGTATATTAAGGGTGAATTTAGCATGGCCAATGCACCTAACCAGCAGATCTTTCAGACTGTGGGAGGAAACCGGAGAAAACTCAAAGAGGTCATTTTTAAGCATCTTCTTCAAGGCGGAAAGACAGTGGAGAGGTGAGATGTTAAGGGGGGAATTGGAGAGCTTGGGTCCTTGCCAAGTGAAGGCACAACCGCCAATTGTGGAGTGAATAAAATTGGGGATGCTTCAGGGGCCATAATTAAATGGGTGCAGATATTTTGGCGTGTTGCAGGGATTGATGAGACTGTAAAGGCAGTGAGGGACGAGGCTATGGAGGAATTTGAAAACAAGAATGAGAATTTTAAAATCAAGGCATTGCTTGACCGTGAGCCAGTGTAGCTCAGTGTATTTAGGCGTAATGGATGGGCAGGACTTAGGGGGAGTAAGGACTGAGGCAGTAGAGTTTTGGGTGACTTCAAATTTATGGAGGATGGAATATAGTGAGCCAGTCAAAAGTACCTTGCAGTAACCAAGTCCAAAGGTAAGATGATCACTTCAGCTGCAGATGAGCTGAAGCAGGGGTGAAGTCAGGCAGTGTTACAGAGGTGGAGACATGTGGCCAGAAGCTTATCTCAGGGTCAAATATCACAGCAAAGAGCAAGACAGAGAAATATGCTGCATGCAGCAATATGCCAATAGCACTGAGTAATTTGTTAACTTTGTTTTTGTGCAAAGCATTTGCTAAAAGTACATTATTATTTCTCAGAAATCACTGCTAACATTTGCATCTGCTTATGTACCATTCGTAGAAAACAGAGGTTCTAATTTTTAATGTCTTGTTTCTTTAATGGGAATTACATACTGTTCAATCTCACTGTCAAATATTCAGTTTATTATTTCAGTTATATTGGCCTGTTCTTAAATAACTAAGAATTTTTTTGCGCAAGTATTGGCGCCAAGTTTCTTCACCCACCAGAGCTGGAGGATGCAGCAGTCTTATCACTGAGTCTTGACCTTGCCACTAAATCCAGTGATGATGCTCCATTTTCTGTACATAAAGGTGTTTCTGTGTGGAATGTGTGGACTTACTGGTTGGACCAGGCGCTGCACAGGCAGCTATTAAAGAAGACCCCTGGAACTGTTACATGTGCAATCATAAAGGAATCTTTGGACTGCTAAGGCGGAGAGAGGATTGGCCAGTTCGGCTCCAACAGTTTTTTGCTAATAATCACGACCAGGAATTTGTGAGTATTATTTTCATGTGCTTTTGTTTCAAAGATATGATAAAGTGTAATATGATTGAGACGTTCCCAACTGTGGTGATTTTCCTGAGAATGGGGGAGGAGCATGGAAGGCAGATGAGAAAGTAAAGTCCCTAGTGTTGGTAATTGGACAGCTTGAGATTGTTGGATAAGAACTTGTCTTCTGATCTCCAGAGGTTCTATAAATGGGCAGGAACACAATGTAAATCTGAAATAGTTCCATTTAATGCAAAAAATGTGAAAGTTTGGCCAAAAAAAGTACTAAGCAGTCATAAAATTTATATCAAAGCATATCCCTATGCGCGGCTCGTAGCTCTCCATTTGTCCTGGCCACTTTGAACAAGAAGATCTCTCATTTCTTAAAGAGCATGCACAGATGATAGGCAGCCATTGCTTAGGCCAGAATATGCTTCACTTCCCTGGTACCCCCACCTTCATATCCCCCTTTACTGCCACCACCCTCCCCCCACTCCCAAACCGCAGCCGCGAACTGGGTGGCAGACCCATCTCTCGGGTCATTATGACCCCAATCCCACAAAAATCCCACTTCTTACTCTGGAGATGGGCGTCGATTTGTAACCTGCAGTTGGAGCTGGACCATTCAGGGATGATGGCCGCAATTTTACCGGTTTGCCCCACACATTGATGGTTGGAGCGAGCCCATAAAATGGCGCAAGAGCCAAGAAATCAGGATTGCGCCTGATTTCTCGGCTTTCGTAATCTTACCGGCACCAGATTTTCAGCGCGGTCAGCCGGCGGCACGGTAGCACAGTGGTGAGCACTGCTGCTTCACAGCTCCAGGGTCCCGGGTTCGATTCCCGGCTCGGGTCACTGTCTGTGTGGAGTTTGCACATTCTCCTCGTGTCTGCGTGGGTTTCCTCCGGGTGCTCCGGTTTCTTCCCACAGTCCAAAGATGTGTGGGTTAGGTTGATTGGCCAGGTTAAAAAATTGCCCCTTCGAGTCCTGGGATGTGTAGGTTAGAGGGATTAGCGGGTAAAATATGTGGGGGTAGGGCCTGGGTGGGATTGTGGTCGGTGCAGACTCGATGGGCCGAATGGCCTCCTTCTGCACTGTAGGGTTTCTATGATTTCTATGATTTCTGACGAGAGGCTGAATAAATTATTCAAATTTATTGAAATGTTTATCTGCCTGTGTTTCGTGAGCCCATCGCTCAATCATCTGGGCTCACTTGCCTTTGCGGCCTTGCCGGGAGAGGTTCTCTCCAGCGACAAAAGCAGTTGCTCCCCTTGAACAGGGAACAGTCGTGTTGCCCTCGCCGGTAGAACAGGAGGCCATTTTGGCCCTGCTGGGAGGTTGAGGGAAGAGGGATTTGCCCCTTGGGCAGTGCCAGCCTGGCAATGCTCACCTGGCCCCTTGCAGTGCCAGCCTGGCCCCTTGGCAGTGCCCACCAGGCAGTGCTGGGGCATGGCCTGAAGGGGGCGGGACCTGAAGGGGGCAGGGCCTGGAGGGAGCTGGCCCTATGGAGAGTGGGGCCTATGAGGGGGGGGGGTGCTGCTGCGCACTCTGCCTGTGATCGGTGGGGGAGGGAGGGGGGGCCCGCTGCCGCTCGGCATGCGATTGGTGGGGAGTCCGCTATACACTCTGCTGGAGACTGTAGGGGTGAACACAATAAGTCTGGGTGGTGGGGGGAGGGGCAGCGAGGGCTATATTTTCGGACGGTGTGGGCCTCACAATCGGCCGTGGGTCCCCGCAATTGGGGGTAGGGGAGCGTTGAGTTGAGGCTGGCTGCAACACCAGAGGTCTGACAGATCTCTCTGTCAGGCCTCTGCTGTTGGAATTGCACATGAATAGCCACAGAGGTCCGTACATGCGCATTAGTTCCCTCTGCTGCCTGATCAGACTGGCTGGTGAGTTAAGCCCCACCTGCTTCCCATAGTAGCTAGAAACAGTCTAGCCCATTTTTTCAAGCACTATGCGCATAGAATTGGGAGTAAAAACTCGCTCAAGAAATGGATCTGCAACTCTCCCATTTTCACATTGGCTGGATACTTAGAATTTTTCTCCTAAAATTCCACCCGGTCTGGAAACAAAGGGTAATGGAAATCTGGCACTCTCTCCACTAAAAGCTATTAAGGATAAGTCAGTTGAAAATTTTGAAACTGAGGTTGATTTTTTTTTACAATTTACATAACCAAGGTGAATCAATGAAGTTAAGGTACAGATTAGACATGATCTAACTGCATGCAAGTGAAACAGATATAGGGGGCTGAATTGCCGACTCGTTCACCTAGCTCCCATATACAGCCTGTCTAATTTGTCTCAAGACATTCTAAATTTGTAATTTACCCATCTCCTGTGGTGTCAAAATATCCTGGTTTCATTCAACATGAATCACCTTAACTAATTGCATCTGCTTTGTGGTCACCATACAATTTGACTATCAAATATTTGGTGTATTAGTTGGTGTTAAGAGGATCACACCACCCAATCTCTGGCACTAACCAATCGATAATGCACTGGACAGGATTATTGGGCAAGAATTTGGGTTCATTTCCTTTGGTGCAGCCATTACCTTTCGAACTCCAAAATGGTGTCCACAGTGTGCACACATGCATATAGAGTGAATTGCAGCAGAAGTCTTACTATTGCAGGCAGTAGTGTGCTGGGCAGTAGATTAATGCAGTGAATGTCTGCCCAGCACACTACAGAAGGATATATTTGCCTTCAAGACACTGCAATGAACACAGAAGAACACAAGAATTACAAGCAGAAGTAGACCATTCAGTCCTCGAGCCTGCTCCACCATTCAATAGGATCATAAATGTTATGATTATGATCTCAACTCCACTTTCTTCTCTGCCTCCATAATCCTTGTCGATCAAAAATCTATCTAGCTTGGCCTTGAATATATTCAATGATCTATCCGTTGAGGAAGATAACTCCACCAACTAATGACCCTGTGAGAGAAAACAATTCTTCTCATCTCAGTCTTAAATGGGAGACGCCCTATTTTTTAAACTTTGTCCCCTCATTCTAAACTTATCCACAAAGGAAAATGTCCTTTCAGCAACCATACTGTCAAGTCCCTCTTAGCCTTCTAAACTCCAATGGGTATAGGTTCAACCTGCACAAACTTTCCTCATAAGCTAAACCCTTCATCCCAGGAATCAGTTGAGCGAACCTCCTCTGAACAGCTTCTAATGCAGTTATACCCTTGGTTAAGTTAGGAGACTAAAACCATACACACTGCTCCAGATGCAGTCTAACTAAGGCCCTTTCCAGCTGCAGCAACTTCCTCGTTTTTATCTCAAAACCCCTTGCAATAAATGCCAAAATTCCACTTGTCTTCCAAATCATTTGCGACACCTGCATACCAACTTTTATGATTCATGTACCAGGGCACCCAGATCCCTCTGTGCTGTAGAGTTCTGCAGTCTCATTCCATTCAAATCATGAATATTCTTGCTGCCAAAGTGGACTAATTCACATTTTCCCACAATGTAGTCAATGTGTCAAATTTTTGCCCACTCATTTATCCTATCTTAATCCCATTGTAGACACTTTGGGGCGATTCTCCCAAAAAAATTCTAAGTGCTGAATTCGTGGGAAAAATGGTGTAAATCACGATTGTTTTTTCAGTGGGAGTTCAGACTCAAATCTCCCACACTCTGTGCAATGCAGAGATTATCATTAGAAGCTTGGGTGGGGCGGGGGGGGAGCGGGGAGTATTCATGCCAGAGATAGACAATTCCGGGCCTCTGCGCATGCTCGCAATGCTGCCCCCCCCCCCCAAATGACCTGATTGTAGCCCACATGACCATTCCTGGGCCAGCCCCAACCCTCCTCCCATCTCGGAGCACCCCGATCTCCAACTCCCCCCAGCGGTGCTAATCCCTCCACCTGGCAGACCCCCCCCCAAACGGGAGACAGACCACCCTGGCAGACCCCCCCCCCCCCACCACCACCACCACCCCAGGCCACCCTGATCGCTGGCCTCCCTCCAGCTCTGACCGATCCTATCTGCAGAGGAGCAACGGGACCTGCCCCTTGGCACTGCCCGATGCTTGGTGAGCAGTGCCAAGGTGCCTCTGAGGTGGGCATGTTGCCCCTTGGGCAGTGCCAGGGGGCACAGGCTGGCACTGCCAGGGAGCCCATACCCAGGGGGCACCACCTCCCACTGCCCAGCCCCCTGGCGGCCCCAATTGCCCCCCCTTCACTCCAGCTGGGTCTCCTGCTAGTTCCCTGAAAGTGGGGAGCTACTCCAAACCCCGCCGGAGTGAAATTGTACTTGCGGGGTGGGAGATGCTCTCGGGCCTGGAGAATTCAGTCCCGAGCCTGATAATCACATTTAAATCACATTAAAATAAGATTAAAATAACTTACCTGGTCTTCCCGCCAGTTTCCTGCGTGGTCCTGACCGTGCCGGATTTCTGTCGCTGGGAGATGCGTGCCCTTCAGGACCACGTGCGTGAATCCCGTGAATCAGCACACGCGCAAATCTCCCAGCTCAACCCGCCAAAAAATTAGCAGATTGGGATGAGAGAATTGCCCCCTTTACATTCTCTTGACAACTTATTTTCTTACCTATCCTTGTGTCATCAGCAAATGTAGCTACTATATATTTGGTCCCTTCAGCAAAGTCAGTGGTATAGATTGTAAATAGTTAAGGCCCCAGATCTGATCCTTATGGCACTCCACTGGTAACAGTTTGCTAACCTGAAAATGAAGATGTGGGGATTTTCCCACAAGGAGAGATTAAGTAGACATATTTCCTAAAGTTTAGAAAATGAGAGGCAAGCTCCATGAAATATATAAAATTCTTAAAGGTGAGACAGGGTAGATGTTGAGAGATTTTTTTGTAATATCATGCATTGGTCTGAAATTCTTTTAACATTTTTATTGACTTAAATTTGCAGGACCCACCAAAGTTGTTTGCACCCATTGCTGCTGAGAAGAGAAAACCTGTTCGAGTACTGTCACTTTTTGATGGCATAGCCACAGGTAGTGTATACAGCCAAATGTACATATTCAGTGGTGACATTGCATTCAGTGGTGAACTGCATACCGTTCTAATTTTTATAAATAAAATTGTCCTGTTTTTGTGCACCCCCCTGTTCTAAGTTTTAAAACTGTTATTGTTCCTGACTTTTCCACCATTCCAAAGGTCTCAAATGTCTCCAGATAAGGATGCTAAAAATGTTATGGTCAGATTAAGATTAGCTGTTTTATTTCTTCCACTTTCCAGGTTGGGCAGGTAAATCCTGCCACTTGCCCTCATTCTCTTGTTGAACTTGTTTGGTTGGTTTCCTTTGGCATCATTTCGCTCTCCTCGTACAAAGTATTCATGAGATGGTTGAATTCAAGAGTTGTTAGTGACCTGTAATCTTCTCTTTATTAAATTGCACTGGGGTTTGAAAGGCCTGGTGATTTATTGTAATACAGTGTAAACTTAATGCCAAAAGTTAGCGAATAAAGGGAGTTTATAGCCTAACAAATTATCTTGGAATGCATGTCGTCAAGCATTACATCACAAATTTACTAACAACCCAAAATAATATCTTTACAAATGTTTAAACCAAAATTACATCTGCTACAGTTCCTATCCAATCATTAAAAAGGAACATAGACAAGCCCATACTGCGTAATATCAAAAAATCACTCTATCAATACCAGCACTTGAATAACGCCTCAGTTCAGAATTCAAATACCAGCCTAGATTAAGTGCTCAAATCTCAGGAGTTGGATTGATCAATGCAATTCATTAGATGGGCCTTTCCCATTTTATGAATTGAGATGAATGAAGATTAGGGATGGCCTTGCTCATCTGTAAGCAGCTTGAGATAACAGTGAGCAATAATTTGCTGCAGCAATATATCTAATGGCACTTGCTGTTAAATCAACTTACCCTTCCACATTTAGGCTTTTCAATTTTTTGTGTGGCAAGTTGTTGAAAATATGAGCTGATAATGTCACAGTGAGGAAAACTTGTGATTGGGATCTGAGCATTCAGGACAAGCAACCATGCTTAACTAGCCTTAACTAATCAGATTGAAGGATTGTGAAATTAACAGCACTAGGAAGGAAGTGTAAATTATGCAATGTCAAATCGGGCAGCAGAAGAGAAATAAAGAGGGGAAGGAAGATTGGATTAAGAGAAAAAGGAAAGTGTGACAGAATGGGGACGTATAAAAAAAAGGTTTTAAATTTTACATCTTTAAAATCTCCAACATTGTTTTCTGAAGGAATGTGACTCCACACTTGTAATCATTATTATTCAGTGTCAGGAATGTTTTATTAGCAGTAATTAACAAATAACAGATTGTTAAATGGGGACTTCAATTGAAACAGACAGGAATTAACCTTCTGTGGCGAGTTTAGTTCCAAACATTTGTGGAGAATCTACTGTGCAAATACAATAACTCAATGGCATTCAGTGTATTTCAGTGGTAAGGATGATGGTGAAATGCCATTCTTATTAAGTTAATTACAGAGCAGTACATCATGGACAATAGTTTTTAGTATTCCTATTTAACTGTTCACCTTCCCTCATCTGAAGGTAGTTTAACATTTGCATTTAAATGACAGCCAGTAACGTGAGCCTCAGTGTTATTGTGACAGCGAATTAGAGGCATTATTATTCTCTGGGGCAGTTTTGATTATTTATTATTGTTATTCACAAGTTTCGCATGAGTCCAGAACCAAAATTTCACTTGTGAGAAAGATATTTCAGTTGATGGTCAACAAAGTCATGAATATCATTTCTCATGACTCCAGTTGTCTTGTTTTCAAATAAGCTGCCTCAGTCCATTGACTAAAAATCATTTTCTGGTTTCTTGTTTGAAGCACCAAACTCATTCATTAAAGTTGAGCCAAACGCCACTTCATGACTTGTTCGTCAAGAACTCAGTTTCTTAATCATTCTTAAGGTTGTTGCCATCCCTTTCCCCCTATCCTGTTTTTCCCACCTGAACTGGCCAGAGTGAAGGATTCAGCAATTGATGTCTGGCACCATATCTGTCTCTTAATTTGTCTGTGTCCTGTTGCTACTTTTTAAATAAGGCCAAGTTTTAACTGGCACGAGGTTATTTTACAACGATAATAGGCAAAATGTTTCAGCAAATATGATTTTTTTTTAATTGATCACAAATGCCAGAAGGAAAATCCCTTCCAGTCTTAGCAAGCTATCTTACTTCACTTTTTAAAATAGGGCAGCAGGGTGGCACAGTGGTTAGCACTGTTGCCTCACAGGGCCAGGGACCCAGGTTCAATTCCGGCCTTGAATGACTGTCTGTGTGGAGTTTGCAAATTCTCCCCGTGTCTACATGGGTTTCTTCTGGGTGCTCCAGTTCTATCCCACTCTAAAGATGTGCCTTGGCCATGCTAAATTGCCTCTAAGTGTCCCAAACTGTGTAGGCCAGGGGGCTTAGTGGAGTAAATACATGGGGTTACAGGAATAGAGCCTGGGTAAGGTGCTCTGTCAGAGAGTCGGTGCAGACCCAATGGGCCAAATGGCCTCCTTCAGCACTGTAGGGATTCTATGATTCTATGAATAACATGAAGTACTTTTAAAATACTTCACAGCATTCAGAGGGCAATTTCTTCAGATTAATCAAAGCAACAGACTTTTGCTGGAGGTTGTAGTGGGAACAGATAATACTTTAGACATCTGGAATAGCAGCAGTAAGAGCAAGCTTTCTGTCATTGCTCATATGCCTATTTCCAAAGATTTGTAACAACTGAATTCGGCTGATACATTTACAGGAGCTTCATTATGTCCAGCAAGTTTGAATCAATGGGTTAACCATTTAATTTTAACAATGCCAGAATATTTCGCATTCATCATCTTGGTTGTGAGTTTAGAGATTATCATATGTGATCCCCCAGTATATAAAGTTTGGTCTAACAAGGTTTCACAACATAATGAATATCTAACGTGGTTCTTCAAAAAATGGAATTTTACTTTCTGTAACTTGTGACAATAGGCAGAAATTCCCCACAGGTTTTCAGGATCAAATGGGGATCCTGAGCCTGTGCTTAATGAAAGTAGGACTAGCACAGTGGTGGCCTCTTCATTTGCCACCTCTGAGCTGGCCATCCTATTAAGGCTGGTAGGAGGGCTTCTGATGCTGCAGAACCAATCAGAGGGCTGGCAACTCTGAAACCTCAGCAGCCTCGCTGGGAGAATTGGGCATTACTGAGGCTGGAGGGAGACTTTGAGGGGTAAAATCAAATGTACTGATCAGAGGGGGGAGAACAGTGGACCCCACTGGATGGCTCCTTGGTGCTGCGGGAATGGACTGCCACATTTGCTCCATTGCCAGTGGGCTCTGCATGTAACCGAGAACCACATTAGGGCCTTAACGATATTAATTAACTGCCCTCCCTGGGAACATTCCTGACTCCCAGCTGATTCCTACCTCCAACCCTGCCACCCTGGAGCTGGCAAAATTCAACAATATTTTTCTCAATGCTCTACAATCCTTTCCAGCTGTCACAGATACTCCTACTCATTGATTCTATTTGCTCCAACGTGATCAAGGTTGCAAATTATCTTAAGCCATTTCTTGAACAGCTTGGCCCATTGGACCAGATTTTGCAATATTAATGATTGTGAATCTGTCAGCAGTCACTGTCATTACATCTCTGAAACTGACAACTACGTCTGGAGTCCACACATTCACAGTAAAATGTAGGAATCTAGAAGTTGCTGTCAGTACTTCTCCGCTTCCTCATTAGGTATGCTGTGGAAGTCACTGCAGAAATCACTAAACTAATGAGAACATCCCATTTTTATATTGCAATATTGCTTTTAAAAAAAACCCTGAAAAAGGTTGCATCTTGTTATTAAGGTACGACTAAATTTTAACAACATATTAAGTCATAATTACTGCTGAATAAACTCCTGGTCCTGGAACTCCTTTTTGTGCAATGTTAATTATTTTCCATTTAAAAAATTTAGTTTTTTTAATATTATCATTTTAAAAAATTTTAATGAAATTTCAGCTTCTAATGCGTGACAATTATTAGCTCAATCATTTACTTTCCCCTGTGTACAATTTATAGAAGTGAAGGATAATCAGTGAGTTTTCTTCCTGGTTTGTTGTTGTAAGAATACTTCAGTGTGATTAGTTTCTTGCCTTCCTTGATGATATCATTGTTGCTGGATGCCTAGAAATCCCCTTGACTTGGCACCAGTTTCAAATTAACACTGTGAAGAGTGTGATCTGTGCTGCAGGGTTTGGTAGATCTTTGTAAGAAATTTCCTTGCAGGTCGGTGGTGAGCAGCATCTTTTTGTCACTGACCACAAAATCTAGGCCATTTTTCTTTCGAAGAGGCATGGTTGCATTCTAATCAGGAAAGTCTGTTGTGCAGGCACAATCTTATGTGCTTGTCCTCACACATTATGCAATTTAGGTTCACAGGTCATAGACACTCCCTGTTCAAAATATTTTATCAATGCATATTCTAATCTGTGTAAATTTTCTACAGCCATTTTAAGAATTGAAGCTTAAGTGGCTGGAAAATGGGAGGTACTGTGAAGTGATGCATTGACTCAGATCCATCTGACTCTGTAACGTTTGCCTCCATTGAATGAGACTCCAGGCTGGGAGTCCAGTTTCACTATTTCAGAGCTAGAGAGAGCAGTTCTTAGTTGAAAGCATTTAGACATACATTCCAAACTGCCTTCAATCTTTTTTCTGGGCTTTGAATCAACACAAAGTAAGGATGTAAGGATAACCTGATGTTTTTGTTACAACTCCTGGACAGCAGAGTATACTTCATTAATTAGGAAGTGCTCCAATTAGTTTTTCAAATTAACTTCTTTCAAGCAGAAAATGTTCATCACCTTTCATTATTAGCAATTCTAAGGCTACGATCTGGCTGTTAAGTGCCAGTTTAACCAACTGTTACATGTTTTAAGTATCAGTGGTTAACAGACTGCAGCTTTACATTTGAGTTGTCATTCTGTGAGATCTGGAGGAAGGGGCAGGGAGCAGAGCATGCAGGAACTGCCAAGAATGTGGTTATGATTCCTGTGAAGACCAGCAAACCAAAAGAACTGAACTTACCAGACAACCCCAATGTAAAACTACTGGACAAAATTTTACTTTTAATAACTTGTATTTTAAAAATCAAATCAAAATTAACATAAAACTAACATGAATTAACAAGCAATCTAAGGTCAATGTAGACCACAAATTGTACATATAATTGCTCATAAAACAAAGCTAAATCTCTAAGATTTACTGAGCAGTTCACTCAGCACATATGACACCATTTTCAGACTTCCTCAGCTAGAATTCCAGCTCTTTTTCCTCATGGGTTTAGCAACTGAATCTCATCGGACAACAGCTCCCCTTCAACCTAAGTCCCATGGCATGGCCTTCACAAAATGGTGTACTTCTTCAGAATCTCTTCAGCTCAAAATTTGATTGAGTTTTTTGAAGGGGTAACCAAGAAGATAGATGAGGGCAGTGCAGTTGATGTTGTCTACATGGACTTCAGCAAGGCTTTTGACAAGGTACCACATGGTAGGTTGTTGCACAAGGTTAAATCTCACGGGATCCAGGGTGAGGTAGCCAAATGGATACAAAATTGGCTTGATGACAGAACACAGAGGGTGGTTGCAGAGGGTTGTTTTTCAAGCTGGAGGCCTGTGACCAGTGGTGTGCCTCAGGGATCAGTGCTGGATCCACTGTTATTTGTCATTTATGTTAAGGATTTGGATGAGAATTTAGTAGGCATAGTTAGTAAGTTTGCAGATGACACCAAGATTGGTGGCATAGTGGACAGTGAAGAAGGTTATCTAAGATTGCAACGGGATCTTAATCAATTGGGCCAGTGGACTGATGAATGGTAGATGGAGTTTAATCTAGATAAATTTGAGGTGATGGATTTTGATAGATCAAACCAGGGCAGGACTTACTCAGTTAATGGTAGGGCATTGGGGAGAGTTACAGAACAAAGAGATCTCGGGGTACATGTTCCTAGCTCCTTGAAAGTGGAGTCACAGGTGGACAGAGTGGTGAAGAAGGCATTTGGCATGCTTGGTTTCATTGGTCAGAACATTGAATACAGGAGTTGGGACATCTTGTTGAAGTTGTACAAGACATTGGTAAGGCCACACTTGGAATACTGTGTACAGTTTTGGTCACCCTATTATAGAAAGAATATTATTAAACTAGAAAGTGTGCAGAAAAGATTTACTAGGATGCTACCGGGACTTGATGGTTTGAGTTGTAAGGAGAGGCTGGATAGACTGGGACTTTTTTTCTCTGGAGCATAGGAGGCTTAGAGGTGATCTTATAGAGGTCTATAAAATAATGAGGGGCACAGATCAGTTAGATAGTCAATATCTTTTCCCAAAGGTAGGGGAGTCTAAAACTAGAGGGCATAGGTTTAAGGTGAGAGGGGAGAGATACAAAAGGGTCCAGAGGGGCAACTTTTTCACACAGAGGGTGGTGAGTGTCTGGAACAAGCTGCCAGAGGTAGTAGTAGAGGCGGGTACAATTATGTCTTTTAAAAAGTGTTTTGACAGGTACATGGGTAAGATGAGTAGAGAGGGATATGGGCCAAATGCGGGCAATTGGGACTAACATAGGGGTTAAAAAGGAGGCGGTATGGACAAGTTGGGCCGAAGGGCCTGTTTCCGTGCTGTAAACCTCTATGACTCTGCTCTTAAAACTCGTGATGGCAATGGATAATTACCTTTATTCAAACCCTCAGTGACAACTGCATGCTCTTTATAATCAAATCTGGTCAGGCAATTACTTTACGTAACAGAAAAGAGCTACAGCAACCCTGGTATTTTCAGCTTCTAGAACTTGCCTTTTCATTCTTCAGTCTGCCTGCACTGCATTGCTGAATGATCTTAGGCTCAGATTGCTCTATTATGACTCAACTAGTTTCAGTTTCCCTAGAAACCTTAAGCTTTGGATTCAGTTTAACTTTCCCTAGAAACCTGAACTTTGTTTCCATTTCAGTTAGGTTCAGACTCAAAGAAATATGAGCATTGAAACCATGGTCGGTGCACCAACAGAACATTTGACAAATCATTTGTCCGCTTTCAGCTTGCACCTCCTCCCACCTGTCCTGCAAACCACTGATTCCATCACCATATTGTAGGGTTTAGAATGCTGACCAGGACTCTTTCCTGCTCTTACCACCTGCCTTTGGCATATGTTAGAAGGTTTTATACTCAAGTTGCTTGGCCATTAAGTGCTGGAATGGGACTTGAACCCAGAGCTTCTGGCCTAGAGGCAGGCAGGCCATCGCGCCACAAGACCTCCGTGAAATAATGATAATCTTTGGAAAATATTTAGACACTATAGCTTGAATTTTCCGGCCGTTCCTGCCAGCAGGATCTTCCAGTCCCACTGATGGTGAACCCCCACCATGGGTTTCCCAGTGCATGGGGTGTATTCAACAGGAAACAGTAAATAGTAAATAATTGACTTCATTGTAATATTCGTGCCATGCGGTGGCCATCTTCCACAAGAGAGAAAAAAGCCATCTCCCCTTGACATTCAATAGGAATTATCATTGCTGAATTCCCCTATCAACATCCTTGGTGTTACCATTAGCCAGAAACTTAATTGGACCAATGATATAAATACTGTGGCTATCAAAGCAGATCAGAAGTTAGGAATCCTAAGCTGGGTAACTCACCTCCTGACTCCCCAAAGACTGTCCACTATTTGCAAGAGAGAAGCCAGGAGTGTGATGGAATGCTCTCCATCTGCCTGGATGAGTGCAGCTCCAACAACACTCATGAAGCTCAACACCCAGAACAATACCACCTGCTAGATTGGCACCCCATCCACCACCTTAAAAATTAAATTCCTCCACCATTGACACATGCAAGATGCACTGCAGCAACTCGCCAGGCCTGCTTTCAGAGCATCTTCCAAACCTGCGATCTCCACCACGAGGAACATACGCTAGGGAACACCAACACCTGTAAGTTCTGCAAACCGTACACCATCCTGGCTTGGAACTATATCGCCATTCCTTCACTGTCACTAATCCTGGAACTCCCTTCTGAACAGCACCGTGGGTATACCTACACCACATGCACTGCAGCAGTTCAAGAAATGGGCTCACCACTGCCTTCTCAACTACAATGAAGACAGGCAACAAATTCTGGCTTAGCTAGAAACACCAACATCCTATGAATGAATTAAAAAAACTAACATATGAAAGTTAGAGTAAGGAAAGATTCTAATGTTTAAAATGTTTTAATCTCTTAAGGAGGGAACAAAGCTGGAAAGGCCATAAATCATGATGCAAATAACACAATTTTTAGAATGTGATGGGCTTTTCAAGTAAGCATTATCAGCTCATTATGTTTTACAGAACTAAGCAGAAATTTTTCGCTAATAACTTTGAAAGGTGATGATATTTCTTTGCAAAAAAAAATACAGATATTAGCTATTTCATTGGCATAATTAGTCAAACTAAGCCATTAAAATTAATTATTTAAAGAAGCAATCCTTAGTCAAAGAGGATTTCACTGATAAATAGACAGTTGTAGGGACGTTTTTGATGTCACTATTTCAAAGCTGTGGTTGTTGAGGGAATTCTTGAAATCTTTAATACATTTTTCTTTTCCTCTAAGTTAGGTTGCAGAATGCTGTTTTTTCCTGGAATGAGGTATCTACCAAATGCTGTACCTCTGAAACAGAAAATTCTAAAACTGTGAGTTAGGTGGCAATTGGAAGAAAAAAAAGTAATATGTGAAACTTATGGAGACCAAATGTAGAAACAATTGAGATGCAAAGTATGTTAACACAAGTCTCATTTTTCTGCTCATTTCATTGCTTCTGTGTTGGGGTTACTTAAACTTAATTTAATTAGCATTCATTTAATATTAATGATAAGGAAGAAAAGGCTTGCATTAATAAAGTGCCTTTCATGAGCTCAGGACATCTCAAAGTTCTTCCAATTAATTATTTATGAATGTAGTCACTGTTGCAATGAAGTATAATTTGACAGCCAATTTGCACACAGCAATGCCCCACACTAAATAATCTTATTTTTGGTGGTGTTGGCTAAGGGATAAATATTAATCATGCCACCTTGGAGAACTCACTGATACTTTTTTGAAAATGCCGTGGGACCTTGCACATCCAAGTGAGAGTACAAAGAGTGGATGTCCAATAAGATTCAGGAGTTCATGTACCAGATCACTGGAATGCGGTATTTAGAAAACAGAAATAAACAGCAAAGCTGATGAAATGTTGGGCCTTACACCTAGCAGTCTAGAATATAAAGTGGGAGACATTTCGCTGCAATGCAAAAAGCTATAACGAAGCCCTCATTAGATCAGATATGGAGTACTGTGTAAAGTGCTGTGAACTGCACCTTACAAAGGGTATGTTTATCTTGCAAGGAGTGCAGATTCCCCAGATTGTAACCAGAGCACCAAGAGTTTGACTGTGGGAAGAAATGACATAAGCCAGTGTTGTATTCCTGGGAATTTAGAAGATAAAGGAGTGATCTGCGGATTTTTTAATATTGTAAAGAATTTATGGAGAGAGAAACCTTTTCTGCTGGTGGGCGAGTTTAGGACAAGGAAACATAACCTTCAAATCAGAGCCAGGCTGAGCAGTCGGAAAACAATTCTTCATGCAAAGGTTGGTAGAAATGTGGGATCTTCCCACAAAACCAATCGTTAATAACTTTATTTGATTGTTAGATAATCTTTCTCGGCAATAGTATAAAATGATGCAAATCAGCCATCATCTCATTGAATGGTGGAAGAGACTCTGGAGGCTGAATGGCCTCCTCCTGTTCCTATGTTCCAGTTGGGGCCTATGTTTAATATTTCATTCAAAAGACATCGCCTCTGACAATGCAGCAGTTCCTCAGCGCTGCACTGACCTGCCAGCATAGGTTACATGCATTAATGTCTGGATTCAAATTTGAAGCAAAGCGTCCTGGTTCAGAGCAAGTGTGTGAGCTATGGCTGACACCATTTAGTGGGATGTAATTCAGTGGTGTTTTAAATTACATTGTACATTGGGCTATTTATTACGTGTAGATTTCCCTCTACCAATATTGAACACAATGCTCAGCAGGACCCCTCTGTCAAAACTATTTTGAGGATAATTCCAGTCATCGTTGCGTAACAAAAATATTAAGATCACTAATTCCATTACTAGCTTTTTGTTTAAAACATGCTGTTGAAAGACGTTTTTCATGTGTCATCTGAGAGTTTTAAGTTTAGTGTGGAACTTCTTGGCTTCAGAATCATGGCCAACAAGTATTATTTGATTCCAAACATTTTAACAATATATAAATTTGATCAATGAATGTGTGTGTGAGAATTGAAGTAATAATTTAGCAAGATAATGAGTTAATTATTCTCCCTGATCTTACAGGAGGTAATTTTAGTGATTGCTCATTACACCTTTGGACAGGTTATTCAGACTGTTCTGTTGGTACCAGCATGTGATGTAAAATTTGTCAGTCTGAGTCTGAACCAGATTGTTCACAGCCTTGATGTCAGATTTGACCCTGAGATGAGCTTGCAGCTACATATTTTAACTAAGACTGAGACTACTTTTTTCACTCTGTAGCATCAACTGTCCACACCCCTGCCTCAGCTCATTTGATACTGAAACCCTTTCATGCATGCCTGTTACCTTTAGACAACTGTCTATATACTAAGGATTTCATTGACCAGAAACTGAAGTACACCAGCCAAAAAAGCATTGTAGCTACAAAAGCCGATTAGAGGCTAGGAATTCTACAGCGAGTAACTCACTTCCTGACTCTCCAAAGTCTGTCCATCGTCTCCAAGGCATAAATCAGAAGTGTGATGGAGAGAACAAAGAAAAGTACAGCACAGGAACAGGCCCTTTGGCCCACCAAGCCTGTGCTGATCATGATGCCTGCCTAAACTAAAACCCTTATGGAGCCCTTATGGAGTCCGTATCCTTCCATTCCCATCCTATTCATATATTCGTCTAGTTGCACCTTAATTGCTACTATCTTACCTACACTCCCCACCTCCCCGGACAGCGCATTCCATATAGTCACCACCCTCTGTGTAAAAAACTTGCCTCGCACATCTCCTCTAAACTTTTCCCCACATACCTTAAACCTATATCCTCTAGTACTTGACTTTTCTACCCTAGGAAGGAGCATCTGACTATCCACTCTGTCCATGCCACTCATAATCTTGGAAACCTCTATCATAGAAATCATAGAAACCCTACAGTGCAGAAGGAGGCCATTCGGCCCATCGAGTCTGCACCGACCACAATCCCACCCAGGCCCTACCCCTACATATTTTACCCGCTAATCCCTCTAACCTACACATCCCAGGACTCGAAGGGGCAATTTTTCTTTTAACCTGGCCAATCAACCTAACCCGCACATCTTTGGACTGTGGGAGGAAACCGGAGCACCCGGAGGAAACCCATGCAGACACGAGGAGAATGTGCAAACTCCACACAGACAGTGACCCAAGCCGGGAATCGAACCCAGGTCCCTGGAGCTGTGAAGCAGCAGTGCTAACCACTGTGCTACCGTGCCGCCCCCTCAGGTCACCCCTCAACCTCCGTCGTTCCAGTGAGAACAAACCGAGTTTATTCAACCTCTCTTCATATCTAATATTCTCCAGACCAGGCAAATCCTGGTAGACCTCTTCTGTACCCTCTCCAAAGCATCCACGTCCTTCTGGTAGTGTGGCGACAAGAATTGTACACAATATTCTAAATGAGGCCTAACTAAGGTTTTGTACAGCTGCAGCATGACCTGCCAATTTTTATACTCAATGCCTCGACCGATGAAGGCAAGCATGCCAAATGCCTTCTTGACTACCTTATCCACCTGCGTTGCCACTTTTGGTGATCGGTGGACATGTACGCCCAGATCTCGCTGCCTGTCAATACTCCTAAGAGTTCTACCATTTACTGTATAATTCCTACATACATTGGACCTTCCAAAATGCATTACCTCACACTTGTCTGGATTAAACTCCATCTACCATTTCTGCGCCCAAGTTTCCAACCAGTCTCTACCTTTCTGTATCCTCTGTCAATCCTCTTTACTACCTGCAACTGCACCAATTTTTGTGTCATCTGCGAACTTACTCATCAGACCAAATCATTTACATATACTATGAACAACAAAGGTCACAGAACTGATCCCTGTGGAACACCACTAGTCACTGTCCGCCATTCATAAAAGTACCACTCTACTGCTACCCTCTGTCTTCTATCGCCAAGCCAGTTCTGCATCCATCTTGCCAGCTCTCCTCTGATCTCGTGTGACTTCACCTGTCATACCAGTCTACCATGAGGTACCTTGTCAAAGGCTTTACTGAAATCCATGTATACAACATTCACTGCCCTTCCCTCATCTATCATCTTCGTCACTTCCTCGAAAATCTCGATCAAGTTAGTGAGGCACAACCTCCCCTTCACAAAACCATGCTGTCTATCACTAATAAGTCCATTTGTTTCCAAATGTGAGCGAATACTCTCCACTTACCTGGATTAGTGCAGCCCTAAAAGCATTCAAAAGATTAACGCCATCCAGGACAAAGCAATCCACTTGATTGACAATTCAAACAACAAGCTAAACATTCATTCCCTCCATCACCAGTACGCAGTGGTAGCAGCAACTCACCAAGGCTTCTTTGACAGCACCTTCCAAACCATGACCTTGACACCAAGGACAAGGACAACAGAAGCATGGGAACATCACCAGCTGGAACTTCCCTATCAAGCCACACAATATCCTGACTTAGAATTATACTGCCACACTATCACTGGATCAGAATCCTAGAACTCCCTTCCAGCCAGCTCTGTGGGTCCATCTGCACCAGATGGACTGCAATCATCCAATAATGTGGCTCACCACCCACCTTTTCAAGGGTAATGATGGGTGGACAACAAATGCTGGCCTTGCCAGTGATGCCTACATTGCCTGGAAGAATAAAAATCAATATCATTATACACCTGTTTGACCTCCATGTTCAACCCTCTGTAACCTTGAGGTCAAACAAAGCTCTGCTGCCCATGTGCTAACTTGTATCAAGTTTGGTTCATCCATCAACCCCAGTGGTTGTTCATCTACGTAACTGCCCAGTTAAACAACGCTTCAATCTTAAAATTCTTATCCTTGTTTTCAAATTCCTCTAAGGCCTCACCTCTCCCTATCTTTGAAATCTCTTCAGAGATAGCTGTGCTTCTCTAATTCCAGCCTTTTGAGCAGCTCCGCTTTGAATTGCTCCAACTGGCAAGCTCATAAACTCTTGAATTTCCTCCCTAAATCTTTCAGCCTTGCTCTCTCTCATTCTGCCTTTAAGAAGCTCTTTAAAACCACCTCATTGATCAAGCTATGTCATCCTCCCGAACTTCACCTTATGTGGCTTAGTGCCACTGCTGTGCATTAATTACCTTTGGACATTTCAATACACGAAAGGTGCTGGGTAAATACAAGTTGGTGTCATTGTTATTTGCAGGCTTCTCTTATGGACCTTTTCATAGTCTATTAGTTTTCTTCCTTGATCCTTCTCTGAATACTTATTCTCTGCAATCTTTTTATATAATTCTGAACCCAAACATTTTAAAACATTTTTCCAATAGATTTATTTTTCTATTTTGAAAGCCTGTTGACCACTGTTCTTAATTTTTTGCTTATTAATCCCCCCTCTGTGTCCCTTGTTTTTTTTTCCTTTTTTCAACTTGCATTTATCATTGTCTGTTTCTTCCAGCCAGCCCAGATTCTTACTATTCCATTTCAGTGCAACAGTCTCCTCGCTTCTGATAGTATGGGGTGACCTTTTCATGAAAAAGCATTCAAAAGCAGCACCAATTGATTTGAGAAAAGAGGGAGAGGAAAAGCAGGGAACCGTTGCCCAGTCAGCCTGGTATCAATGGTCAGAAAAATGCTAGAATATTATTACTGATAGCAGAGCACTCAGAAAATCATAATGATTTGGTTGAGTCATCACAGATATTTGAAAGGAGAGTAGTGTTTGGGCAAATCTGTGAGAGAATTTTGAAGGTGTAACTAGCAGAATAAATACAGGAGCCAGTAAATGTACATATTTGGATTTTTAAAAAGCATTTGGTAAGGTGACACACAAGAGGTTATTATTAGAACTCGTGGGATTGGGGGCTATTAGTATGGATTAAACATTGGTTAACGGACAGAAAAAAGTGAATCGGAATAAATGGGTTATTTTCTGGTGGGAAGGTTGTACTAGCAGGATACCACAAGGATCAGTGCTTGACCCTCAGTTATTTACACTCTATATCCATGACTCAGATATGGGGACCAAATGTATTGTCCAGGTTCACTGATGATAGAAAGTTAGGTTGGGGAAGTAATTTTGGTTTATGATTGAAGCAGCGTCGGTAGAACAATTTTCAATCTGTTCGGTAAATGACTATGGGTTATTTGCTGAAGGTATTTGGCTGTGAGGCAAATGGAGAAGAGGGTTGGTGTTGTGACACAATCTTGTTTGATCGCGATCTTCACTGAAATGGGGTTTGTAGTGGTTCCTTTGGTGAAAATCTCAGCCTCTGTGTCATTGTGAAGTCGGAGGATGGCGACAAATGTCTGATGGAGGCCACATTTGAGGAGCGTACTCCATAAACCTTCATGGCTTACAGAGGAAAAGGTCATGCACCGCAGTTGGTGCTGTTCCTTGCATTTTCCTTGGACTTGTCATGTGATAGGGTTATGTCTATGGGTGGGGTTCTCCAGTTGTTCAGCGGGGCGTGAACAGCTGGAGAATTTCAGCCGATGTTGCCTCTTGATGGGCGAAAGCTGCACTGCAATTCTGGTAGGAGCTCTTTGGCCACTGGTGCGAGGTAATTGAGGAGGATGCTTAGACAGCAATTGCGTTTGAACATGTCACCCTTCTTGAATATCCCTGAGAACCCTTCATGCACTCCTCTTTCCAGAGGAAGGATAGGAGGTGGTGCAGCCATTGGCAGCAGTGTAACTCTGGCAAGTTTCAGAATTTTAGCAGCCTTTTTGTCTGTTCCAGAGGCCGTGTTGCTGAATGGCTCCACATGGTGCTAGAGGCCGAGACTTAGCTGGATGGTGTATTGAGGATTAGAGTTACAAAGAAACATAGAGATTAGAAGCAGGCGTAGGCCATTCGGCCCTTCGCTCCACCATGAATGCTCCACCATTCATTTTGATCATGGCTGATCATCGAATTCAATATCCTGATCCCCTCTTCCCCCCATATCCCTTGATCCCTTTAGCCCCAAGAGCTAGATCTAATTTCTTCTTGAAATCAAACAATGTTTTGGCCTCAACTACATTCTGTGGTAGTAAATTCCACACATTCACCACTCTCTGGGTGAAGAAATTTCTCCTCACCTCAGTTCTAAAAGGTTTACCCCTTATCCTCAAACTATGACCCCTAGTTCTGGACTCCCCCACCATTGGGACCATTCTTTCTGAATCTACCCTGTCTAACCCTGTGAGAATTTTATAAGTTTCTATGAAATCCCCTCTAACTCTTCTAAACTCCAATGAATATAATCCTAACCGACTTAGTTTCTGCTCATCTGACAGACCTGCCATCCCAGGAATCAGCCTGGTAAACCTTCGCTGTACTCCCTCTATAGCAAGGACATCCTTCCTCAGATAAAGACACCAAAGCTGCACACTGAGATGTGGCCTCTCCAGTGCCCTATACAATTGCAGCAAAACATCCGTATCCCTATACTCAAATCCTCTCGCTATGAAGACCAACATATATTTGCCTTCTTTGCTGCCTGCTGTACCTGCACGCATACTTTCAGCGACTGATGGACGAGGAATCCAAGGTCACTTTGAGTATCCACCTCTCTCAATTTACACCCATTCAAGTAATAATCCATCTTCCTATTACTGCTACCGAAGTGGATAACCTCACATTTATCCACGTTATACTACATCTGCCATGCATGTGTCCACACACTCAGCCTGTCCAAATCATGCTGAAGCATCTCTGCATCCTCCTCACACCCAACTTTATATCATCTGCAAATTTGGAGATAATACATTCAGTTCCCTCTTCCAAAACATTAATATATAATGTGAATAGTTGGGGTCCTAGCACAGATGCCTGCGGAACCCCACTACTCCCTGACTGCCAATCAGAAAAAGATCATTTATACGAGCTCTTTGCTTCCTATCTGCTAACCAGCTTTCTATCCATCTCAAGACATTACCTGCAATCCCATGTGCTTTAACTTTACATAGTAGTCTGTTATGTGAGACCTTGTCAAAAGCCTTCTGAAAGTCTAAATAAACCACTGGTTCTCCTTGGATATTTGAGGATGAGTTGAGGACATTCAAGTCGCAGAATATCAGCTGAGGAGTTCTTCAAAATGTTCTCACCACCGAGCTCTGTTTGCCCTCCTGTGCTTGATGATGGTCCCTCCACACTTGACTCTCTGTGAGGTGGGCCCTTGAGTGCTTGTGCCATAGGTCATCTTAACAGCACTGTAAAAATGTGCATGCCATTGGACCATGCTGGATCTCCCATGCTCTTTCGACCCAACATTTGTTTTTACATCACGGATTTTGTACAATACTACTGCCCTCAGATGCCTGTAAATTGCTGCTTTGCTCTTGAGCTATGGTGACACTTTTCAGCTGTGCAAGCCTTTGTCAAAGTTCAAGATGCAAATGATCCTTGAGTGTATACTCAGTCAGAAACTGAACTCCAGGTTGCTGACTCCTTTTCCAAAGCTTATGAAAAAAACGGGCCTGCCACAAAACACCTGGAAAACTCAGTGCTAGAGTCCTTGAACAACGGGCTTTCAGAGCACAACATTCCCCACCACCAATAGATTAAGATCAACAGTAAAATCTTGGAAAATGTGGACCAAGTTTTCATATCTTAGGAGCATCCTCTTAACAGACATAGATGATGAAATTCATTGTAACTTCCATGGCGCCACCTTAGGCTTTAGCAAGTTGAGAAAAGGAGTATCTGAGGACCAGGATCTCATACTTGAGATGAAGGTCATGGTTACCTGACCACAGATCCCTGCACTTCTACAGGCTTTGGAGACTTAGACAACCTACAGCAGAAACCTTGAAGCACTGGAAAAGTACCAGTGCTACCTTCACAAAACTCTCCAAGTCTGGTGGCAAGAAAGTCAGTCCAACAGTAGTGTCCTCTCCCAAGCCAGCATCGAGATGCTAATCACTCAAAACTAGTTCCACTGGTCAGGATGTGTTTTTCATATGCCTGACACCAGAGACCCAAAGCAACTGCTCTATTTGTAACTCAGCTGCAACAGAAGACTGCCAAAAGGACAATAGAAACACTTTAAAGGATGTCCTCAGAACTTCCCTAAAAACATCAAACATCCCCACTGACTCATAGAAACCCCTGGCTTACATGACAGACCAAAACAGAGAAACTAAGTTCAGGGTAGACATCAAGAGATTTTGTCAGCAACACGAAGAGGTGAACTTGAGGCATCAAACCTCCAAACATTTATCTAGTCAACACTTCAAACACAACCTGCTCTGCACGTGAATGAGTCTGCAGATCACAGATTGGACTTACCAGCCATCTCAGAACCCATTGGGTCAGAGTAGAAGCAAGCCATTCCTGATCAAGAGGTACTGCCTAAGAAGGAGATGGTTGGAAAATAAGATGAGTCAAGTACACAAAGAGGCTAAAAAGAATATATAGTGGTTAAATGACTGGACAAAAATGTGGCATACAATACTGTATGGAGAAATGTGAAATTATGAACTTTGATCAGAAAAATTGAAAAGTAGATTATTCTTCGAAGTGGTGAGGAAATGGGAAATGTTCGTATTCAGTCTGTGCTTGTACACAAATCACAGAAAGTTATTCTGCAGGTATGGGAATAATTAGGAATTGAGATATTCCTGCAGCGTCTGCATAAACCTCTGTCTCTACTGAAGGGAGAGGGCAGTGCCCCAGGTGTAAAGATGGTGACCATGTGCAACAACAAGGTTGACCACAGTGATTACAAATATTAGCGAGGCATTCCAACATATAAATCAGAGCAGAAGTAGGCCATTTGACCCCTTGAGCCTGCTCCAACATTCAGTAAATTCATGGCTGATCTGGTTGTGTTTTGAATTCCACATTCCCTTTCACTCCCAATAATTTTGGATTCCCTTGCCTAACAAGAATCTATCTAACACCGCTTTAAAAATATTCAGTGACCTCCACCATCTTCTGAGGCAGAGAGTTCCAAAGTCAGTCAACCCTCTGAGAGAAAAAAAAATCTTCTCATCTCTATCCTAAAAGGGTGACCTCTAATTTTAAAACAGTGATATTTATTTCTGGACTCATCCACAAGAGGAAAGATCCTTTCTACATTCGCCTTATTGACACCACTGAGTATCTTGTCTACTTCGATCAAGCCACCCCTCGCTCCTCTGACCTCCAGTGGAAACAAGCCCAGCCTGTCCAAGCTTTCCTCATGCGACAACCCACTCATTCCAGCTATCGATCTAGTTAAACTCCTCTGAATTGCCCACTGCCAATCCTGACTGCATTTACATCCTCCCTTAAATAAGGAGACCAAAACTGCAAACAGTATACGAGACGCAGGGTAGAATTTTCTCATTTTTTGACTAAGTGTCAGCTCAGGTTGGAAAAGCGGTGTGTAGCCCACCGGCTCCATTGCCGGCTTTTCCCACCATAATAATAAAAAGAAAATCCTGGAGGCAGGTCTCACAGGATACCCCGCAAGTAACCTCAGCTCCTGACAGATTAGAACGGGAGCCACGATCAAAAAAAGGTAAGGATTCCCCCACGGACATGTAACCCCCGCTCCCAGGAACCCCTCCAAACCCCAAACCTCCTCTACCCCTCCATTGAAGTCCCACCTGGAAGCTGGCAGTTCCCAGGCCCTGCCAGGGTACTGCCAGGCTTGAACCCACCCACCACCCCCCCACCCCAGAATTTATCTGTGCACCCCCAGTGAGTTCTGTTCACCAGTTCCTCGTTAGTAAAAACTGGTGAGACAAGATTGGAAGAAAATCCACATAGGTCACTGTGCACAGAGTGGCAATTCAATGCTGATTGCCACACCGAGGAAATCGCAACCCATTCACTCTTAAACTATATTCTTAAAGGCTACACTTTCAAAGACTAAAATTCAAGATGGTTCCTGGGGAGCACCAGATACTTCTGTGGATGAAAAAACATTATCTTGTCTCCAGGGAGAACAAAATATTTCCAATATTGACTCAGTGTTTGTCAGACCAGCTGTTAAACAAAATTCTGCTGATACCATCATTGTAAAAATGCAAATTTGCCTTTTCAAAAACAAAAAGCTCCTGAAATTACAAATGGGAGAAAAATCAAACTGCTAATTGGGATTGTCACAATGATGTGGCTGAGTCGTGTGAGTGAGACATCAAGCTTTTGTCTAAACTTCAGCGCAAGTTTGTATGGAAGAGGGTGACCTTTTTTACTTTTAGTACACAGAAGCTTGCTGCTGAGTTACTTCAATTGACTCAATCACTCCAAGGGTAAGAAAGTACATACATCCACATTAAATCATAGTTAATCTCTGGCAATAAAAGGTAATACCTTAAAATTGTCTGTGGCACTGGAACAGACTGTCATGGCAGAGTGGGACTCCTGAGCCACACCAGGTGATGCTGAACACAGTGTTGACCACCATGACACAAATCATCGTCTCACTGGAAGGCTGCCAAAGAAATGAATAAAAGCAATTACTGGGAAAGCAAATTGTGTGTTCCCTTTATTACAAAGAGATTGGAGAATTAGAGTAAAGAAGCTTTACTGGAATTACACAGGGCCTTGGTGAGACCACATCTGGATTACAGTGCACGGCTTGGTCTCCTTGCAAATGTACTTTGTTGTATTTGCTTAGAGGAAGTGCAAGGAAGATGCACGAGACTGATTCCTGGGATAAGTAGATATATTTATAGCTTTAATATAGAAAAACATGCAAGGCATTTCACAGATTAGTCCACAATTAAAAAGTAAACAAGAGTGAGCAAAAGCCTGTTCAAAGAGGTAGGTTTTATTTCAATGGGTCAACAAAATTGTCAGTTGGTTCTGTTAATTTTCTTTCCAAATCATGTGGAACTTGTATTCCACTGCCACCAATGTGTTTGATTAATGCTGTTGTTTAATATTTCCCACACTTTTTAGTTGAGGTTTTTTTAAATTCTGAGTACTGAAATAATGTGAAAAGTTGCCTCATTGAAGCATAAAAAATGTTTAGTTGGAAATGGTTTTTATTCAGTTGTTGTATCAATAATGTTAGACCAATACTTCAAAAAGCAGATGGGAACGGTAACTGAAAGCCAATATTACAGCTAAACAACAACACACATGTAAGGTAAAAGCAAAATACTATGGATGCTGGAAATCTGAAAAACAGAAATGCTGGGGGAAAAAACTCAGCAGGTCTGGCAGCAGCTGTGGAGAGAGAAACAGAGTTAGCATTTTGACTCTGTGTGACTTCTCGAGCATAAAGTGCCACCACAGTAAGTTGTACCATTTACACCAATTCCATAGATCTTTTATTTTGGATCTGAATACAGAGATTATGCTAATATTTTAGGATTTCGAAGGGAAGTTCCTTAAGTAATGTTGTTTCTGTACTGCCTTAAGTTGTTTTTTATTCTTTCATGGGATATGGGTGATGTTGACCAGGCCAGCATTTATTACCCATCCCTAATTGCCCTTGAAGCGGTGGTGAACTACCTTCTTGACCAGCTGCAGTGATGTAGGGAGTTTCAGGATTTTGATCCAGCGACAGTGAAGAAACGGCATGTCATGATGGGATGTGGCTTGGAGGGGAACTTGCAGGTTGTTGTGTTCCCCTGCATCTGTTCCCCTTGTCCTTTTAGGTGGTACAGGTCATGGATTTGGCAGGTGCTGTCAAAGGAGCCTTGGTGAGTTGCTAAAGTGTGTCTTATAGATTGTACACATTGCTGCTACTGTGCATCAGTGATAGAGGTCGTGAATGTTGAAGGCGATGGGAGTGCCATTCAAGCGGACTACCCTGCCCTGGATGGCGTCAAGCTTCTTACCTGCAGACAGCAAAAGTTCAAGTTTCTCAAAACAGATGTCTAATCTTAGAGGGAGATGGAGGCATTATGGTAATGACACTGGGTTAGTAATCCAGAGGCCCAGGCTCTGGGGATACAGGTTCAAATCACATCACAGCAGCTGGTGGAATTTAAATTCAATTTATAAAATATGGAATTGGAAGCTAATCTCAGAAACTGTCATTGATTGTTGTAAAAATCCACCTGGTTCACTGATGCCTCCAGGAAAGAAAAACTGCCACTCTTACATGGTTTGACCTCCAGGTGACTCCAGATCCACAATAATGTGGTTGACTCTTAAATACCCTCTGAAAAGGCCTAGCAAGCCACTGGGTTCAAGAAGGGATGGGCAACAAATGCTGGCCTTGCCATTGATGTCCATGTTCATTTTAAAAATCAGATTTCTTAATGTGAATAAAGAACGGTAGAATATTTAGCAATTTAACATTGAGTTATTAAAAAAAAGAATGTAGGTTGAGGCATCTTGTCTGGTTATGATCTGTGAAAATGGTGACTGAGCCAAAACAATTTTTGGCAAAGTGTGCGTTTACCAGGATTTAGTTGTGTCTATCAGTATTATCTTTGCACCATTTATCTATGAAAGACGAGTTAAACTTAACAGGCTGAACAATTTTTATTCTTTGCAAGTTAAACTACATTTGTCTATTTGCAGGGCTCCTAGTGCTAAGGGATCTGGGGATCCAAGTGGAACGCTACATTGCATCGGAGGTCTGTGATGATTCCATCACAGTGGGTATGGTCAGACACCAGGGGAAGATCATGTATGTGGGAGATGTTCGAAATGTTACTCGCAAACATGTACGTGAATACTTTTGAAATTAATTCCATGCACCAGAACCTGGTAGTAAATTTGATGCAGATTAGAATTTGCTAATAAATAGATTTGGTTTTACAAGTGTATTAATAATGTTCTATTTTTATTATCTGATCCACTTTGCAGATTTTTCTATCTTTAAGGCACCTATTTTTAACAAAATCTTACACCAAGCTATATAGGGAGACATTAGGACAAAATCAATGTACTGCAGATGCTGGAAGTTTAAAAACAGAAAATGTGGGGAATGTTCAGCAGTCCTGGCAGAAAGTATAGAGATAGAAACCGAGTCAACATTTCAAGTTGGTGACCTTTGATGAAAGGTTACAGAGCTGAAATGTTAACTCTGTTTTTCTTTGTCCACAAATGCTTCTAGTCCTATTGAGACATTTGGACAGTTGGTCAAAACCAAGGTACATTTTAAGGAACAGGAGAAAAGGGAGGTTCGGGGGGATGGAATCCTAGATTTTAGCGGCAGTCACCTTTATGTACAGCCTATTCCTGTTCATTTTTCCCACAAAAAAACTCAAATTACCCACAATTCAAATTGAGCAACTAAATTGTAGCAGCAATAGTGCTTGAGAAAAATCAATTTTATTGATAATCCAGATGAGGTGGCTCTGAAATACAAACAGCAAAACTTTAGAATCCAAATTTTAAATTATCAGTCTTGTTCCAAATTAGATTTATTTCGCTTTCAGATTTAGTTTCAAGCTCATTCTTTCTCAGCTGTTTATTTTTTAAGTGTCAGTCCAGGAATTCAATGCTATAATAACGACAACAATTTGTATTTAAATTGCACCTTTAATGCAATAAACATGCCAAGGCAAACCCACAGAAATGATACAAAGCAAAGTTTGATACTGAGTTATACAAGGCGACAACAAGGCAGGTGACCCAAAAGTTTGCCCAGAAGTAGATTTTAAGGACCATGTTAAACAGGAAAGAGAATGTAGGGAAATTCAGTGCTTAAGGCCGAGGCAATTGAAGACAACCAGCAATGGCAGAGCTGAAATCAGGATGCTCAAGCAGCCAGAATTAGAGGAGCACAGGTGTTGCAGTGGAAATTACAGAGACTGAGGCATTTGCAAAAATGAGAATTTTTAAATTGAGCATTGCAAACTGGGAGCCAATGTAGGTCAGTGAGCACTGCGATGATGGATGAATGGAAGTTGGTGGGAGGGCATGGGAAGCAGAGTTTAGATGATCTCAAGTTTATGCAGGGTAAAATGTGAAATGCCAGAAGGAGCGTATTGGAATAGCCAAGTCTGGAGGTAACAAAGACATGGAAGACTGTTCCAGCAACAGCTGAGCTACGGCAGAGTAACACACTGTCGCACAACTAGAAATAAGTGTTCTTGGTGACAGTGTGACTATGTGATGAAAGCTCACCTCAAAGCCAAATATGGCACCAAAGTTGGAAATAGTCTGGTGCAGCCTCAGACATTGCCACAGGAGGAATGGAGTTGGTAGTTAGGGAACAGGTTTGTAGTACAAACCAAGGCAAAGGATTCAGTTTTCCCAATACTTAATTGGAGGAAATTTCTGCTGGTCCGGTACTGGATGCTTGACAAGTAGTCTGGTAATTTAGTGACCATGGAGGAGTCAAGAGAAGTGGTGCTGAGCAAGAGGTGGGTGTCATCAGTGTATATGTGGAAAGTCACATTGTTTTTGGATAATGTTGGACAGCATTAAATCAGAAATCTCGTAGGGGGGAGCGCAAGGATGGACGCTTATGGTTCACAAGGGATAATGGTGCAGGAGCAAGAAGAGAAGTCCTTGCTTGTGATACTCCTAGTTCTAATTAGAAAGGGAAGAATGGAACCAGGCAAGTGCAGTCCCACCAAGCCCAATGATGGAAGAAAGGCATTGAGGAGGGTGATGTGGTCAGCTATGTCAAAAGTTGCATACACAATGAGAAGGATGAGTAGAGAGAGTTTGTCTTTGTCATTTATGACTTTGATAAAATCCTTTTCATTACTGTGCTAGAGGTATAAATCTAACTGGAGGGATTTAGACATGGAGTTCTGAGAAATATGGACACCTTTTTAGGAGGCAACAACACGTCTGAGGAATTTGAAAAAAAAACGGAAGTTGATTGAATCTTTGTTTGCAAGGACAGTGGAATCAAGGGTTTTTTTTAAAAGAGGGATGATGGTGGCAGATTTAAAAGTGAGTATCAGAAGAAAGAGAACCATTAACAATTTCAGCTAAGATTGTGACGAGGAAGGAAAACGAGAGATTTAAGGTAATATAATTTTAAAGCTGTCTCTTCAAATATAACTGGAGTTTCTGACCTTGCGAGTATCTGCCTCAATTTTAGAGAGTAATCAGTTCAAAAACTTAGAAGTGAATTGAAATAATCACTGCTAATTATGATACTATACCGGTGGGAGCCGGCTGATATTTCAGTACTGTTCAGTCAGTTCAAATAAACACTTGCAAACATTTTGCCCACATCAGACTCAGCTTGTGTTTTTTTCTAATGAAAGAGAAGAGTTCATATCAGGAAGGAAAACTGAAGGTTGAAAACTGGCAGCTTTGTGATTTGATTTTGGAAATCCAATGCAGACTAGCAGTGGTTTTGATTTAAAAAGAAACTTTATAGGTGTAGTGGTGCAACGTAGAGTGGTGTTTGAACATGAAGTGCCATGGCATAGTGGCTGGTTTTACAGATTTGGAGAATACAGGGAATCATGGCTCTGGGACTATATCCTGCTATTCCAAGATGCGCCCAGGGTGAAATTTGATAGTCTCAGAAAATAGATGCAGAGATCATGGTGTGCATTTGGTCCACCCCTTGACAGCAACAAGCCATTTTTCTGCTGCCTCCTCACTTGAATAATCTCTGCCTGTAGTAACCACGTTTTCTGTTTGCTGGACACATCAACAGGAGGGCAATATGATGAGTGGCTTACATCATCTAAAGCTGCCCTGCACCTCTTAAAGGGGAGGTGCATTATGGTTGGAGTAGATGATGCTGGCAGAGCTGGCTGAAGGACATCTCACCTGGAAAGCAGCAAGAGAATAGGCTTCAAGGTTTTCTGAGGCTGCACCGGACGTCTGGGTGGTGGAGGTTGAGAGGGGGGGAGGTGTCCTGAATCCGCAGGAGAGAAGGAAGCACTCGAGTTACATAATGGGAGCAGTCATTGGTGGGGCTCAAATCCTGAGGACCTGGGTGCATTGCTGCAAGAGGTTTGAGGACCTCACACATGCATGGTCAGATGAGAGAATGTGTTTTAAATTGTCATATTCAACCAACTGCACCATGAGCCATGACTCAAATCACCACACCTGCATCACTAACCTAACTACAATCAGGACTCATATTAACACCTACAGAGCAGGTACAAGGGGCTGAATGGCCTACTCCTGCTCCTAATTTGTATGTATATATGTTCCTTCTCTCATAAGACCATAAGACGTAGGAGCAGAAGCAGGCCAGTCGGCCCATCGAATCTGTTCTGCCATTCAATGAGATTATGACTGATCTGATGTGATAATCCTCAACTCTCCTGCCTTATCCTTATAACCCTTGTTTCCCTTACTGATTAAATATCTCAGCTTTGAATATACTTAATGACCCAGCCTCTTCAGCTCTCTGTGGTAAAGAATTGCACAGATTCACCATCCTCTCAGAGATGAAATTCTTCCTCATCTCTGTTTTAAATGACTCCACTAGTACCCTTGCTGTTGCCTCCAGCCCAGATAATTACCACCCATGCCAAGATGTTATAGTCCATCGAAGTGTTTTCTGGGCCCAGAGATGAATGAAGTGATTTTCAACCATCTGTAGCCTCCCCATTGAAAATCAGCAGTTTCCCACCAGTCATGCAGCAGCCACTCAAGTATCACTGCCTGGGAGTACCAGGACAGGTAAAGGCAGGCATTAAGGGAATGCGCAATGGTGATTAACTGACATTTGTATGCAATATGACATGCTTCGATTTACATTTGGTTTGGAATGTTTATTTTGTGTTGGGCAGTATTTTTGCATTGTGGCCAAGCAGATGTTATGATGGTCAGTGACAGAAAGAAGATAGGGTGCGGAACTCTGAGTGAACGGGGAATTGGAGTTGCACTGAACAGTTTTGCACTCGGATGAGTTCTTTAAGGAAAGCACAGGCAGTAAATGGCTCTCCGAGTTTCCCCCTCCCTCGTCCTCTTGCTCCATGTCCTCAGCTGCTGCTGCTCACTGTGTAGTTGGTGGTAAGGGTTGTTACTTCATGGTAAAAAGGTTGTGCTGGATGCCACGAATGACTGCCAATCTTGGCACGTATACCGTTGGGAGTAGAGCTTATCCAGAGCAGCTCTGGTAGCAGAACCATTGTTTTAGAACTCCGGTGGTCTCATAGTTTGTGTGGCCACATGACCATGTGCTGTCCAACTATTTATATGTGTGCTGCCCAAGTATGCTTGGGTTGCACACTGGAGTCATCAACCATATTATCAGTGTCCCGCAGTAACCCCCTTTTGTTTGCCATGGTGGTTCAAATGCAGAATGAAGAAGACATCATGACTGCTGCCAGGATACAATGCAACGACTTGCATGATTCACTGCCAATGGTCACACTGGACATTGAGAGAGTGGATCCCGTTTGGTTCTGATTTTGTTGACATTTGGTGCCTGTAAAGCAATTAGTGTCTAATCATTGGCACCCTATATCACGGGAAAGCCAGCAGTCCTAGCAAGGCCATTGGGAGTGCTGACATCGATCAGTGTTGCACACTGATTAAGGTCATGATCTGTCTGCTCTACCTTGACTGCTGTTCTCAAAGGAGAATGAAATATAGTTAGCTATCTTGGAATGCAGAGCCTCAGTGACCTCCCTTATGTAACAGTACACAGCAAAGTGGTGAAATGTTGCAAATATCTCTAGCTCTTGACTAGAAGGAGTTAAGTGGGTAGAAGTTAATTGGCATGGTTACATTCATGGCCATTGGCAATGGGGTCAATGCCAGCTCTGAGGTTGCATTTTTGGCTGCAGCACAAAGGCGGGATTTTCCAGCTGCGCGCACCTAAAGACTGGAAATTCCTGCCGAGGTCAACGGACCTTTAAATGGTCGGCCGAATTTTCTGTCCTGCCTGTTACAATTCTTGCAGCAGGCAGGACAGGAAATTTTTGACCCTAATTTCAGTGGGAACATTCTTATTGAGGCACAGACACCTCATGCATTTTTTTTCACTGAGAATTTCCCCCTGAACACTGGATGTTTCTTACCTCCGGCTGAGAGCCTTTCTCCATCTCCTCCCTCTTCTAGTAGCTTGTCCTGCTTTGTGTGACCACTGTTCAGTCTCAGACTTATACTGTATTCCAAGGGGATACCTTGGGATCCCCGAGATATTCCAAGGGATCACCCCTTGGAAACCTTGGTCTGAATTTTTAGATTCCAAGGGATGAGCACAGAGGCTGGCAGCCACACAATTTTACACAGCTGGCCAACACAGCCGGTCTACCTGTACCATCCCCCCCCTCCCTGGCCATTTTCTGAGAAATGGGAGGAGGGTGGCAGAGCTACCCGTCTGCAAGTGGCAAGTAGCCAATTGAGGTTGTTTAAAGGCCTATTGTGGCCAATTGTCAGAGGCTGAATGGGAATTTCCATTCAGTCATCAAACCCTGGAGGAATTGGAAAACAGTTCAGCTATGAGGTGGCCTGCCAAAGGAAGCCCAGAGGGCCAGCTCTCCAGCCTTGCTCTGAGGCTTCCGCTACCTGCTTGGGATCAGCAGCAGCTGCACTGTTCTAAGGAGAAACTTTCCCTGCCCACCTTCCTGAATTGGTCAACAAGTCCACCCTGAGGCCACTAATTGACCAAATCATGGTAAATCCTGTTCCCCATACTGTACGGGCGTCTGGCTCCCATTTGATCCCGACATCAGGATCCCGCAGCCCACGGGGAAAATTCTGCCTCCGGAAGTCAGGAAAAAGTCCTTCGGCACTTTCACATCACTTCCTGTAAAGGTTTACAACTAGAAACATCTATACAAAGCACCAAACACTTGCAGAACTGCAACAAAAACCAGAAAAAGTCAACAAGCAACTAAACTAAGAAGTTGATGCTCCCTTGAAATAGCCCCGCTGGAGGCTCTTGCAGCTTTGAATGCAAGATTAAGAGAGGGTATTGGCTGAAGCATTGAACTCTAAATTGGGAGTGCTGACATCAATCAGTGTTGCACACTGATTAAGGTCATGATCTGTCTGCCCTACGAACGTCCAATGGCAAATTCATAGTGTGCACACCAACCTTGTACCAAAATGACGTCCTGTGTGTTTTATTTCACAAGTGTATGCACACCACAGTGGGCACCATTGGAAGCTCCAAGGGTACTCATAGCCTCCAGAAAAACAGTTTCTCAGCCATCATGTCTGAGCATCAGCTTGTTGTTCTGTCATGTCATAGGAGCAGTTTTTATTTAAATCAAAAGAACTGTTAGTCTGTGTTATACGGCCAGAAAATCTTTACATTTCAAAATAAAGCAGAGGCCAGAAAATGGTTATGTGGTCGTACAACACCAGAGATTTTCAGTTTAGTCAGCTGTTATAAATTAAGTTGACAGTTTGGCTGTGGTATTTAATGACAGCACAGTAACTGTGGCTTAAAATTGTGTCAAAATTTCTTTTCCTACAGTTATTGGAATGGGGACCATTTGACCTGGTGATTGGTGGAAGTCCCTGCAATGACTTGTCCATAGTGAATCCTGCCAGGAAAGGACTTTATGGTGAGTGAATTGTATCATTGCTACTATTCCCATTTTCTGGCTGATTCTTCACCCAGTTGTTTAAATTCATCACTATTCCATCATTCCACTCCTGACACCACAAAATCTCCTTCAACTTGCTGACAGCGATGATTCATTTTTCAATTTAAATAACTCTGTCGTGGCCCAGTGGAACAGATTTTTTTCTTCACTCTTGTATTTTGACACTTACACTTATTAAATGGAGAAGGGGCTTTGATCCTCTCAGGTGATTAGGATTTGTACCAAGTCCCCGAGGTGAAAGAGCAACTGTTTAACCAAATGTGTCACCAGGGAGGCAATGGCCCAGTGGTATTATTGCTAGATTATTAATCCAGAAACTCAGTTAATATTCTGGGGACTCGGGTTCGAAACCCCCCACAGCAGATGGTGGAATTTGAATTCAACAAAAAATAATCTGGAATTAAGAATCTACTGATGACAATGGAACTGTTGTTGATTGTTGGAAAAACCCATATGGTTCACTAATCTTCTTTAGAGAAGGAAATCTGCTGTCCTTACCTGATCTGGCCCACATGTGACTCCAGAGCCACGGCAATGTAGTCGATTCTCAACTGTCCTCTGAAATGGCCAAGCAAGGCACTCAGTGGTATCAATTGCAAGAAGGCAATACCTTTTCAAGGGCAACTAGGGATAGGCAATAAATGATGGTCAGCCAGCGACGCCCATATCCCACGATTGAATTTTAAAAAAGTTTTATTGCAAATTAATTTTACTGCGATGGAAACATCCAGTTGCAAGCGGTTGTTTCAAAGCTCTGTTGTGTTGAACACATGTAAATACAACAACTATTTAACTTTTAAAAAATCTACATTGCCAAAAAATGATCATTTGATACTTTTCCCTTTAACTTCTGCCTTCTTGTAAGGGGAAAAAAAACACTTTATATGCTCTGTTGGTTAAATTATGTTCCATAAAGTATACAGACACAATCGTGATGCAGCACTTGATGACCAATTTCTCTGGTTCCATTGCATCAAACAGCAGCCACCCAAAGTCTGGGTACTGCAGTGGAAGCCCAGACTAAAGGTATGCAAGCTCAGGTGGCTGCTACCATGGCTGTGGATTGCAATGGTGACAGGGACCTAGCAGTTTGACCTGTAACAGATTGCTCGGATAGCTGAAATGTCACTCCCAGGTAGGGTCAATGGAGTATCATCTCCCTGCTGTCCTTTGTCAGGAGGACAACATCCTTCCACCACTGCCACAAGACCAGAGCCCTGACTGTTCCCTGTCACAGTAAGAAGTTTAACAACACCAGGTTAAAGTCCAACAGGTTTATTTGGTAGCAAAAGCCACAAGAAGGGGCTTAAGGCTCCGAAAGCTTGTGGCTTTTGCTACCAAATAAACCTGTTGGACTTTAACCTGGTGTTGTTAAACTTCTTACTGTGTTTACCCCAGTCCAACGCCGGCATCTCCACATCATGTTCCCTGTCAACCAGCCAGCCCAGGCTGCTGCTGCATAAGCTAAGGTGTCATAGTCTGATATCTGGCCTTCTAGGTCCAGAGCTGCTCAAGGCCATCCTCCACATCCATCTGTCCTCTCTCCTACTGAAGGTCACCAGCATCCACCAGACAAGAGGTAGCTGCTGGGATAGCACTGCACTAGAGTGATGGACATGGCACATGGAAAACAGGCATTAAGATTATGCACAAGGGTGATTATTTGGCGTTTACATGCCATGCAGCATGCTTTCATTTGCAAATTTGGTTTGGAATGTTTATTTTATGCAGTGTGGTGAAGTGGACACTATGATAGTCAGTCAGTAACAGAGGGAAAGTAAACCATGGGACTGATGGTGAATGGGGAATTGCAATAGAATTCATCGATATCACAGTTTAAGAAGCTGCTTACAGCAGCCTGGCTGAAAGCTGTGTGGATTTCCTTCTCTCTTCCTCTTCATCCTTCCTTGTTAACCCCACATAGCAAATGCAAAGGCCGTCCTCTCATGATGACCAAGTTTGTGTAGCATATAGTTGATGCTACAAATCTTGACACCTGAGTATTGTGAGGCTCCTCCAGTGCCTCAGTACTCTCCTCTATCTTATTTTGTGTGGTAGCACAGCTTTCATTGAATGCATGCTACCTGGGAAGTGTGGGTTATGCACGGTAATCACGAGCCATGTTGTCAGTGGATAGCCATTGCCACCCAGTAGTAGCGCCATGTTGGCTATAATTGTTGCTGACACACTGGACTTCCTCAGAGTGAAGACATGATGATTGCTGCCAGGATGCTGGACATTGACCTGCATGATTTGCTGCATATGGTCACACACCAGCTGGATATTGAGGGAGTGGAAGCCCTTTCAGTTCTGATGCGTCTGAGAGATGACATGCAGTGTCTGCGTTCAAAATCAACCTGCACCATGGAAAGCCAGCAAACTTCGTGAAACCACGTATCTGCTCTTTTTGAATAGAGTCTCAGTGAATTATTTTACACAACAATGCAGGATGTTACAAAAATCTCCAGCTCCAGCCTCATGGAATTTAACAGATAAATGTTCCCAACCATACTCACTCACACAAGCAGTGTGTGCCCTGATGCTGCAGTTATGGATGCCGCAGGTGACAGGTTTCAGTGGGGATCTCTTCACTGAAGCACAGACATCTCACACAATGTTCAACCTTTTATCATCTGGCCAAAATTCTCCATGACCTCTGTGCCAAATGGGACAATAGAAGTTGAACTCGCAACTGCAATTGAATCTTTGGCCTCTGTGGGGAGGGAGGAGGGGCACTTGTGTTTGGGTTGAGGGGAGAATCTCAGAAATACTGGGAACATGAAGGTCCTGCCAACTGAACAGCAGGAGCTCAGCATCAGTGCTTTACTCAGTTTCCCAGCTGGCAGCCAGCTGAATTCACAAGCTGACTGGCTTCCAGGCAGGAAAGCCTGCAGCAGATGTGTGCAACCAGCTTGTCTCTGGCAACCAGGTTTTATGGTGGGATTGGTAGAGGGGGAATTGGACTAGCAACACGGAGAGAGGGGGAAAATGGGAGTGACTGCAGAGTGTGAGTGTTGGATGGGAAATCAGGAGAAGTTCCAGCAACTAGAAACATTTGGAGCCAAAGTAGAGAATTAGATTTGGGAGTAAAAGAGTTGCTAGGAGAGATTACAGTGTTGGTGGGAAGTGGGTCGAGCAATCAGGAAGAATCAAAGAACTGGGAGAGACCATGGGGCTGGGATGGAGATGTTCAAAGCAGCAATCCAGAGGGATGGACCAATAGGGATAATGGGATTGGAGGTTTGTTAGGTGTTGACTATGGCAGGAAGATTGATTGAAAATCCCAGTGTAATCGTTCCTGCTGCTCCTGGCACATAAGCAGTGTTCTGAAAAGCACTGAACTGCATCATTTAGCTGCTCCTGCGTCCCTTTCACTGATGATTTACTGGACTCTTGGAAACCCGACTGGCCAAAGTTACATTTAAATTATTGCAAAATTCTGAGGAACAGAGCCTTTTAAAAATATAATCACAGAACCAGGCCTCCAGCTTGAGGTACACTCTAAGCTGTTCATCTAGAAGGAACTCTTCCGGTGTAGACAATAAAAATATAACAAAACTTACTCCAACTCATAAATCAAAGAAAAGGTTTAATAAAGAATCTTCATTACTCCAAACTTGAGGCCTCACCCTGGACCGTAACAATTCCCAACACGTTCTTATTTATACTGAGTCAACTGGTTAGTTGATCATTACATCATTCTGTCATTGGTTACATGGTTTACTGGGTCAGCTGACCCTTACAACATGTTACCATTGGTCACATTACAATAGATCCAATGTTATCACTGGTTACATTCTAACATCACTGTGAAAACAGAAGTAGGTGCACTTGTGATGAGTTGGGGTCAAGTTTTGCATACTTTCTGATTTAGCTCCCCACACCCACCCCAATCCTGCTGGTGATGGGTTTTTAATTTGCTACATTTATCTTTACAATGTGTTTTAGTGATAGGTGCAGTCAAAGCAAGTGTGAGAAACAAATTCATACTCTGCACTCCAATGTGCCTGACATATTCAGTACTGAAATTATATCTACTTGTTGAAAATTATACCTAATGGCTAAGATACAGTTTAAAGTCAGTTGTTTTGTCGAACTATAGGCCCCGAACTGTAGTAACAAAATTATCTTGTTATTTATCCCACTGTCAATGACCAGTATAATAATTACCAATTCGACTGAGAAATTATAGAGTCATTACAGTACAGAAGGAGGCCATTTGACCCATCAAATCTATGCTGGTTCTCTGTGGAGCAATCCTATGTCAGCCCCATTTCAGAGTCCCCCACCTTTAATACTTTCATGTGCCCATCCAGTTTCCGGTTGAAACCCTGACAGTCTTTGCTTGCATCGCCCTCACATACAGCAAGTTCCCATCAATACCATTCACTGATTTGGGTCTTCCTCACACCCGCTCTGTATGACTTGCCCTAAATCTTAAATCTGTGTCCCCAGTTCTTGTATCATCAGCTAATGGGGACAACTTTTCTTTGTCTACCTTATCTAAACCTGTCATAATTTTGTACAGCTCCATTATGTCCACTTGGAGCAAGTAGCTGTTAAAGCTAAGGGCTACTAAGCTTAAACAGACAGCTGCTATTTTAGGTCCAAAGTAACGCCCGTGCAAACTTTAGGTGCTGGCCTTACCAGACACTGTTTTGGTGATGGCATTAGTATATGTTGGGAATATGCACCAGTAGCAGGCAGAATAGGCAGATCCTGACCAAAGTCAGCATCTGTTGCTGATATCACTTTGATAGTGCCATTTTTGATGTGAGCAGTCCAACTAACTTTAATTTTGCAATACAGCAGTGGAATGGAACCCCCAGCAGTGCTATTTATGGGAGAGATCAAGCAGGGTGAGGACCCCAATGGCAGTGGGTATCAAGGTGACTGTAGTAATTAATTTCTATATGTCTGGCTCTACCCAGGCTGGAGATACTTGCAGCATCTTACTGTTTGATGTTTACTGTTGCATAAGGGAAGTCTCAGAGGCTTTCTATTCGAAGAGAGCTGGATACATTTTATTCTCTCTTGTCAGAAGCAAGCAAACAGATGTAGGATGCAGCATTGTGACGATTAAAGGATTCCCCATGGTGCAGGTTGCCACCCATTGACACGCAGTGCTTTGCAGGTGATACATGTCAACTCTGAGATGTACAGCAACTGGAAGGGATTCCACTCCCTCAGTGTTGAGCTGATGTACAATCATGCTTTGCAAATCACACAGATTAATGCACAGTCCATTGTGCCATCTGCATTTGAGCCTCCACAATAAACGATAAACCGGGGCGAGGGGGGAGGAATTGGGCCACAAGGGATATTCGCTAACCACATACTGATGCTAATGGTGTGCATGCCAATTTCAGAAGCAATACTGCCACACCAAATATCAGCGAGAAGATTATTGAGGTGCTTAAATAACACTTCTGCTCACTGGTTTGGAGGAGCTCTGCTGGTCTCAACAGAGTGAATGTCACAACTCGTGATCTGCTACATCCTGCACAACCTCACCATTGAGGGTACAACACTGTCACTACATGTCACCTGCCCAACTGAGAATCAGCAGGAGCAAGAGTGGGAGGAGGCAACCATTACGTTTCAACAAGAAGGTGGAGTGGCAGGTTTGGGACACTAGATTCTGTCATCTTTGGAAAGAATAGCAGCTTCGTGCATCATGGTGCCACTGCCACTCCCTTGATGGAGCGTTTCAATAATGCTGGCAATGCATTGCAAGACAGATTACTGGACTGCTGCGTCACCCTTAAAACCCCTTTGCACGGCAGCAGTCTGAATTTGCCTAACTTGAGTCTGAGCTTCCACTGTAGTAGCCAGGTTCAGAGTGGTTTCTCTTTGCACTACAATGGAAGCTGAGATGCCAGCATTCAGACAATGCATAATGTTTTGGTTTACAGATGGCGACCATGGATTTACAAATCACTTCCATGTGGTAAAGGATGGGCTCCCAGCTCTGCTTAAAGTCCTCTGCCAAATTGAAGCCAGACTCCTCCATGCTCCCCGATGGTGACAGCTGGCTTTCTGGCAGGATTGCCAATGCATCAAGCATTTCATTGTGTGCACCCACCAGCGTTCTTCTGTAGGCAGGGCCATTGAAGTGCTCTTCTGAGTCTCCTGCAGCAGAAATGTGAAAACTTGCATCCAGCAAGTTGGCATCAGCACAAACTTTGTCCCCTTCCCTGGCTACAGAGTTGTTATACGCAATGTCTGTCCATGTACAGATCCCACTGTTAAACTGTCCTCAAAAGTAAACGCAATGTCAGTATCAGAACTGCTAGTTGCAAAACGAATAGTGTTGTTTCGTCCTCATCACTGTCTCCTGCACTTCCACCTCTTTCCCTTCCACCATCTCGTGGCCACATTGTAGTTCTTGGTATCTGAAAGGAGCAGGTCACAAGGATAGGGTTGTGGTGCAGGGATGGGATGTGGTGGGGGAAACGAGAGATAAATGCTTTCACCATCAGCAGCTTGTAAACCAGGAATGACTGTGGGATGAGAAGAAATGGCCTGTGAGAAGGAGGATTAGTTATGAGGATACCGACATCATCTTTATTGCTGGTGCTGCAATGATGGTGAGAACTGTCTTTTCCATTGCTGTAGGGACATACAGGTTTGTTTGGCCCTGCCAGTTAGCTCCTGTAGCCTCTGTTTGGGTGAAGTGGCTGTCTTGGGTGAATAGCTGGAAGTGCATGCGAGCTGTGATTTGTGGATGAGAGTTGCAGTAATTAAGGACACGATTTTACTATCAAGTTGCGCCCGTTTTCAGGCGCAAAAACTTGGTAAAGTTGGGCGTGAGGCGAGTAGCACGTCCGCGCCCGCCTCCACGCTGGTTCCCCCTTTACCAAGGGCCGAAAATGGCCACTGTCAGGCGAGCGCCTGAAACGGGCACGATGGCCATTTAAATGTATTTGCATGCATTTAAATTGACTTAATGGACTGCACACCCAAATTTAGCGGCATTTCCCCCTTTACCGCTGGTGTTCACTCGTCCAGATTCGGCATGAAACAGACATGGTCTGCAAAGATCTGACTTGGGCGCTCCGTCTTCTGAGGAGGTAAGTTCCAAGCATAGATGGCTCCACTCAGATCGGTGGGGTTGGGGTGGGGTGGGGGGGGGGCTGGGTGGTGGGAGGAGGAGGGTCCACTGCCACTCTGCCTCTGCTCAGTGAGGGGGAAGCGGGGTCCGCTGTCACTCTGCGTGTGATGGGTGGGGGGGAAGGGGGGCAGAGGGCTGCGATTGGTCTTGGTAGCAGGGGAGGGGGGGATAAGGGGGTCATTAATGTTGTGGGGGTGGGGCAATGTCTGTGGGGCCCAGGGGGAGGCATTATCCGGCTTGGGGGCGATGTGGCAGGGGAGCATTTTCCTATCTTTTTTACTGCACATGTGCAGTTGGAGGCGCCGATCGGAGCTGCAGCATTTTGGGCGCATTAAGCCCCGCCCACTGGCTTCTACAGCGCCATTCAGAATCGCTGCTATTTTTTCAGGCAGAGTGCGTATGGAGGCGCCTGAGAACGGGTCTAAAAGTCAGATCTAAAACACTCCCAGTTTCAAGTCCATCCAGCACTTAGAATTAAAATGGTAAAATAGGGCCCTAAGTGTGTGGGGGTGAGGTAAAACATGAATGTTAAGTTTGAGTTGAGTTGTGAATGATAGAAATTGTTGAAAGATTAGTGATGGGGATGTGGTGGTGCATTGAGCAGTGTGGAGTCGAAATGCGCAGTGCATTTAGAAGATATATTCACCAACCTTGACAACTGGTGTTTGGTCAATGAACTTTTAACATCACTGCATCAAGGTCCTCGAGGCTGGACCATGGCATTGACCACCACAGTTACCTGCTCCTACTGCCATCTACGAGTTTGTCCAGAGATCCTGCTGACCTCCTGCGGATATATAACACCTCATGTCCTCTAATGGTATCTGCATCTCTTCAACCAAGGCTTCTAGTATAGCGCAGAAAATCTTGGAGTCTGTTCACTGCCATTGTTGATCATTCCACCATTCAGTGTTCCTCTAGCTCATTTGCCCTTTTGCGGCTATCAGTGCGGGATTGTTTTAAGTGGTGCTGGTCTCTCACAATTGTATGCATTCAACAGTGGATTCAGTGCTGGCTGCAGACAGAAATCATTTAAGTGAGAAGTCAGCACAGAAGTTGTGTTCTGCCTGCATTGGATGCAGTTGAGGTTGGTTAATTGTGCATCATGCTTACTGTGCCTGTGTTTGGGTCTTATCCAGGTGTCCAGAAGGATAGCTTTCACTGTGTTATATCCTGTATATTTTGCAGAGGGCACAGGCCGCCTGTTTTTTGAATTCTACCGTCTTCTCCATGAAACGAGGCCGAAAGAAGGAGACAATAGGCCATTCTTCTGGCTGTTTGAAAATGTGGTGGCAATGGGAGTCAGTGACAAGAGGGACATTTCCCGTTTTCTAGAGGTAAGTTTCTTCAAAGCAAGAAGTCTAAACAGAAATGTTATTTCCCTAAACACAACCCCCACAGTCGTGAAAAAATACATAACAAATCATCAAATCAGAATTTCTGTCAAAAAGTCAATTTGCGACATTTCTAGTCCATGGCTTTCATAATTTTCATGCCAATGGATCTGGATTATATTGCAAATCATTCATAATAAATGCACAATGATAAGGTTAGAGACCTAGTCTCTCTTGGCTATCTTGCATATGAATGCTGCATTAGCAGAGTTAAGGGAGTGTCCCAGCTTCTCACCTCCTTATCAATTGTATCGTCCTACAGAAAGACATTGAAGAGACAAATCAGAGGCAGAAACAGTGGATATGGTTTATTATCTGTGCTTTTATGCAACTAGGAAGAATGATATTATTCATGTCTAAATATATTTTGTCAGAAATCTCAAGTCTCTTTCCATTGCCAGCATTCCATTGCTAGCATTCTGTTTCAATCAGTATGGGTACATTCTAACTGTGATCTCATGATGATCTAAGATGTGTGAGGAAAAGAAATCAGTATCCTTATCTTTCTGAAGTCAAAAATCACCAAAGGAAAACAAAAAACAAAAAAACCGACCAAGCAAATGATTGCCTGAATGATCTATGGGTGTAGAAAAAAAATACCATACAACCAAAGAATCCCTACAGTGCAGAAGGAGGTCATTCAGCAAATTGAATCTGCACCGACTCTGCAAAAGAGCCTCTGAGAATGTGTCTAATTAGATGGATTCATGTCTCTTAGATGATTTCTTTATGTATCATTAGATAGGGAATAAAGCTGCCCTCATTTTGCCAAGTTTTATTTATATTGGAATTGGATCATACAGGATAACTTGCATGCCAAACAGTGGCAGCAACATGTGCTAGACAGAGCTAAGCGATCCCACAAACAGTGGACCAGATTGAAGCTCTGCAGTCCTGTCACAAACAGTCATGAATTGTGGTGGGCAACTAGACAACTTTCTCCTTTTGATATGCGCTCATTAATATTCACTAAGCATTGTTTCAAGACTGTGATTCCATTTCCATCAATATCCACTGCATTACATGACAGGAAAAGCCAGCAGTGGAACTGGCAAGCTACAACCCTCTTCTGCCTGAGTTGACACCTAGCCAAAAAATAAGAAAATTTCTGCCAGTGTTGTAAATTCACGCTTCTGGCATTGACCTTTGTCAGCAAGGAGTGTTAGTTGGGAATGCAGGTGCATGCATCTTGTGATGGATTAAAAGTCATGGGGACAGCATGCCAGCATTCTCATTACGCTCCAACTGACAAATCGCAATGCACAAATTGATATAGATGTCCTTTATAATTTTAAAGCAGATGATTGGGGAGTTGGGCTAGGGGAGTAGCATGACAGAAGATTCAATTCAAATTTTAATATCATCATCCAGATTCATGAAATTAATAAACTCATCCTTTCCTCTTTTTTTGCCAGTGTAATCCTGTGATGATAGATGCCAAGGAAGTCTCTGCAGCCCATCGAGCCCGTTACTTCTGGGGTAACCTTCCTGGTATGAACAGGTTGGTGAAAGAACGGTGTGGGACCCATACTGAGAATTAGCCAGTGGACAACATGACACAGTGAGACTCAGCAGAGTATTCTGTCAGCGAACATAGAACCTCTGTAGAAATCCTTCGACTCACCACCTGATTCTAGTCATTTTACCCCTTTGTTTCTCCCACATAACTCCTTTCAGGAAGAAACATAATGTTGTCCAGCTTGTAGTGTTATTGTGTTTGGTTGATTAGATGCAAGATGAGGCATATTTGTCAATTTGTGCTGTTTCTGCAGAGGAACTCATTTCTACAATGTATCCCATCTGACCAAGAACTGGGGAAACTTGTAGACAAATTGAAACGACAGCACAGAAACTTGAAACTGGTGACTGTCTTTTGAAGACAGACATCTCTTTATTATGCTAGAATTCAGCAATTCTAAAATGCTAACGCTTTATTTTTAATTATTATACCTGATTTTGTCCTTTTATATTCCCTTCCTTTATATCTTATTCCACGTTCAATTCCAAAAGTACAGTGATGCAAGTATAACATCACAGGTATGTTGTTGGAAATAATTGAAGAAACCTTAAAATAAGCATATGTTGTGATCCTTCCTTGGGTTCATTACAAATGGCCTACTGTCTAATGATTTATTTATTATTAGTCACAAGTTGGCTTACATTAACACTGCAATGAAGTTACTGTGAAAATCCCCTAGTCGCCACACTCCGGCACATGTTCAGGTACACTGAGGGAGAATTTATCATAACCAATGCACCTAACCAGCACATCTTTCGGACTGTGGGAGGAAACTGGAGCACCCGGAGGAAACCCACGCAGACACAGGGAGAATGTGCAAACTCCGCACAGACAGTGAGCCAAGCCGGGAATCGAACCTGTGTCCCTGGCGCTGAGGCAGTAGTGCTAACCACTGTGCCACCGTGCCGTCCCTTAATGACTTACATTTAGTGCCATTTCTCATTCTCATCAGCTATACTCTCATCCCCCTAGACTTGGCAACAGATTCAAAATAATGTCAGGAAATGGGGAATACTTTAGCTTATGAAAGAAAAGCTGATATTGCAGATGGTGTACATTGCTGACAGTAATAGTAGAAAAGTCTGCTGCTTCCTTTTTGCTGAAATAAAGATGCTGGCGGAAGAGTAACAAGATGCAGATTGTGAGTGGGTGTACGTTCTATAATTCTGTATGGCCATTTGATCCACAAAGCCAATATAACAAGCTACTGAAAACACCAAATACATACTCAGGCCCCAGATTTCAGCACTAGCAGTGTGTCTTTGAGGACATTTCTGGTGTTGTCCACACTGAACGTCATAACAGGGAGGAGTGTTGGTGCAGATGTTGAGGGGCCAGCTGCTAGAAGTATACATAATACGCAGCTTATCAATCAGCGTATAACTTTGATTTGATACCAGTGCTGCTATTTTGGAGCTCAAAACTCCAGCTGACATCATCCCTGAAACAAGCACAGCTGGACACATGTTTAGCAGCAGGAAGGATCCCCTAACCCTACACTATTTAAAGGGAGCATCAGGTCAACTAACTGCTACTTATTGGCTCTTGCTGTGATTGTAAAAGAGTTTGTGTTTTAATAGAAATGTAGAAAGACTCATGGCACAGAAAGAGATCATTCGAAGAGTTCTTTACAATTGCTAAAGTTTACAGGAAGTCGTACGGCAGGTGTCCTTGTCCAAAATTCAAGGATTCTGCAGAAACCACTTGCTCCTAGTCATTGGGATGTGGCAGCAGGAGGATAGACTCTCCCTAGACAGCAGTGTGACAGAGAGAAGAAGCAAAGATGACATGGAACAGGATAAACAGCTGGAAGAGGAGATCGACATATGCCCTCAGTCAAAAGCTGTATCTACACAGGGTGTTTAGTGAGCAGTTTTCTTTCCTAAACTTTAACAACAGCTTACTAATTTAGTAAAACATCCCAAGGCACTATACAAGCATTATGAAACACAATTTAACACTGAGTAGCATGGGAGATTCAGGTGGCCTAAGGCTCCTAAAATTAGATTTTATGGAGCTTCTTAAAGAAAGAACAGAGACATGGCCACCAATGGTGAGGTCAATGAATTTGAGGATGCTGACGAGACTGGAATTAGCAGAGCACATCAATTTTAAGTATGGAGGGAATTACAAGATATGGAGGGGCAAGGCCCTGAAGGAAATTGAAAACAAGGATGAGAATTTTAAAATTGAAACATTGCATAACCTGGGGTGACTGTAGGTTAACAAGCGTAGGCTGGATATGTGAGCGGGAACTAGCAAGTTAGGTCACAGGCAGCAGAATTTTGAATGACCTCAAGTTTGCGGAAGGTAGAACAAGGGAGACCAGCCAGAAGTGCATTTGAATAGTCAAGTGACAGATGCATGGATGGGAGTTTCAACAACAACAGGAGAAAAGGGTGGAGGTGGAGAACATTACAGAGGTGGAAATATGTTGTCTTAGTGATGGTGTAGATGTATTGTTGAAAGTTCATCTCAGGATCAAATATTACACCAAGACTGCAAACAGTTTGATTCAGCCTCCTCAAGACAGTTGCCAGGGATAGGGATGGAGTTGCTAACAAGGGAATTAAGTTTGTACATGAATCAAGATAATGGGCATGATCTTACAAAATAAATTCGAAGGGCCAAATGAGTGAGAAAATGGGAAAGAATGTTGCTGATTTTTTTTCAGCAAGCCGCAAGTCACGATCTTACGGCATCAGTGCAAAAAAGAGCCTTGTTCCATTGTGTGTGGCGGGGGGGGGGGGGGGGGGGGGGCGGAAGCTTGAGCTCGCCAGTGAAGTCAGGTGCAGAGTGCTTGGGGCCCTATTGCACAGGCGCCCTGATCTCCCAGTGCAATGGAAGATCTGCCATCCCTCCTCACCCCCTTCTTGGACATTGCCGCACCCCCCACCAATCGTTCCCTGTGCCAGTCCCTCAACCCCAGCCCGCCGATCACTTCCTGTGCCAGTTCCTCCCTATTCCCTGCCGTTCGCTCTCTGTGCCATCCCTAATCATGACATTAATGGTTAAATCAACACAAAGCCGATCGCACTGGAAAAACAGGGCCAGGAAGATGGCTTTCAGCATGAGATCGGTTTGCACTTGCCGCAAAAGCCTCACGCTATCTTTGACTGTGCAGCAGGCTGGAATGATCACACCCAGTGACTCAGCTTTCCCAATGTTTAGTTGGAGGAAATTTCTGCTCATTTAATTATGGTGTTTGAACAAGCAGGCTGACAAGTTAGAGACAGCAGAGGGGTCAAAAGAGGTTAGGGTGAGGTAGAGCTGTGTATTGTCAGCATACATATGAAAACTGACACTGTGTTTTCTATTGATGTTGCCAAGTGACAGCACATTAGTGAAAAATAGGATGGACCACGAATAGGATGTTCCTTAGGGAACACCAGAGGTATAATTGAGGAAGAGCAAAGAGAAGCCATTTTAGGTAATTCTCTGGCTACAAGTGGACAGATAAGAATTGAACCAGGCAAGTGCAGTTCCACCCAGATGGACAGACAGACCCAGTGGAGAGACTTTGGAGTGGCATTTTGTGGTCAATGTGCCAAAAGCAGCAGAACATTGTGAGGGATAAGGAGGGATATTTTACCTTTGTCGCAGTTAGATAGCATGTAGTTTTTTTATCTTAATAAGAGCCATTTCATTACTTTGGTGGGAATTGAAAAATGATTGGAGGGATTCAACCATGAAGCTCCAAGACAAATCGGCATGGATTTGGGAGGCAACAGGAGAGGAAAGGGAGGTTGCAAATGGGATGGTAGCTGGCAAGAATGGAGGGGATGGGTGGCGATGGCAGATTGATGGTGAGGGTAACAGTACTCAGATAAGAAATCTGTTTCCAATATCAGCTAATACAGGAGCCTTATAGAAATAGGGTCCAGAGTGCCAGAAGTGGATTTCATTATCAAGTTGAGCTCAGGGAGGACATGAAGGAGATAGAAAAGAAACAAGAAAAAGATGTGAGTTTTAGGGTTGAGGTGTGAGGAACCTCAGATGAAGTTAGTTTGTTCCATTGGATTAGGGGAAGAGAGGCAAGTAATAGACCTTATGAACAGATGGTCGCCTACTTTGTGACAAGTGCATGAGATGTTCACACTTATTATTGGAAGTGAGGTAGAATGCGCCAGGTAGAGTGGTTTAAGAAAACCGTTCATGGTGGAGTAGAGAAGCCAACTGTTCTGTTTGCCTGGAGAATCTTTGAATAGCGGGCTGTTTTAGGGATGGAATTACACTTTGTGACCCAGAGAGATAAAACCAGTTGTCCACTACAGACAGTCAAATCTGCATTCCTTAGATTTTAGGAATCGCAGTTGGGGGTGTACATCAAGGAACGACTAGGGTGAGAGAGTGTTATGATTTTAGTGGGGGCAAGATAATGTAGAGGGTGACAGCAAATCAGTAGCTGCAGAAATGTCCTGATGGATTGTAGGCCAAAGGCTAGATGGTTGGGAATTTGAAAGTGAGCCTCAGAGCAGAGAGTAGGATGGCATTGCCAAAGTTGGTGAAAAAGGATGTGATTGTAAATATTTATCCAATCTGGAGCAGGTGGTAATGGCAACATCTCCCAGTTCACAATCCATTGTTGCACAAGAGAAGTCACTGAGGCTCTGCATCATAAGAGAGCTAACATACACTCCATTTTATCTTGCCAGAGAGAAGCAGGTAGGGCCTAGAGGACCCACCGTTGAATTGCACTATCTTGGCTTGGGCAGCAGGTCAGCGCTGGCTGGCTGGCTAGCAGCATGGACATTGCTGGAGTGGCAGTGGTTGGAGGCCCAACACTGACATCTTAAGAGAGGACAGCAGATTTATGCTCCAGCAAGTCATTGCACTGAATCAAGGCGGTGCCTCAGTAAGCTTCGCAATCTATTGCAGCACAAATTACTCAACACCATTCAAGTCACTTTGAACACTGGGATCCGCAGCCATGATGGCAGCAGCTTCAGCTTGTATGACAGCAAGGTGGCCTTGCAAGACCTCAGTCTGAGCTTCCACTGCAGCACTCAGAAATTGCGTGGCTTCTGCTTGTGTTACAATGGAAACAGACATCAATCATCAAGCACAGCATGATAGCTGGGACAAAGGTATGCTAATAGATTTAGCCATCCCTTCCATGCTGTACAGGATGGGCTCCACATTGTGCACAAGTCCCTTTGTCAGGTTGGTGTGAAGTCTTCCATGCTCCTTGACAATACATCCAGACATGCAGTACAATAAACATTTCATTGTGCAGACCCATCAGCCTTCTTCTGTAGACCACTACATTGAAGTGATCAATGGTGTCCTCTGGAGCAAAACCCATTTGCAATATCCCTGTCCTGAATGGAGGCCACTTGTACCCAATGTCTTACCGTGTTGCCCCTTTATGATTTTTAAATACTCAACTGATTGGAAATTTTGAAATTTGAAATGAGGCAGAACAAACTACTTAAAATGCAAGGCCACCATCCAAAGTTAAGGTGAAAAAGCAAACAAGACACCCTCAGGGGAGTCTGAAGGGACAGTTCCTAGAATTCAAAGACCCATCGAAATGCGTCAGTGTCTAAGGAATTGACATTAAAATGCCAAGTGCTGGATATTGAAGCAATGGCTGCCATGGACAGACCAACCCAAAACTGGTTGGAAATACATAATGGGTGAAGTATAGCAGGCCAGGCTGCAGCCAATGCAGGGAGATTGCTAGCAAGGTTTCAGCAGAAGAGAGCAGGCTGAAAGCTGGACTTCTCTCGTTCTCTCTCTCTCTCTTTTGGAACAAGTTCAACCTAGAACAATCTGGTTCAGTAGCCAGCACTGCTAGAAATTTACTAGCGAACCCAGATCTCGTAATAATTAGAACATCTTCTGGATCTGACCACATCCAGAAAAGCAGTTAATCGAAATTGGCCGCTATATTTAAAAATCTACACCTCAAGAACCAGCAAAGAACACTTAATTGCATATTACTTTCACTGCTTAAATAGTTAAATACATTCTGATTTGGGAAAGGCATATCTTTGTGAAAGAGAAATTTAAACATTTGTTGTGACCAACTGGATTGAGGAGGTTGACTGGAGGGGAGCCAATGCACTCCTTGTCACTTGGTCATAGCAACATTCAGATTCTGTCTCTAAGCTATACTGTAAATTATGCACAATGTCAGTATCTGAACTGGTGACTATTTGTATGAGAGCAACAGTGTTTCTTCTTCATCACTATCTTTCTGTTTTTCCATCACTTTCTCTTCTGCCACCTCCAAGCTAAGTCTCAGTTCTTAGGTGCCTGGAAAGAGAAAGGCACAAGGGTAGAATTATTGCATGTATGGTTCACCCTTGTCTTATTAGTCAGTTGTTTAGAGGTTTATGTTTTGGAGTATACATGGATTCCTTTTCACGTTGGCTGGCCATTTTAAGAATAAACTCATTGCTCCTGAAATGATGCCACAGACCACTTTCATGTGATTACTTAACATAGTCCTTTTACCATTAAATTTAAGGCAGAATTGACTTGTTTAAGATAATGGTTTCATGCCTCCTTTATAAATGAAAATAAGAAATAATGTTTTTAATCAGAGCAGAAATAGTCCATTCGGCCCCTCTGGCCTTCTCCACCATTCGGTAAGACCATGACCGATCTCATTGTGGTTTCTACTCATGGCAACTCCATTTGCCTGCCTACCTTCTATAACTGTTGATCCAGCTTCTTGTCTGGGGTCAAGAATTAAAATGATTAACAACCTTCTGAGAAAAGAAATTCCTTCTCATCTCTGTCTTAAATGGGAGGCCCCTTATTCTAAAACTGTGCCTCCCTAGTTCTTGATTGGCCAGGATAGAAAACATCTTCTCAGCATCTACCCTGCAAGCTCAAAGTGGACAACCTCACATTTTCCCACATTGTGCTCCATCTGCCAAATTTTAGCCTACTCGCTTAACCTATTTATATTCCTGTGCAAACTCTCGTGTCCTCCTCACAACTCGCTCTCAAACCATCTTTGTATCATCAACCAATTTGGTGATAATACACTCAGTTCCTTCAGCCATGTCATTAATATAGATTGTAAATAGTTGAGGCCACAGCACTAATCCCTGTGCAACCTAACAAGTTAAAGTTTGCGAAGTTGAAAGTGACCCATGTATCTCAACTTTCTGTTTCCTGTTAGTTAAGCCAGTTCTCTATTCAATGCTAACATATTGCCCCAACACCATTAACTCTTGTGTCGTTATCTTTTTATATGGCACCTTTTAAAATGCCTTTTGAAAATCCAAATATCTAACATTTACTGGTTCCCTTTTATCCACCCTGCATGTTATATCTTCAAAGAACTTTAATAAATATGTGAAACGTGATTTCCTTTTCATTAAATCATGTTGACTCTGTTTAATTCTATTATGATTTTCCAAATTACCTGCTACTACTTCCTTAATAATGGATCTAGCATTTTCAAATGAAAAAGATAGGCTAACTGGCCAGTAGTTTCCTGTTATCTGTTTCCCTCCTTTCTTGAATAGGGGGCATTCCATTTGCAGTTTTCAAATTTGCTGAATCTTACCAGAATCTAGAAAATTTTGGAACATTTAAACTAATGTGTCCAGTATCTCTGCCGGCATTCCTTTTAAGACCCTAGGATGCAGGCCATCAAGTCCAAGGAACTTGCCAGCCTTTCATCCCATTATCTTTCTTAATACTTTTCTCTGGTGAAAGTGATTGTTTTAAGTTCTTCGATGCCTTTCGCTCATTGACTTTTTACCATTCTTGGGAAACTTTTATTGTCTTCTGCTGTGAAGACAAATACAAAATATTTGTTCAAAGCCTTTGCATTTCCATGTTTCCCATTATTGATTGCCCTGTCTCATCCTCTAAGAAGATTCCTCCATGTCATCCTCTATGTTTACTTCAGCTACTGTCTTCCTTTTCGTGTACTTATATAAGCTCTTACCATTTGTTTTTATATTTCTTGCTAGTTTACTCTCAGTCAAATATCTTTAATTTTGTCATCCCATGCTAGCTTCTATTTTTTTCCCCAATATTCTGGACTACCACTAATCTTTGCAGACTTGCATTGATTCTCCCATCCTTAACCATGGATGGTTCATCCTTCTTGAAGAGGCTGTCATTCTCAGTGGAATATATTTTTATTGAGAGTTATGAAAGAGCCTCTTAAATATCTGTCCCCGCTTATCTACCATCTTACCCATTAAAATATTTTCCCAGTCTACCTTAGCCAAATCTATCTTCATACCTTTGTAATTGTCCTTATTTAAGTTTAAGACTCTAGTTTCTGACCTGGCTTTCTCATCCATAAACTAAATGTGAAATCCTGACATGTCGTGATCACTCTACCCTTGAGAATCCTTTACTACGAGATCATTACTTGACGTCGGTAACGGGGAAAATATTAGAATTTATTATAAATGCTGTTAATACTGGACACTTGATATGATTGGGAAAAGTCAACTTGCATTTATGAAAGGGAAATCATATTTGACAAATGAGTTGGAGTTTTTGAGGATGTTACCTGTAGCAGAGATAGTCAGTCATTGTGATGTATTTGGCTTTTCAGAAAGCTTATGATAAGGTCCCACACAGGAGGTTAATAAACAAAATTAGAGTGCATGGGATAGGGGTAATATACTGGTATGGCTTGCCATCCTGAAAATAGAACCATAGAACCATAGAAAATTACAGCTCAGAAACAGGCCTCTAGGCCCTTCTTGTCTGTGCCGAACCATTTTTTGCCTAGTCCCACTGATCTGCACTTGGACCATATCCCTCCACACCCCGCTTAAAATGACCCACTTATTCCTATGTTTTCTGTCTGTTAACTAATTCTAGTGGAATACCGTAAAGATCTGTGCTGACTACAGCTGTTCACAATCCATATAAATGATTTGGAGGAGAGGATCTAATATCATTTTTCAAACTTTCTGACATAAGGAGGATGCAAGGAGGCTTCATGGGAATTTGGACAGGCTAAGTGAGTTGGCATAACATGGCAGATAGAATATAATGTGACTAAGTGCGAAGTTAACCATTTTGCTAGAAAAAAGCAGAAAGGCAGAGTATTACTTAAATGATGAGATGTTGGGAAGTGTTGATGTCCAAAGAGATCTGGGTGTCCTTGTTCATGAGTCACTGAAAGTTAACCTACAGGTGCAGCAAACAAATAGGAAGGCAAACAATATGTTGGCCTTCATCACAAAGGGATTTGAGTGCAGGGGTAAAGATGCCTTGCTGCATCTGTATAGAGCCTTGGTGAGACCGCACCCTGGGGTATTGTGTGCAGTTTTGGTCTTCCTAACTAAGAAAGGATACGCATGCCATAGAGGGAGTGCAACAAAGGATCACCAGAGTGATCTCTGGGTTGGCAGGATTGTCTTATAAGGAGAGATTGAGGAGATTGGGCCTGTATTAAGTTGAGCTTCGAAGAATGAGATGATCTCATTGAAACTCTTAAAATTCTTACAGAGGGTGACAGGGTAGATGTAGATAGGATGTTTCCCCGGACTGGTGAGTTTGGAACAGGGGATAGTTTGTTAAAAGGGGGCAAGCTGTTTGGATGAGGAGGAATTGTTCCACTCAGGATGGTAAATCTTTGGAATTCTCTAACCCAGAGGGCTGTGGAAACTCAATCACTGAGCATGTTCAAGACAAAATTCGATAGATTTCTGGATACTAGTGACGTGAAAGGGGTATGGAGATATTGGGGGGAAAATGATGTCAAAGTAGATGATCAGCCAGGATTTGTCTGAATAGCGGGATCAAGCACAACGGGCCAAATGGCCTAATCTTGCTCCTATGTTCCGATATACAAGGGCAGTTTCTTTTTGCCTTAAAGGACTACTTTGGCTAAGATCAAGCCCAAGATGAGGCACATTGCCTTGTCTTGTGTGCTTTAATCTTGTTTGTCTTTCTTGTTTGCCTTGGTTTTCACAGAGGAGAATGACATGGGTGGATGTACTGTGGGCTTGCGGTGGACTGAAAAGATTGAGTATGTGGACTTTAACAAAGAGGTTGTGCTGGAATCTTTGAATGGCATCAAGATAGATAAGTCGCCGGGTCCGGATGGGATGTACCCCAGGTTACTGTGGGAGGCGAGGGAAGAGATTGCAGAGCCTCAGGCGATGATCTTTGCGTCGTCGATGGAGACGGGAGAGGTGCCGGAGGATTAGAGGATTGCAGATGTGGTTCCTATTTTCAAGAAGCGGAATAGGGATAGCCCAGGAAATTACCAACCGATGAGTCTAACCTCAGTGGTTGGTAAGCTGATGGAGAAGATCCTGAGGGACAAGATTTATGAGCATTTAGAGAGGTTTAGTATGCTCAAGAATACTCAGCATGGCTTTGTCAAAGGCAGATCGTGCCTTACGAGCCTGGTGGAGTTCTTCGAAAATGTGACTAAACACATTGACAAAGGGAAAGCGGTAGATGTCGTTTATATGGATTTTAGCAAGGCGTTCGATAAGGTCCCCCATGCAAGGCTTCTCGAAAAAGTGAGAGGGCATGGGCTCCAAGGGGCTGCTGCCCTGTGGATCCAGAACTGGCTTGCCCAAAGGAGGCAGAGAGTGGGTATAGATGGGTCTTTTTCTAATTGGAGGTCGGTCACCAGTGGTGTGCCCCAGGGATCTGTTCTGGGACCCTTGCTGTTTGTCATTTTCATAAATGACCTGGATGAGGAAGTGGAGGGATGGGTTGGTAAGTTTGCCGATGACACGAAGGTTGATGGGGTTGTGGATAGTCTGGAGGGATGTCAGAAGTTACAGAGGGACATAGATAGGATGCAAGACTGGGCAGACAAGTGGCAGATGGACTTCAACCCAGATAAATGCGTAGTGGTCCATTTTGCAGGTCGAATGGGATGAAGGAGTACAATATAAAGGGAAAGACTCTTCGTACGGTAGAGGATCAGAAGGACCTTGGGGTCCGGTTCCATAGGACTCTAAAATCGGCCCCGCAGGTGGAGGAGGTGGTTAAGAAGGCGTATGGTGTGCTGGCCTTTATCAATCGAGGGATTGAGTTCAGGAGTCCGGGGATAATGATGCAGCTATATAAGACCCTCGTCAGACCCCACTTGGAGTACTGTGCTCAGTTCTGGTTGCCTCATTAGAGGAAGGATGTGGAAAAGATTGAAAGGGTGCAGAGGAGATTTACAAGGATGTTGCCTGGATTGAGTGGCATGCCTTATGAGGATAGGCTGAGGGAGCTCGGTCTTTTCTCCTTGGAGAGACGTAGGATGAGAGGAGACCTAATAGAGGTATATAAGATGTTGAGAGGCATAGATCGGGTGGACTCTCAGAGGCTTTTTCCCAGGGTGGAAATGGCTGCTACGAGAGGACACAGGTTTAAGGTGCTGGGGGGTAGGGACAGGGGAAATGTTAGGGGGAAGTTTTTCACTCAGAGGGTGGTGGGCGAGTGGAATCGGCTGCCGTCAGTGGTGGAGGCAAACTCAATAGAGTCTTTTAAGAAACTCCTGGATGAGTACATGGGACTTAATAGGATGGAGGGTTATAGGTAGGCCTAAAAGGTAGGGATATGTTCGGCACAACTTGTGGGGCCGAAGGGCATGTTTTGTGCTGTCGTTTTCTATGTTTCTATGTTTCCTTGAATTGGATTCACTTGGATTTTGAATTTGGCTTTTGGAGCAAGCAAGGAATGGATTTGGATATGCCCGGTCCACTCTGAGCATTGGCTTTGTAACTTTAAGAATGGAATAAAAAATTTAATAGAAAAAGGATCTGACTGGGGAAATCAGAGCTTTCGCTTTTCCATGCCCTAATAGCTTACTGAAGATCAAAGTCTCCTGCTTCAACACATAGTCTGGTGCAGTAATGATGTACCTGCATGAATTAGAGCTACAGCCATGAACAGAAGTGAGAAGAATATCTGTTAGAGTGCTGCTGTAAATTGGGTTTCTGGAAAGCCTGAATGACATTGAAGGAGAAGAAACTAGTCAGTGAACAGGGTAAAAATCTCGATGAATGTGAGGAGAGTACCTCTAAACTAAACAGTGGCAGTGGGGATGAGGGTGTTGCTTGAATTTAGCAGAATTATGGTGTGATTAGCAAATTGAATATGGAGAGACCGAAATGTTTTTTAATTTTTCTAATTTTAATGAATTGTGAAATTAATAGAAGTGTTTGAACAGTCACTTGGTATTAGAGAACTTCAATATTGCTGAAAAGAGAACATAGAACAGTACAGCACAGAACAGGCCCTTCGGCCCATGATGTTGTGCCGAGCTTTATCTGAAACCAAGATCAAGCTATCCCACTCCCTATCATCCTGGTGTGCTCCATGTGCCTATCCAATAACCGCTTAAATGTTCCTAAAGTGTCTGACTCCACTATCACTGCAGGCAGTCCATTCCACACCCCAACCACTCTCTGCGTAAAGAACCTACCTCTGATATCCTTCCTATATCTCCCACCATGAACCCTATAGTTATGCCCCCTTTTAATAGCTCCATCCACCCGAGGAAATAGTCTTTGAACGTTCACTCTATCTATCCCCTTCATCATTTTATAAACCTCTATTAAGTCTCCCCTCAGCCTCCTCCGCTCTAGAGAGAACAGCCCTAGCTCCCTCAACCTTTCCTCATAAGACCTACCCTCCAAACCAGGCAGCATCCTGGTAAATTTCCTCTGCACTCTTTCCAGCGCTTCCACATCCTTCTTATAGTGAGGTGACCAGAACTGCACACAATATTCCAAATGTGGTCTCACCAAGGTCCTGTACAGTTGCAGCATAACCCCACGGCTCTTAAACTCCAACCCCCTGTTAATAAAAGCTAACACACTATAGGCCTTCTTCACAGCTCTATCCACTTGAGTGGCAACCTTTAGAGATCTGTGGATATGGACCCCAAGATCTCTCTGTTCCTCCAGTCTTCAGAACCCTACCTTTGACCCTGTAATCCACATTTAAATTAGTCCTACCAAAATGAATCACCTCACATTTATCAGGGTTAAACTCCATTTGCCATTTTTCAGCCCAGCTTTGCATCCTATCTATGTTTCTTTGCAGCCTACAACAGCCCTCCACCTCATCCACTACTCCACCAATCTTGGTGTCATCAGCAAATTTACTGATCCACCCTTCAGCCCCCTCCTCTAAGTCATTAATAAAAATCACAAAGAGCAGAAGACCAAGCACTGATCCCTGTGGCACTCCGCTAGCAACCTGCCTCCAATCCGAAAATTTTCCATCCACCACCACCCTCTGTCCTCGATCAGACAGCCAGTTACCTATCCAATCGGTCAACTTTCCCTCTATCCCACACCTCCTCACTTTCATCATAAGCCGACCATAGGGGACCTTATCAAAGGCCTTACTAAAATCCATGTATATGACAAGATGTTGTCTGGGGTTTTTTGCCTCACCCGAAATTGTTTTGGGGCATTTTTGTTTTTTTCTGAGGAGTGCAAGATGTAAAAGTTCAGTGACATGTTTCTCTTTTCAGCAATATAAAAATGTTTAAAATCAAATTATGTTACTGAAGTGCAGGCAGCTGAATTAAAGTGCATTGAACAATAGATATTAGCATGGGATTTGGGGACAGAAGCACTGATAAGGAGGGTGGAATTTAAACCAGCCCATCGAGACTGAAAATATGGCGGCTGGGAAGACTTACGGGAGGCCGGCTGCCTGGTTGCCGGTGGCGGGAAAACCTCCTGGGAATAGGTGGGTGGCGGGATGGTGTCAGTGCAGGAAAGTCGCCTTCTCGCAGCAAGATTGTAATTAGGGTCGTTACTGAGCTGATTAAAGTAATTTAAAGTCAAATTTTCCATGATTTAACTTGCCTTCCGCATTACATGGAAACCCATGGGAGTCCCATGGTTACTGAAGTTTGCCCATTTAAATCTGGCAAATTATATGGGGGGTGGTGTCAATTTGGACCTGATCTGCATTGAAGGCTAGCCTATCAATGTCTTCTGATCCAGCCTGAATAATCTGAAGCTCCAGGGGACTGGCTGGAGATGTGTGGGAGTGAAGCCTGTCTTCCGAAGCTGATCTTTGGAAGTCAGAGGGCCAGGCCCTTCAAGTGGCCACATTAAATGCAGGAGCAAAAGTCTACCTCTTGAAAATGTGGTCTCACTTTGCAGGAAATAGCAATGAAATTATTTCATCCTGTAATGCTCAGTCTACTTGTTAGGATGTCTGCGATGTTCGTCAGGCCAGGCCCCCAGTAGCAGCTGCAGGAGGCAACTCCAGAACAAATGGCCAGACAGTAGGGGACAGCACCAGGCCCAGCCTAGAGGTTTTTCCACATGCTTGACCTGCCTTTAGATGGCTGAGGTAGTGCCGGCGGAGACTCCTCCTCTCTCTCGAGACTGTCACTCAGCTTTGAGCTCTCATGTAGGGTGACCCTTAGCTGAGGGGCTGTGCTTAAAGTGACAGCCGTGTTGAATTTCTGTGCCACTGGTTACTTCCAGAGTTTGACGAGGTCCCTACATGGCATTTCACAGAGATCCACACACAGCTGCATCAAGAAAGTCACCTCTGCCATTTTCAAGAGTGCTGGTGACTTAATAAAATTTTACACAGATGAAGGCAACCAGGCTGAGTGCCCCATAGGATTTGCCGCAACGGCAAAATATACATGACTGCAGGGGCTCATCAACTGCACACAAGTTATAGAGTCATAGAGGTTTACAGCATGGAAACAGGCCCTTCAGCCCAACTTGTCCACGCCGCCCTTTTTTTTAAACCCCTAAGCTAATCCCAATTGCCCGCATTTGGCCCATATCCCTCTATACCCATCTTATCCAGGTAACTATCTAAATGCTTTTTAAAAGCCAAAATTGTACCCGCCTCTACTATACCACTGGCAGCTTGTTCCAGACACTCCCCACCCTCTGTGTGAAAGAATTGCCCCTCTGGACACTTTTGTATCTCTCCCCTCTGACCTTAAACCTATGCCCTCTAGTTTTAGACTCCCCTACCTTTGGGAAAAGATATTGACTATCTATCTTATCTATGCCCCTCATTATTTTATAGACCTCTATAAGGTCACCCCTCAGCCTCTTACGCTCCAGAGAAAAAAGTCCCAGTATATCCAGCCTCTCCTTATAACTCAAACCATCAAGTCCCGGTAGCATCCTAGTAAATCTTTTCTGCACTCTTTCTGGTTTAATAATATCCTTTCTATAATAGGGTGACCAGGACTGCACACAGTATTCCAAGTGTGGCCTTACCAATGTCTTGTACAACTTCAACAAGACGTCCCAACTCCTGTATTCAATGTTCTGACCGATGAAACCAAGCATGCTGAATGCCTTCTTCACCACTCTGTCCACCTGTGACTCCACTTTCAAGGAGCTATGAACATGTACCCCAAGATCTCTTTGTTCTGTAACTCTCCCCAATGCCCTACCATTAACTGAATAAGTCCTGCCCTGGTTCAATCTACGAAAATTCATCACCTTGCATTTGTCTAAATTAAACTCCATCTGCCTTTCGTCAGCCCACTGGCCCAATTGATCAAGATCCCGTTGCAATTGGAGATAACTTTCTTCACTGTCCACTATGCCACCAATCTTGTTGCCATCAACACACTCTCTGACCAGCCAGCTGCTTTCAGAAACAAGAGATTTAACTCTTCAAAAGTCCAGATGGTGTATGATCTCCATCTACCTACCCTTCCCCTGACTGACCAGCTGCCCCCCAACTGCCCAACCCTCCCCCAACTGCCCAACCAACCCCTAACTGACCAACCAACCCCTAACTGACCAACCAACCCCTAACTGACCAGCCATCCTCCGACTGCCCAAACCTCCCCACGACTGCCTGACCTCCCCCCCCCCCACACCACTGAGTGCCCGACCTTCCCCCAACTGACCAACCAACCCTTAACTGACCAGCCACCCAACAAAGAACAAAGAAAATTACAGCACAGGAACAGGCCCTTCGGCCCTCCAAGCCTGCACCGACCATGCTGCCCGACGTAACTAAAACCCCCTACCCTTCCGCGGACCATATCCCTCTATTCCCATCTTATTCATGTACTTGTCAAGACGCCCCTTAAAAGTCACTACCGTATCCACTTCTCCCCCGGCAACGAGTTCCAGGCACCCACCACTCTCTGTGTAAAAAATCTGCCTCGTACATCTTTTTTAAACCTTGCCCCTCGCACCTTAAACCTGTGCCCTCTAGTAATTGACTCTTCCACCCTGGGAAAAAGCTAACTGACTATCCACTCTGTCCATGCCTCTCATAATCTTGTAGACTTCTATCAGGTCTCCCCTCAATCTCCGTTGTTCCAGTGAGAACAAACCAAGTTTCTCCAACCTTTCCTCATAGCTAATGCTCTCGGGACCAGGTAACATCCTGGTAAATCTTTTCTGTACCCTCTCCAAAGCCTCCACATCCTTCTGGTAGTGTGGTGACCAGAATTGAACACTATATTCCAAGTGCGACCTCACTAAGGTTCTATAAAGCTGCAACATGACTTGCCAATTTTTAAACTCAATACCCCGGCCGATGAAGGCAAGCATGCCCTATGCCTTCTTGACTACCTTCTCCACCTGCTTTGCCACGTTCAGTGACCTGTGTACCTGTACACCCAGATCCCTTTGCCTATCAATACTCTTAAGGGTTCTGCCATTTACTGTATATTTCCTATCTGTATCAGACCTTCCAAAATGCATTACCCTCTGACTGCCCAAACCTCCCCCAACTGACCAACCAACCCCTAACTGACCAGCCACCCTCCGACTGCCCAAACCTCTCCCCGACTGCCTGACCCCCTCACACTGAGTGCCTGACCACAACCCTCCCGACAGACTAACCAACCCCTGACTGCCCAACCCTCCCCTCAACTGACCAAACGTCCCCCCACTGCCTCACACCTAACCAACTGCCCGACTACATCTCCCGACTGCCCGACCCGCTCCCCACCGACTGCCCGACCCTGCCCCCTGACTGTCCGGCCCTGCCCAATTTCACACCCCCCCAACTGCCCAGCCCCCCCACAACTGCTCAACCCTCAGTCCTGTGACTGTTTGATCTACCTCCCCAATTAACACCCCGACTGCCCGATGCCCACTGACTGCCCGGTCCGCCCCTAACAGCCCTCCCCTGTGACTGCCCCCACTTTCCCCAATTATCCAAACCTCTTGCCTGTCCAGTTCCTCCCCCAAACTTTGTTTACGGACCTACCTTCTCCCTGGCTTGGAAGTGGCTGGACCTTTGTGGTGGTATTCTCCTGAGCTCCCACCAGCGGGTTCAGTGGCAGGCATGGGGGAGAATTCAGCAGGAGGCCCAAAAAGCAGATTTATGCCAGTGAAAATTTCCAAAGGGATCTTCCGCTGGTGCCCGCCATGGAGGATCAGGAAACGCGCTAGAGGCCAGCGTAAAGTGCATTTGCATTCCGCTAATGGGATGCAGATGAAGGTCCAACCACCTATGCCCAATTCTGTACGATGCCAGCAGGAAAAAATGCCAGTGCGAAACAGTTTTGGAACAACGTTGTGTGCAGATGTCAGGACTCACCTGAACAATGCTTGGGCTGCCACTGGAGTTCAGGATGGAGGCCACTGGCAAACCTGCCTCAGAATGTCACAGGAGATCCAACTTCTTTCATCAATAGCGGGTCAGTGATGTTAGGCACCCAGATGGACTGCACACCCTCAGGCCGAGTGGCCATGCAATGGAAAATGGCGCAAAACCCCTGGGTGCATATAGAGACATCCTCCGCAGCAGGAAATATTCCATGTTTCTGTCCCACAGACTAGTTTTAAATAGTGCTACTAGGGACCGCCTGCTGAGGTGTTGCATCCCTTGGGCAGCATGCTTAGTGCTGGGCTGCATGCGACTGTTATTTAAATTAGAAAGGCTGTCTGCATCAGATTGAACGGGACCAGGTAATCCTACATCGCAATTGCGTATTTTCTCTGGCGGAATTGAATTTTGGTTCCCCTGTGTCTGTCTACATTATCACATTTAATAGCTCTATCATTGATTCTTCAGGCAATGTATTTTATTTTGAATAATTTAAGGCAATCAAAGAGGGATCCAATACTCTGAATCTCATTTTTAACCTCATTTATCTTGTACCTGATCTTTGATGTGAGTGGAGGTGAGGGAAATGTGCTACATTTAAAATATAAAATCATGACGTAATATGTAATTGTATTTAAAAAGGAATAATTAGATCCTGACTGAGTGGAATGGTTCTTTCAGTAGGTGACTTTTATCGAGTCAGATGCTGATATGAGTAGAAAATGCTGGAAATACTCAGCAGGTATGGCAGCATCTGTGGAGTGAGACCTGAAATGCTAACTCTGTTTCTTTCTCCACAGATGCTGCCAGACCACGTGAGTATTTTCAGCATTCTCTGTTTTTATTTTAGATTCCCAGCATCGACGATACTTTGCTTGGAACTGTTCATAGAGTTGGAAAAACCAGCTCAAGCAAGCTCAGGATTGGTTCATACAACCAAAGCTGGAGTTGAACCAATGGACATTTTTTCAAGTGTTGAAGTGAGTTTGGAGTAAGAAGTGTTAGATCTTGGTTAAGATGGGGAAGGTGGGCATATATACTCTTAATTTCCATAAAAGGAGCAGCTGGATGACCAAATAGCTTTCCTTGGTTGCGCCATTATGATCTGGTAGCTTCAAAGGGAAATTGGTATGAAATGTTGCATGTAACATGGTGAATGTATCAAAATGTGCAGTAAGATAATGTATCTGTTTGAAAGAAGATGGTTTCTGCTGCTGGTTATAGCGCACAGTAACATAAATTCTATTTGGATGTGCTGATGCAGAAGCTCATGAAATCACCCATCAGCCCAGAATTTAAAATTAAGAATTATTACACTTCTTTCCTTTTTTAACCATTTTCTCCATTCCCTGATACCTCTGTCGAAGGCACTGATTTCTTGCTGAGTGACAGTTTAGTCGTGTGAAGTGGCCCATGGTATGTCACCCAAGGTGCCATCCTTCTTACATGAAGGTAGTTAATGAGTGTCAGTATCTTTCAGCCACACCAGCATCACAGGAAGTCTACCCTTGCCCGTACGCAAAGCTCTATCAGAGGTCAGTGGATAAGACCTCTCACCGGGTGACAGTGAGGTGAATTGTCATGTTTCTAAGCCACAAAGTTGAGATATGCTATCAGAGAATTAAGCCAAGATTGAACCTTGAACCTTGGCTCAGCTACTCATTGCCTGAACCTTTGGGTCAAAAAGAGCGTTACTTCATTAGATTTTAAGGAAGTTCATAGATCATTTCTTGTTATCAATGTCAGTATTTATGCTCCACATGAGCCTCCATCCACCCTCTACATCTCCCTTCCAGGCGTCCTCCCTCCCCCCCATCAATATATACTTCTATTCCTTTCTCCCCCATGTATGTATCTAGCTTCCCCTGAAATGTACTCATATTATCACTTTACCCATTCCCTGTAGTATTGAGTGTCATATTCTCACCACTCATTAGGTAAAGAGGTTTCTCATGAAATCTCGATTGGATTATTAAACAACTTCATTAGGTTGAATAATATGGGAGCATTCCCCACCCCCGATGACCTGGGCGTTATGAAGTCGGCTCACATTCCCAATGCCATTATGACAGTTTAATCCAAATGACAGGCTTAAAAATCGTGAGTCTACTCATGTTATTAAAGTTTTATTTAAATAGATAGTTAAGGTTATTAACAACCTAATTGATTGCAAAAATATGTTCTGTCTGCATTAATATGCCTGCAGAGCCTATTTTACAGCATGTGGGATTCCCATTTTTTTATGAGGAACTTTGTTAGGGCAGGCATGAAACCTGGCAGTTCAGAGTTCTGTAGCTGCTGAGAGTGCTTCAATCAAGGAGCATTTTCCATTTAACTTAGATTAATTAGAGGCCCTGATCTGTCTGCTGAGTGCTCTGTTTATTTCTTGTCCATCACCCAAGGCAATAAAGTTACTTGTCTTGGTGGAAGTCACAATCTCCAGCGAGGAGGAGGAGAAAATGAGGAGAAGATTGAGAGGAAGAAGAGCAGGGCAGAGCAGGAGGTCCCGGGTGCACTGGTTTTGCATGAAGGGGCCAGAGCTGTGCCAGACACAGAGGGTATTGGAGGCAACATAAATTCTCAGAGGAAGTGCAGAAGGCCTCATGAAGCCCCTCAAGTATACAGGCAGAGACTGATCTCTCAGCAAATGTCAGAGACTCAATGCAAGAGAAGGCTCCAGATATCAAGAACCACAGTCACATCACTCTATGACATGCTTGGAGGGAAGATCTCCTCCATCTGCACTGGGGGGGCACCCAGTAGCTGTTCTCTGAAGGTCACTGATGCTCTCAACCTCTTCATATTAAGCCCCTTTCAGGCAGCACATGGAGACCTCAGTTGATTAACACAGTCTGCTGTACATCACTGCATGAAGGTCTTCACTGATGCTACGCTTTGAAGGGCAAGGAATTACATCTCCTTTACACTGGACAAGCAAAGTGTGCTGGAAAGAGCCAGAGGGTTTGTGGTGATTGCAGGTTTCCCCCAAGGTGCAGGGAGCCATTCATTGTACTCACGCACCATAAAGGCACCTACTAGAAGCCCTGCACCTTTATTCACAGGTGCCAGAACTATTTAGTGGCTATTGAATGTCTTATAGGTGACAAGGGGTATCCAGTGAAGAGGAGGCTTATGATGCCTTGTGAAGGTGCCCAGGACAGAAGCGGAGAGGAGATACAATGACAGCCATGAAAGCGCTAGGGTAATAGTCAAGCAGACCATCAGCCTATTGAAAATGAGCTTCAGATGCTTGACAAATCTGGAGAGGCATTACCTACACTCCATCACGTGTCCCTGATGGTCGCGGTGTGCTGCGCCCTCCATGACCTCACTATCCAAAGAGGATATGCCCTGGAGGATGAGGGCAAGGATGAGCTGAGTGAAATTGCCGTAATCGTATGGATGCCTTAATGAGGCAAAGATTTCAGAAGTCTCAAAAATTCCGACATCAGAGACATGTGTCCAAACCTTTCTCTTTGTGCAATGTGATACCCATCACCGTCATGACAACACACCCTTTCCAAAGATTAACACACAAGGCACCATACCCTGCATCAATATTATAAAAGCTTTCATCTATCTCCTGATACAAGTCCCACAGCCACAGCATAGTATGAAAACACCAGCATGAGTGTTCATGGGTTTATTTACAAATGTGCAATGATGAGATACATTGAAAGGAATAAGCTGCTCACTCAGGCATCCCTCTGGGTAACTACTGTGGAGTTTTTTATGACACACTTATGAGTTCCCCCCACCCCACTTGCTGCCGCACTGGGGAGAAGCTGCTACTCTGTTACTTTCCTTGCTCTCAATGACTTTGGCAGGCGACCTCTGTGCTGTTGCAGTTTTGAATGGCCTGCCATGCTAGAAGACCCCACGTGAGAGACATGATAAACTTCTGTCACCACAGGAAGAGTGTGTCAATGACAGATGGACAGAGGAGATGCTACCCGCCTTCAGAAGAGCCCTGAGAGGTTCTTCTGGATGGTGGCAGCTGGTGCTCACCCTCTGCTTCCTCATCCAAGGCTTCCTCTAGGACCTTTGGGTCCTCCTTGCCTACCAGTTATGTCTGGATCTGCATCAGGCTCCCGGTCCCCCTGTTAACCTGGCTCTGGGCCACTAAGCTGCATTATGCTCAGTTTGCCCCTCCAGAACAGTTGCCAGTCTGTCCATAGAGGAAACCTGGTGCTCTGAGTGGGTGATTGCTGTGCACACGGCCTGGATGGATAGCTCCACAGTGTGGCTGGAGCGCAAAGCCACTCTGGTAAATCCGTCAAATCCTCAAGGAACACACACCCGACATCCAGCATCTGGTCCCTTACGGATGATTCCAGAGGCTCGTCATCTAACGCAAAAGCAGTTGCTGGATCACCCCAGACACTCCTTTGACTGCACAATGCCTGCTCCACCACACTCCCTGGTAGCCGTGAAGTGTCCTCGCCAGGCTGTATCTGCCTCCATTCTGAAGCACAATTCCCTGCTGAGATGCCGGTATCTGTGATGGCGCTTGGGACAGACAGAAGATGTAACGCTGCATCCACCGAGGGCTCTCCTCCTCAGAAGGGTGACTGCACAGCATCCAGAGGAGGATTCATGGAAGAGGCTTCACCTGTGACAGAGAGATATAAGTCAGGGGGTTAGTGGTCATCACAGACCTTGCCACGACAGTGCAACATCACTAAGCTCTGCAACATTACTCATGTCCGACAAGAGAGATGAGGCAATGCAAAATACAACATTTGAAGGTTACAATTATGGTTACAATTCCCCAAGGTTTCAGTGTTGGAACTATATTACTGGGTTTTATTGTAGCAAAACAAACCTCCTACTCGCCTCTCCCCTTTTTATGCTTTTTGCCATCTCACCAGATGCTCATCTTCTTCCAATCTCGCCTCCACCAATGGTCCTGGATGACTCTGCATTAATAAGAGTCAACACCTCCCCCCAGACTAGCCTCACCACTCCAGAACTGTGAGCTCGCTTCTCCTGAAAAGATATGCAAGAGTGCACTCACTAGCTGTGTGGCAGCCTCGATACTGTGCACATTCCTCATCCACACAGTCTGCCACTCCCACCCCAACCCTTCAACTGGAGCATAGAAACTAGAAGCAGAAGTAGGCCATTCGGCCCTTCGAGCCTGTTCCACCATTCATTTTGATCATGGCTGATCGTTGAATTCAATATCCTGATCCCGCCTTCCCCCATATCCCTTGATCCCTTTAGCCCTTAGAGCCGTATCTAATTTCTTCTTGAAAACTTTTAAAAGCACACTGACATTGTCACTGACAGAAATGAATTTGCTGCATCATGCTGCACCGGAGCTCCAGCTACACTCACATTCCTCTTGCATTCGTGACAGTACTGTAGCACACTGGGACAAGATTTCACAAGCAGAGGATATACCCACCCTGGATGCCCTCATGAGGCCATTGAGCCTTTATTGGCATTGAGACCAGGTTCTCCTCCACAGTCTGACATTGCTGACTGCCTCGGCTACCTCCTCCCATGCAGCATGTGTTTTAGTCTGATTTCTCCTCTTCCTGCCAGATGGCATCAGCTGCCCACCTCGGTCCAACACTGCACAGAGGAGGGCTCTGAGTGAGTCACCATTAAATCGAGGAGCTGCTGTGCCCCTTCTCCCCTCCCTCCCAATGGCTCAGACATCTCTGGGAGGGAAACATGCAACAATTAGACAACTCCTCTCTGCAAAGATGTGGAAAATTTATTCAGGTTTAAAAATAAAGACTCCTCTGCTCTGTGGCAATGTTTGGACATAGCAGAACTTAAATAAATACACAGTCACTGTAAAAGCCTGCAAATTGCTGAAGTCACAATGAGCTTCGAGCCTGTGAACAATGCAGGCATTTGCTGACACTCTCCTGTGCCAGGGGACATTTTAAATTACTGGCTGTGACCTCGTTCCGCATCACAGCCAATGACCTTGGAGGCCGGACATCCCACCCTCCATCATTGATTGGGTGGAATGAAGGCCTCAAACCCGCCCTTGTCTTGTGAAAGTGGGACCAGAAGTTGAAAGGCTACCGACTTCCAGATATGAAACCCACTTCCCCCCCCACCCCCCACACCTCCAAACTGCAGAATATTATTCAGCCCACATTCATAAAGCTTTTCATTAGATCACCCTTCAATCTTCTCTTTTCTAGAGAAAAGCACCCCAGCCTGTTCAACCAGAATTAAATGCACTCACTTTTTGTGAATCTGTCTGACATCTTCTACAGTGCTTCTATTTCCTATTGCTTTCAAAAGTTGATACAGAGTCAGGGACCTGTTCAAATCCCTGCTCTTAATTTGGTCAGGGTTTGAGGTTCATATGGCTATTGCTTGGCTAAAATGAGGCAGATGCACCAGTGCTTTCACATGGATTCTAACACTTTCATAGAAATCATCATAGAAATCATAGAAACCCTACAGTGCAGAAGGAGGCCATTCGGCCCATCGAGTCTGCACCGACCACAATCCCACCCAGGCCCTACCCCCACATATTTTACCCGCTAATCCCTCTAACCTACACATCCCAGGACTCTAAGGGGCAATTTTTAACCTGGCCAATCAACCTAACCCGCACATCTTTGGACGGTGGGAGGAAACCGGAGCACCCGGAGGAAACCCACGCAGACACGAGGAGAATGTGCAAACTCCACACAGACAGTGACCCGAGCCGGGAATCGAACCCGGAACCCTGGAGCTGTGAAGCAGCAGTGCCAACCACTGTGCTACCGTGCCGCCATCATGTAGAAATCCATTGCAGTAAGATTTCAATAATTTCAAGTATGAGGATGACCAAAAGTGAGTGGCCATTAAAATAGAAAGCCACTATTATTAACTTTATTTTCCAAATCTTATATTTTTCTGGAGAGGCTTTGAATATGTATTTTCTGTATCTATTTTTTTCAATGATAAAGACTACATAGATATGAAGATTTATTAATTATAGCAAAAAATCCAAGGTAGCACAAAGCACTATTTAATATTGAATAGTCTAAAAATGTTCGGTGGATTAGCCATGCTAAATTACCCCTGATGTCAGGGGGACTAGCTCGGGTAAACGTATGTGGTTACGGGGAAAGGGCCTGGGTGGGATTGTGGTCGGTGCAGACTCGATGGGTCAAATGGCCTCTTTCTGCACTGTAGGATTCTATGATACTCTATGATAATAATCTGGGAAACATGCAATTGAAGGTTACAACAAGGGGTAAATTTTCCTATCCCCACCCTCCACAGGAATTGTAGCGGGCAGGATGGACAATTTGATGGACCATGGAAAGGTCCGCTGACCTCGGGCAGGAATTTCTGTCCTCAGGGCGATCGAGACCTGAAAACCCTGCCCAAAGTTTGTTGAAAAGGAGCAAATGTGAATAACAGCAAATAGCATTTATACTGCGCCTTTAATGTGGTAAAGCATCCCAAGGCACTTAACAAGAACAATAACATTTTCACATGGAGAAGTCTCACAACGCAGGTTAAAGTCCAACAAATTTATTTGGAATCACGAGCTTTCAGAGTGCTGCTCCTTCATCAGGTTTTCACATTAAGGTATAAAGAGATATCAGGACCAATGACCAAAAACATGGACAACTCAGTATGTTTTAGGACGCATCCTAGAGGAGGAGAGAGAAGTAGGGGTGGAGATGTTTTGATAAGGAAATTCAAAATTCCCTTGGGGAATTCCCTTGCCGGCCAAAACATTAGGAAGCATGGGACATCAACGATGGAGCAATTACAAATGAGGATGCACAAGAGGCTTGAACTGTAGGAACGCAGGAGTCTCAGAGGTCGTTAGGGCAGGAGGAAGTTATGGAGCTGGGGAGGGATGAGGAAACATGAAAAAAAGAATGAGAATTTTGAAATTGAAGCACTGTCAGAGCGGCAGCTAATCTAGGTCAGCAAGCACAAAGAAACAAAGGCAGATGGGAAGTTTTCTACTTACCCTCGTTTATATATACTCTTGGCACGGGAAGGCAAAAAGATGTTTAGAATTGTTCAGAATTTATGTCCATCTGTACAATGTAATCAAATTTAATTCTAATCATGCCAGACTAACTAACTGTTCTTTTCCTTTTAGGCCATTGGTTGCCATGTACAATGATAAGCTTGAGCTTCAGACCTGTCTGGAGCATGGCAGGACAGCAAAGGTCAGTGCAAACAATCTTCAAAATCATTTTCTATCCACTGTATAGAATGAAACATTGAGGGAGAGCTTACAAAATGGCTAATCTATTGCCACTCAGGTGACTATTCTGAGATGATAAGAATTGAAAGCATTTATGATTTTTTCTCCGGTTTTAAATGTCACATCCCACACGCTCTTATGCAACAGAAAAATAGGGCATGTGGCCTGTTCCTCTTGCCAGTATGATCTGCATCTAGTTGCTAGGAGATAAGCGCTGTGTATCAATTTCCCCCTCTTTGCAGAAATACCATGGGGACGATTCTTTCAAAAAAATTCTAAGTGTCGACTTTGGGTAAAAACTGGAGTAAATCACACTGTTTTTTTCAGTGGTGGTTAAAAAAGAACCTCCCACATTCTGTGCACTGCAGAGTGCCTCAGCATAAATCCTGTTCAAAAGCTGGGAGTGGGACCTATTCCCACTGGAGAGGCCAGCAGCATCGCGTGTAATGGGCCACTGCGCATGCGCCGATCTGTCAGTGCCAAGATCGGCGCATGCTCAATGGTCCCTGTCTGCTGGCCTCCCGATTGCTGGCCAGCTTGATCGCTGGCCAGCCCCGTGACTCGCCCCTCATCGCAGGCCGTGCAACCTCCCCATGGCCCAATCGCTGGCCCCCGAGCATGCTCAGGTCAGGCTCGCCCCCTCCTCCCCCAACATCCCCAGCCAACCTCAATCACTCCCTTCCCACAGCCCCGATCTCCCAGTCCCCTGCCCCACTTTGGCAGTGCGGACCTGCCCTCCGCCCTGCCCGGCAGCCCCACTATGTAGCCTCCCACCCTCTGTCACTCAGTCCAATTGCAGAGTAGCAGCAGGACCCCCCACCCCCAACGATCAACCCTGGGAAGGCCCACCCCCATCAGGTCCCGCCCCCATTAGGCCCTGCCCCCTTGGCACTGCCCGATTGGCAGTGCCTAGATGCCATCTGGACTTTGGCACTTTGCCCTTTGGGCAGTGCTAGGGGGCCCAGGCTGGCACTGCCAAGGTGGCAATGCCGAGAGGGTACCACATCCCCAGTGCAGACCCTCTGGGGGGGCCTTTGTTGCCCTTTCACTCCAGCGAGGTCAGGCTGCCAGCTCCCCGCAAGTGGGGAGCTATAGTAAACCCCGCTGGAGTGAACCATTCCTGACTGGAGGAGGGGTAGAGGCTAGTGGGCCTGGTGATTTCAGTCCCGGGTCCGCTAATGGGATTTTAAAAGTATTTAAATAAGGACCTGCATAATTTATGCAGCTGAGCTGACAGTGCCGAAAATAAGGCGCTGGGAGATGCGCGAAGGCCCGGACGCTGAGCGAGAATCGTCTGCTGCTACAATCTCCCAGCCCGCTACGCTAAAATATTGCAGCGGGATGGGAGAATCACCCCCATATACCTGTTCACTGGCTGCCTAATAAAGTACCTGAGCTTTCCCTTCCTTCTCTGTCGGGAATTCCAAGGAAATAATCATTCTTATAAAAAAAAAAATGGGCAATCACTGAAGGATCAAGCTTATATGTTGCTGATTTTACTGCCTCAGGCACAATCTACTGGGAGATACTAAACAGAGTCCATAAGGGGATAATTTTAATCTAATCTGCCCAATTTTATACTCCATCCAATTTTACTTTCCATTGCTGCTGCTACGAAGCGTGGTAAGAAATTTAACAACACCAGGTTAAAGTCCAACAGGGTTATTTGGTAGCAAATGCCACTAGCTTTCGGAGCGCTGCCCCTTCGTCAGGTGGAGTGGCTTCACATGCCCTGTTTGTGAGCAGATCTCCACTCCACCTGACGAAGGGGCAGCGCTCCGAAAGCTAGTGGCATTTGCTACCAAATAAACCTGTTGGACTTTAACCTGGTGTTATTAAACTTCTTACTGTGTTTACCCCAGTCCAACGTTGGCATCTCCACATCATGGCTACGAAGTGTAACATGGTAAACAGTCTGATCATGATAGCTTCCCATTAGTAGGTCAGGTTAAAATTACCCCCACCTGTCTCTCTGCTTGGCCACAGGGTTCCATGATCCCAAGAGAATCTCTATGGAGAGAAAAATGTGAAGAGGCCGCATACTTCCTTTGCTGAATAGCATATTATTATATGAAAGAAAAATATTTTTCTGCTTCTATTTTTCAACCTAAAAGCACGTGTCATAACTGTCCCAATATTTCCCAATCCAAGATACGCTATTTTGCAATGCTGGCTGGAATTCTCAAAGATCACCTTAATGCAGTTAATAAACTTAAGGCATTTGTATTAAAGAGAACATGTGGGGGTTTAATTTTCATTTTCAGCGTTCCTGTTGCAGAGCTTCACATGTCCATTTGCCACCCCCAAAGATTTTCTATCAATGAGTAGTCTTGTCTGTTGAACTGCAAAATTACCCTGTCGTCAGAAATACTTAAAGGCAAGTATTTCTATAGTTACCGATATTTTTCCGCCTTCTGATTTCACATTTAGACCTCCTGTTTAGAAACAGATGTTCTGAGTAAAACTATCCTTGTAAGGCATCATGGATTTATCCTCCACAAAGTAACATCTGTTTTCATTCTGGACACTTTTAAAGTCTTCTCTCATGCTGTTCTCACCACTTCTATGAGGGTGAAGAGGGCGGCATGGTGGCACAATGGTTAGCACTGCTGCCTCACAGGGCCAGGGACCCAGGTTCAATTCCCTGTCTGTGTGGAGTCTGCCCATTCTCCCCGTGTATGCATGGGTTTCCTCTGGGTGTTCCGGTTTCCTCCCACAGTCCGAAAGATGTGCAGGTTAGGTGCAGGTTAGGTGCATTGGCCGTGCTAAATTTTCCCTTAGTGTACCCAAACAGGCACCAGAGTGTGGCGACTAGGGGATTTTCACAGTACTTCATTGCAGTGTTAATGTAAGCCTACTTGTGACACTAATGAATAAACTAAACTAAGAGCAACTGAGAGACAATAGCAACTGTATTAATCCCCTTGATCATTTATAGCCATTAATTAAATAACACTCTTTTGTCTGAAGCAAATCAGACATGTTATCAGTAAGGGAAGCTAACATCTGATAAACGTGCTAAATGCTGCTGAAATAGATTGACGTTTAATTTTATATGAAATTAGAGATTCTGATTTCATCAGTGGATTGTAATCACTTGTCTGTGCGCCCTTCTGAAACACACATAGTTAATGATATAAAAATATCATATACTTTGCAACTGCGTATTATAATCAATTCTGAAACAACTATAAATATAAATCCGATTTACTGCTGCTACTTTAAAGACAGTCAGTTGTCCACCTTGCTATTTGAATTAAACTGAACCAAATATTTCCTGGCCTTTGTACATGAGGCTAGGATCAAATACACAGAATATGCAAGCTGAGAATGTGAGCTGAGACCATATCTAATTCATCCAGTGTCATAGTGTTGCAAAATAGAATGGAAACTTTGGTTATAAAATATCTAACGGTTTGTAATTTCTTAAATAATGCAGAACAGAAATGTGATAATTTTACTTATAAATCACCTGTAACACAATCCATGAAAGGTTATGTTACAGATAAAAGAAACAGACCAGATTTAGCTTTCAAAATAGCACTTTAAATGAACCGAGTGCAATTCATAAATATTGAAATGAGTAACAACGGGGAAATGTCCTGAGTTTTGATTTGGACAGGTCACTGTGAACTGACAAAAGAGGACATGAGATAATTCAGCAAAGAAAGCCTTTTTAAAGTAATTTACAATGGCTACAAGAAAAATTTTGTCAGTAAACATTGTACAAAAGAAATCTGGCTCTCTTGGGGCACCTTTTACATTGTTTATGAGGACATGTTATCCTTTACTGTGAATCACCATTTCTAGCACCTGGGTGTTTCTCCTGTGTAGAGTCCAGTTCTTACTGTGCTTTACAACCTTTGGAATCATGTTGAATAACTTCAGTCATTCCAAGCCAAAAAACTACTTAAAACTATTGGAAGAAATGCATCTGATCCTTTGAAACTTGTTGCAGCTCTTCACACTGCCTAGGTTGCTTGTTTATACCATTCTTTGGTGTCAGTGTGCATCATTTCTTTTTAAAAGGAAATCTTCTCAATAACCATCGAGGTTTTGCTAAAATTATAATGAGTAATTTACATAGACGAACAGTGACACCAATCACAGGAAATGAACATGCATCAAGGGCTTCTTGCCTGGTGTCACCCAATCATGCTTGCTTTACTGTTTTATTCACAAAATATATAGTCTAAGTCACACCGAGTGGTTAATGCTTACCATTCATAATACTTACCCTTGGATTTCCTTGTCCTTTAACTTTGTATTACATGTCCCTGGTTGTCAAGTAAAGAACTAATTGATTTGAGTCATGTGTTACTCCGGGGAAGGTGTGCTATATTCCCAGTGTCAGCATCCTTAGATTAATGTCAGTACTCACTGGTGCCACATTGCAATTCTTTTTGTCACTGTGAGAATCGAGGTCTAGAAAAAAATTATTTTCCACCATTCTTCCTGGCTGTGTATAATAATGTTCAATCAGTCGAACAGCTCTGACACAAGAATAGACCAATCCCAGCCTTTCCAATGATGGTTATTAAAAGCATCATCTTTTAACATACCTTTACACAATTTTGAATCTGTAGCCTGAATTATCTTTGGTTTCCATCACAGAATAGAGTGTTTCATTAGTTATGGGTTTCAGCCGTTGATGCAACTCATTATCAGCAATTTGAATGTGGCATAATACTTAATCCATACTTGATCAAAATGGCTGAAAACAATCTGAAGTAATATCCAGTGTTACCTTCTTTAGATGATTTGTCTTCTGGCCAGAATCACCTTTAGATGCAGCTTTGTCACTACTTATTGCAAATAGAAATTTGAAGAAGCATTTGGATTGATTCCATGATTGGGTTTGTTTGATTTCATGATTGGACATCCCTGTGAGGGCAACACTCACTACAGGACTGTATCCCTTAATTTTTCCATCTATTCATTTAAATAGACAAAATGTAAAGTTTACAGCTTGCAATTTTTCAACCAGCAATCACCACGCCTGACTAGAAGTATTTACTCTGAAATCTGACCCAAATATGTCTTAATTAAAATTCCAAAAGCCCCTAACAGTACCAAAATAAAATATTTTGCTCCTGGTTTATCTATAAATTTATTTAAATCACATTTTTTATCACTTGATGAGAAAGACAAAGTTTGGTAAGCATATCATATTGCTTCATCCTATTAGCTAACTTGCATTTATAGCTCCCAGATTCCCACTCAAATTGAGTTCAATTTTTAATGCTGGAAAAAAGATAGATCACATTTTATGTCAAAACATGGGTTAAAACCAATCGATGTAAGAATGTAAGATAGCAATGAAGAAAGACCATTTAACCAATTAACTTTTCTCCTACCAAGGATCCTGCATAATCTCAGTTTCATGAACTATCCCGTTCATTTAATCCCACTGTTATGCAAAAATACTTCTTTATCCTCAAAGGGTATCGAGCAATATTCCAGAATATTTCATCTATCCCAACATTTTCACTTTTCAATTCTGGTCATAAATATTGTCTTCTCTGACCCACATACACCAGAAAATGAGAGCCATTCTGCCCTATTGATATCAGGGTCATGAGTTAATCCACCAAACTTTTAAAAGAGTTTTTTTCCTCAACTTTCTGTTTCAGTCCCTTCAGTTTGGTTCCTGTCCCTCTCACAGCACCAAATAAGCCCTAACCAAAATCGCAAATCATATTCCTCACAATGGATTATCCCTCTTTTTTTTCCTTGCTGGCATGGATAAAATTGTCCTAGTTCCAGGATAACAACTGCATTTATCTTTGTTTTTAAAAAATGCAGACTCTAAGTAAAGCACACTGTGGCGTTAGCTATTCAACTCAGGCGGGAGTGCAAAATAGGTGGCATTTTATTGGTTGCCTGTTATACACCCAGCATGAGATTCAGTTCCACTGGCTTCAGTGAATCTGAATACCAGGTGGGAGGCATAACAGGTGGCTGATACAATTATAATTCTGCCCCTTTTGCACTATCCCCAAGGCTCGTTTATATCCCTATTTCTTTAAGGTATGTTAACACTGGAAATGCTAGCTTCCTTCCTTCCCATGAGAACCACTTGACTGTGCAGGAGAGTAGTAGGCCTGGACAACTTTCCCTCCGATTATCACCAGAATTACTTGCCCTTCAATTTCTTTCATTGTACATTGGGTGACACAAAAACAGGTGCAGCTGTAGCAAGGACAGATGTCTCATGAATTGGATCTTGGTGGTTAGTGTACAAAAAAAGTATGGGAAAATTGTACTGTGGTACCAATGGCCAGATCAGAAATTTCTGACCGTCCACTGCAACCCTGGTTCAAGAAGTGATGGTTACTTTTGCATTTGAAGTTCTGCATACTAGGAATGGAGCTCTAGATGACCACTGTCTGGAGAGGCAGGAGAACCGGTGTGTTAAACTTCGCCGCTGGTATTCTGTGCAAATTTTTTGAATTGATACAGAATATTGAGGGGAAAATGCAGCAGAACTTATGCACCTGGCTTAAACGTGGAGTTTTGGCTTGAGCTCTCAGAATTGGGCTGGGTAGGAGAGGATTGACAGTCTGGCCACATCCGTCTAAAGCTGTGAAAAGTGGACTCTGGTATGGAGTAAGCTATTCACATTCTATCCCTGGTCTGCATGACTTTGGACAGAACTAAGTCCAGGAGCAGGCAATACATGTTGTCTGCAGTCTCCCAATTAGGAAAATAATGTTCTATCACTCGGAGATATGAACTTTGTAGAACTCTGAATTTGCTGATGGTGACAAATAATGCTGAACTTTCTTGAGGAACCCCCAGTCTGCCAGCTTTCCCACCCATGCTCACATGCTTTCCCCAGTATAGATTTGCAAAGTGAAGGAACTGAGCTGAGTTTATAATCTTGTAGAGTAGAGGTGGGTGGGATCCATTAAACTCTCTTGATTGAGTAATTGACTTGATCTACTCAGCGTTGAAGGTAACACACCGTTTGTCCGCCCACTGTCCAATGCTGTCTATTCCCGCAGTGATTCAGTCGCTGCTTGTCTTTCAGATGGGGAGTTAACCACTCTGTAGAGGGTTGTGTCATCAGCAAAGAAAACATCACTTTTGATGACATCCAACAAGTCACTGATGAAGACAAGAAATAGAATGGGGCCAAGCACAATTGTCTGAGGGACCCCTGCGTAGGTGTTGAGCTAAGAAGATGAGCATCCAATAACCATGACCTGGTGTTTTCATCTTCTGTGGAAGAGTTGTATCCAGTTAAGCAGCTCACCAGATATACCACATGAGACCATCTTCTCAGTGAGGGAGGGATGCCATGCCCTCTTGAAGGTCCAACCATATCAGAGGCTACTGCACTAATTACATACTGGACAACGAGAGAATCACTCCATGTATGGATCTTGAGGATGAAGGCATCATGAGTCCGTTGCTTTCTTATGAAGCTAAATTATCAAACAGATAGTAGATTACTTAAATTGAGATGTTGTAACAGCTTCTCATTTACCATAGTTTCCATGAGTTTTAATACTTTTGCCAGTAGAGATACTTTCTTGCTTTTACTGGGGTCTGACTTTGATCCCTTCTTGCTGATAGGCAATTGCTGCCACCTATTATTGACCATGGCGAGGTTGTGAACTCAACTCATACAGAATCATTGACTGGAATCCATGTCTAGAAACTTTATGCCATAGTGCATTTGGGTACCAATTTACTGTGCCAGAAAACCATAATAATACTTTTGAACATTGGCTCTTGTCTTTTCATATATTTATGATTCATTCAAGAGCCTGAGGATTTCCAAATATGTGAAATATAATGAGTTCACAATCTCAGGAGTGCAGTCCAAAGGACACGGCAACTTTAAGATAGAAGCCCCCACCAGAATGGAACTTTTCCAATCACTTCTGATTCACTTCTGAATTGACCTATGGATTGGTATGTGAACTGGTCACCTTGCAGCCCACTTGACCAAGGATTGGTATGTGATATGGAGTGAAGCAAAAGGATAGGCTAAATCACTTTTTTTTAATATAGAGTATTGTGGAGTACTTGCAGATATTTGCATAATACAATTTTTAAAAGGTCTCTGAAGGTTGAATGAAATGTGTTTGCTGCAACTTTCTGGGAAATTGCCCTCTCTGATTCTGGCTTAAATCTAAGCTGCTTCAATTCGCTAAAGAAATCTTGAAAATTGTTCACTTCTAAGTTCAGGAGTAGCCTTTGCAAAAAAAAACTCACCATTTCCTAGACTGTAAACTGAGCCAATCTAAACACATGCAAGAAAACCAACCGAGTACACATAAATTTGGATTTAGGGAGTAGATTCGTATTAATTTCTGGCACATACTGTACGATATCCAAGTAATCCTTTGCAAAGAGACCATTCACACGGGGGTTAGTACAGTATGTGCTTGCTAATCAAAATGTCAAATTGGGATGAAAATGCTCAGCTTTTGTCTTTTCCAACACGGTAAGTGCCTTGAATTTCGTTAGGAGGCCTAATAAATATTACATGGTGCAGAATTTTACCCACATTATGAATGTATCCTTGATTCTTTCTCAAAAGCCTGGAGTCAACAGCATTTGAATGTATTGAAAGGATGCCTGCACCATTAAACCTGTAACTGAGGTGCCCACCACTGGAAACTCAGAAGATGGGCTGGCGATGGTATTAGTGGGCTGCTCCAATGAAATAGATGAGAAAGCTTTGCTTCCTTTACTCGCAACTGATTTCACACTACAGTAGCTTGTACAGACATCTCTGGCACTCAGGGTTACTTAGCACACAAATGCAGGAATGATTTCATATATCATTCCTTTGTTTGGATGCAATTGCCTATTTGTGGCAATCAGTTCATGTGATTGTCCACAGATGGACTAGAAATTTTGACAGTGGATGAAAGGGCCTGAATGTTACATTGTTGGGTGCTACCCCAGCTATATGCCCCTATGCATCCTGAAAATGGGAGAGAAGAGAAAGGAAATTTGATTTTGAAAATTACAGTTTAGATAAAATTGAAAGCATTGGACATGTTGAAAAGCTGGTTTGTTACTGTGTCCTGTACACCATTTGTCCTTTGAAAGTTACAGTGGTGTATTTGTGCTCAAACATAAAATATAAAAACAATATATGGTTTAGTTATTCATGTATTGACATTTGAAAAGTTGCTCTTTTAATACAAGGCAAATTCTATAAAACTCTAGTAATCATTGCCTGGATAATTGTGATTCCCAGAATTCTCTCCCTACTGGGAGCAAGGACCATGAAATTGATCTTTATATTTATAGAATGTGGATGTACTTGATTCAACTTGTGATTTTGCGCACATTTATTATTTAGATTTTTTTTGTGTGATAATGTTCCTGAGATTGGCAAAGATTTTGCAAGATAAATACAGTATGATTTTCTTTTTGTGACTCTTGTACAAAAACACCCAGGTCCTTCTGAATACCAACATTTCCCAGTTTTTCACCTTTGAAACAATATTTTGCTTTTCTCATTCATCCTAACAATGTGGAAAATTTCTCCATATTATGTTCCATCTGTTGCATTCTTGCCCATTCACTTACCTGTCTATATTTCTTGGCAGTTTCTTTGTGTCCTCCAAACAGTTTATATAGTTATAAATTTTCCCAGTCAGCTTTTTATCATTGGCAAACTTGGGTGCATTGCACTCGGTGCCCTCATCTAAATCATTGATTATAGATTGGAAATAGCACTGATCCTTCTGCTACCCCATTTGATACGACTTGCCAACTCAAAAATGAACTGTTTATTCTTATTTTCTTTTTACTGACCATTAACTAATCCTGAAATCATACTAAACCATGCTAACCACCCCATCCCATGAGCTCTAACTTTGTGTGATAACTGTCTTGTGGCATCTTTATTTATTTTTAATACAGATATACTACATCCACTTGTTCCCCCTCATTTATGCTTCTTGTTCCAAGCTCAAAAAAAGCTTAACATGTTTGTTGAACCAGATTTCCCTTTAATAAATGTGTTGACTCTTATGACTTTCTAAGTGCCAGGTTACCATGGCCCTAATACTAGGTTTACTCATTTACTGAAGTCAGGTTAACTGGCCTGTAGTTCTAATTTCTCTCTCTTTCCTTTCTTGATTAGCAGAGTTACATTTGTTACCTTCCACTCAGTGGGGATAATATGATGTGAGATCATCAGAAAGAATGGTTACTAAATGACACTGGGTGTGTGGGATGCAACATGTTACTTTAGTCTGGTGTAAAATGTTAGTTGACCCATGTTGATGGCCTGAAATAAAATATGTAATTGGGTAAGTTAGGCTGCTAAAGTTTAACTCAGTGCTAAGCAACATCAGTTCAATGGTAAGTTTCAAATATCACATTCAGTACATGTCCATGACCTCCTGTGTTATCCATCTCCTACTTTATCTTATTCCACAGCAGTTGAAACCCATTTCCTTGCCTTGGCTATCTTCAGACTTTGCCATGTGCTCAGCAACCTCTCATCTACTTTAACTTATCCTGAATTTTACTACCCACATCCTATTTTGCATGAAGTCCTGCTCAAGTGTCAACCCTGTCCATGTTGAACTTTGCAGGCTCCCTGTCCCTCATCAGGTTGACTTAAATTTTTTTTACGATCCTCTACTTAGCTCATGCATCCCTTCCTCTGAAAATCTCTACAGCCAACATCCCTATTTATCTGTTCTGGGGGTCGGTTTAATTCATTTGGCTGGACAGCTGGTTCGTGATGCAGAGTGATGCCAACAACACATGTTCAAATCCCATACCAGCTGAGGTTATTCAAGAAGGGCCCGCCATCTCAGCCTTGCCCCTCGCCTGAGGTGTGGTGATCCTCAGGTTAAATCATCACCACTCAGTAATCCCCCTTGAAGGGGACAGCAGTCGATGGTCATCTGGGGCTATGGCAACTTTACCTTTTACCTCAACTCTCCATAGTTCACCTGCGGTATACTGTGCTTTCCCTCCTTTCTCCCTGTTGTCTATCATTGATGGCAGAAACTTTAGCAATCTTGGCACTAGGCTAGAGAAATCTCTCCTTAAGCCCTGTACCATGCTGCATTTTCCCATACCCTCAAAAGCATTCTGTTCCGTTGGCTGAAAAGACAAAAGGTTACGAAACAGAGTATAATTTGAAGAAAATTTGAATCTAAACCATCTGGTGAAAACTGACAGGATTGTGTTGGCTGTCCATTTGACAGACCACCAATTTTACTTTCAGTTGAAGCATGTGTGTATATGTTAGTCCTGTCTAACCATGCATTTATTATCTGTGTTACATCTGGTTCATGTAAAACTGTCCTCATCATAAAACAGTATGTCCTCCTAATGGAAAGCAATGCCCCTGGAGATGTGGTAGTTATTTTTTGATTGGTTGATATGTGTAAAAGCCTTGCATCTTGCATATGAGTGTTATACTCCAGTCAATGCGCTCCAAACTTTGTTGCAGTTGCAAAATAATCTTAGAAAAATCAAACATTGATTTGAGACCCACAATTTAGAAGCAATTTATTGACATCCATTTGATTTCACCTAAAATATGCTACAATTACAAGTAGCTATTTGATTTGATTTATTATTGTCACATGTATTAGTATACAGTGAAAAGTATTGTTTCTTGCGCACTATACAGACAAAGCATATAGTTCATAGAGAAGGGAAGGAGAGAGTGCAGAATGTAGTGTTACAGTCATAGCGAGGGTGTAGAGAAAGATCAATTTATTGTGAAGTAGGTCCATTCAAAAGTCTGGTGGCAACAGGGAAGAAGCTGTTCTTGAGTCAGTAGGTACGTGACCTCAGACTTTTGTATCTTTTTCCCGACGGAAGAAGGTGGAAGAGTGTATGTCTGGGGTGCGTGGGGTCCTTAATTATGCTGGCTGCTTGTCCGAGGCAGCGGGAAGTGTAGACAGATGGATGGGAGGCTGGTATGCATGATGGATTGGGCTACATTCATGACCTTTTGTAGTTTCTTGCGGTCTTGGGCAGAGCAGGCGCCATACCAAGCTGTGATACAACCAGAAAGAATGCTTTTTATGTTGCATCTGTAAAAGTTGATGAGAGTCGTAGCTGACATGCCAAATTTCCTTAGTCTTCTGGAGAAAGTAGAGGCGTTGGTGGGCTTTCTTAACTATAGTATCGGCATGGGGGGACCAGTACAGGTTGTTGGTGATCTGGACACCTAAAAACATGAAACTCTTGACCATTTCTACTTCGTTCCCATTGATGTAGACAGGGGCATGTTCTCCACTACGCTCCTTGAAGTCGATGACAATCTCCTTCATTTTATTGACATTGAGGGAGAGATTATTGTCGTCGCACCAGTTCACCAGATTCTCTATCTCATTCCTGTACTCTGTCTCATCATTGTTTGAGATCCGATCCACTATGGTGGTGTCATCAGCAAACTTGAAAATCAATTTGGAGGTCATTTGGCCACACAGTCATAGGTGTATAAAGAGTATAGGAGGGGGCTGAGAACACAGCCTTGTGGGGCATCGGTGTTAAGGATGATCGTGAAGGAGGTGTTGTTGCCTATCCTTACTGATTGTGGTCTGTGGGTTACGAAGTTCAGGATCCAGTTGAGAGGGAGGAGCCGAGGCCCAAGCCACGGAGTTTGGAGATGCGTTTTGTCAGAATATTGGTGTTCAAAGCTGAGCTGTAGTCAATAAATAGGCATCTGACATGGGGGTCTGTGTTATCCAGCTGTTCCAGGGTTGAGTGTCGGGCCAGGGAAGTGGCGTTTGCTGTGGACTTGTGGCGGTAGGCGAACTGTAGAGGATCCAGGCAATCTGGGAGCCTGGAATTGATTCGTGCCATGACTAACCTTTCAAAGCACTTCATAATGATTTATTGGATTCCCACCATTTGTGCCTTAAAAGGAGAAGACTAGCTAGTCACTAAAAACTCCTCCATGGCACTTCAGAACACGTGTGAGCAACAAGAGAGATCCTCCAGTTTATATAAAATTCTGAGTACATCCCATTACATGTAAGACTTCATACTTTGTCACAATTGCAGAAGGAAGTAAAGAATTTAAGAGCAGTTGCTAACCTACAGAGAAATGATTATCTTTGCATTGACTTCAAGATTTTCTGAATATCTAATTGACTTTAATATCCTCCGGCTTTAAGAAAAGAGATTTGTTCAGGACTAAATTTGCTTGTGACTTAAGGGTTTTGATGTTTTTCAGCCAGTTAGGCCTTTTCTGTCCATGCCAGTTATCTGAATCTGGTGTAAAATGGAAAATGCAAGTAGCTCCTGGGCCCAAGAAGTTACAGGATTAATAAAAATCCTGTGGATGTCAAATATTGTCAGTTGAGAGGTGAAGCGAAGAGGAAAATAAGGGTGATGTATGTTTAGAGGCACAGGAAGGGCCTGAATAGATTTATGGGTCCTCTGGTCTATAATACTTGCATCCTAGGATGCTAAAAGAAATGGGGTGGAAATAGTGGGAGATTTTGCCATAATCTACCAGACTTCCCTAGCTACAGGGAAGGGGAGGTGCCAGAAGAATGGAGAGTGACAAATGTGACAACCTTATTCAAAAAAGGATGTCAGGACATTCCTATAACTAAAAGTTGGTCAGTTTAACATCAGTGGTGGGTAGGTTGTAGAAACAATAATCAGAGGCAAAAAATCAACAGGCACTTGGATAACCAGCATGGATTTGTAAAACCAAAAAAGAAAATGCTGGAAGATCTCAACAGGTCTGGCAGCATCTGCAAGGAGAGAAAAGAGCTGACGTTTTGAGTCCAGATGACCCTTTGTCAAAGCAGCTGTCAATGCTGCCAGACCTGCTGAGATTTTCCAGCATTTTCTCTTTTGGTTTCAGATTCCAGCATCCGCAGTAATTTGCTTTTATCCATGGATTTGTGAAAGGCAGATAATGTTTGACTAATCTAATTGATTTTTTTATGAGGTAACAGAGAAGGTTAATGATGGAATTATAATAGATCTTGTCTGTATGGATTTTAAGAAAGCATTTGACGAAGTACCGCATAAAAGGCTGGTTGATAAAATTATGACTCATGGAAGAGGAGAGACATTGCCAGCTTGGGTAAAAAAAAAATCGGATTCAGAACAGAAAACAGCGAGTCATGGTAAATGGGTGTTTTTCCTACTGGGGGATGGTAGGCAATGGGCTTCTCCAAGAGTCATTGCTGGGACCATTGCTTTCTTTGATATAAATAAATGACGTGGATATTGGAATACGGAGTAAAATTTCAAAATCTGCTGATGATACAAAACTTGCAGGATTGGCAAGCAATGAGGATGATAGTAATCGACTGCAGCATGACATGAATACACTAGCAAGGCAAGTAACAGATATACTTTAACACAGAGAAGTAAGAGAGATGATGCATTTTGGCAGAAGGGATAGAGACAATATCAACTTAATGGCACAGTTTTAAAGAGTATGCAGGGGAAGAGAGATCTGGGAGGGCATTGATCTTTAAAGGTGGCAGGAAATATTGAGAGTAGTTAGAGAAACATTTGGGATCTTTGGTTCCTATATAGAGGAATTGAGTACAACAACAGGGTAGCTGAACCTTTAAAAAGCTTTGGTTAGTCCACAACTCGAGTATTCCATCCATTTCTGGTCACCACACTTAAGGAAAGATGTGAGGTTGCAGAGATTTATCAGAATGGTTCTTGGGATAGAGGATTTTAATAACAAAATCAGGTTGGAGAAGATAAAAGCAAAGGGCTCTGATGAAGGGTCATCTAGACTCGAAACGTTGGCTCTATTCTCTCCCCACAGATGCTGTCAGACCTGCTGAGATTTTCCAACATTTTCTGTTTTTGTTTCAAGTTGGAGAAGGTGGGTTTAAGGCAATGGAGATTACAGGGAGATTTGATAGCAGTGAACAAAGTTATGACAGGTTTGGATAAAATAGACAAGGAAGAACTGTTCCCATTTGCTACAGGCACAAGGACTAGGGAACACCGATTTAAGGTTTGGGCAAGAGCTTCAGTGGGGAAGTGCGTAAGAATATTTATTTGAAGGAAGTGGTAACGATCTGGAACTCACTGTCCATGAGGTTGGTGGAAGCAGAGACAATCAATGATATCAAAACTAAATTGATGGACATTTAAAGGAAACATGCTGAGCTAGGGGGGATAGAGCGGGAGAATGGGACTTATTAGGTTGCACAACAGAGAAGAGGCATAAACTCAATGGGCGTAATGGCCTCCTCTGTCAGGTAAATGCATCGATGAGTGGAATTTTCCCACCCCGCCCTCCACAACAATCGTAGCAGGCGGGAGGCAGACCATGGAAAGGTTCATTGACCTTGGGCGGGATTTTCCAGTCATGGGACGTGCGCGGTCGGAAAATCCCACCCTTGGACTCTCAATCTATGTCCTAAGGTATTGATGGGGGCCAGCAAATCTAGTTCTTGGCAAAGTTTGTGTCCTTTTCAGTGGACTCTTGCTGAAGGCATAGCAAGAGTCCACCACAATGCTCGAAGGATTTTAGACCTAAATATCCTGCCAAGCTGATCAGTCTTAGAAAACTTCCAATACATACAGCCAGATCAGGGACCTGGGAGCTACCCACCATCACCCTTAATCAACTGGCCCTCATCAAGGATATGCTGCAGTGTAATGTCAAAGAAACAATCAAACACTGAAGTCTGAAACAGCTTCTTTATTTTTATTATTTCAAGTTCCAGTCAGTTCAAAGTTTTTACAAAACTGACTAACCTGATACCATTTAAATTAACATTAAATAACATAAAAGTGAGAGGATTTTCTTTTCAAATTCAAATGCAAACCACCAAAACATGGGAAGTTCATTTTTTCAGAAAAAAATGATGGGTGCAACGATTTTACATTTTACCCAAATTATGTGAGCCTCATTACACATTCATGAGTCTGCCCAGGTATAATTTTCTCACATTAGAGTTTCTTTTCAAAAACAGACTAAGAACCCTATAGAAATATTGCATGTCATGTACACCCAAAATTATCATGAAATAATAGATAGCTCACCAGAGAATTCCATCTGTGAAGATCAGCCTTTTTGCTTGAATTTTCTTGTTTTACTGGCATCAGTTATGAGAAAGACTGAGAAAACCTCTTCAGCTCTAACCGTAATGTTTTTCACTTTTTTTTTGACACTGAATAATATGGCGGAGTACGATACATTTTGTTAAAAAAAAGTTACTTCCTAGCTGCTGGGCTATGGGTAGAATCACAGGGCTGAATCATTTGCAGTGGTGAATGTCCCAAGTGGACCAGAAGTGAACGGGACTTCCGTTCAGAGGCAGAATGGCTGGCAACACGCAGTCATGTGGCAGCCAGTCAACTAGTCATGCACGGTTTGAGGAACACAGTGAAGTGTGTGGTGGGGGCCCACAGGAAGTCATCGATCCCACCATTACTCCACAGTCAAAGTTCTAGGCACATATTTAATCAGCACCCAAAACAGGCATCCACTCCTCTGCAAGCCATGTCTCATTCTGCTTGTCTGAGCGGAGGATTTTGAACTTGATCTGCTCCCCACCTACCACACCTTTATCCTGGAAGCTGCAAGCCTGCACCCAATCATCTTTGACCTTCCCTCCATCACCCTAGTCCTGGTCCAGCCTTCTGTCACCCTCGAGCCACCCATCATCACCCTTGATCAATTTTCTGTCCTGGACCTGCCCCCAACCCTGTTACCTCCCAGCACTCTGGATCTGCTCCTTATCATCCTCAACCTGCTAACCATCATCCTTGTTCCCTCCTGCTATCATGCTTGACCTGTCCTCAGTTACCTTTGACTCTCCCAACCTCCGCAAAGATTAATCATGCCTCTGTTGTCCAATGCCCTCCTTCTGACCCCCACAACCTTTCTTAGGGATGCTGCGAGCAGACCTCCTCCCCCAGGCAGTCATGCATTGTCCTCCCTGGACAGCCGCCACCCAAGCTCAATGCAACAGCTCAGACTTCTCTTCCCTGGTTCAACAAAGTTGGCCATACAAGAAAAGCAGTTCATTCTAAATGCATGAGGAAAACTACCTCACCTGTTGCACGCCACCTTTAAATGGCTTGAGAGTCTGAAGGCACATGTTTTGGCTGGTTACTTAATCACAAATTCATCTAGTGACCATGTGTTTTAATAAGTATGTATGACATGCTAATACATTAGAAATAGGTTCCTGACTCTTGCCATCGGGAACCACAATCCTCCTTTAATCCAGCTTACTTCCCAGCATTTATTCTGTCATCAGGAATCTAAAATTTCACCTTCCACACAATTAAGTGCCCCTGCCCGCCTCATTTCCTGCTGCCACAAGCTTCACCAGCCCACTGTCTACTTCTGCTGTGAGCAATTAAACTACAATGTCATCGTAACTCATTTTAGGTCAGAGAAGATCAATCACCCACATTGCCAGCTCAAGTGATTAATGCCTTTCTTTTCTCAACTCGATATTATTTATTGCCATGAATCCTTTATGATACCAAACTTCCTGCAGTTTCAAACCACAACTCATCCTATTCCACATGTATGTCACCTCATATAAAATTCTGTCTGAATTGCTAATTTAATGCTTATTTTCCTCAACTTGAATCTATCGTTTCTAGTTCTGCAATTTTGCGTACATCAGAAAAAAATTAGCTATGTCAAGCTTATATAATCCACTTGTAGCCTTAAAATGTCTATTAGATCTTCCCAAGAAAGAAAAACCTTGATTACATGATCACTCTTTATAGTTAAGTACTCGACGTGCTACTTTTTCATCTTGTACTCCTGTGCTGAGCCCTCTCAGAACGTCATGTTCCACTTACAGGAGAGAATTAAAACTGAGCTAACAAACATGTGGTTCTATCAAGGTCTATTTTTAAATAAACTTTCAATATATATTTTAAATGTTTTGTTATGTCGCACAACACTTTTTTATTTTCCTTACCATCTACATCTGTGTTTAAACCACACCTTTGTTTCATATTTAAGTAACCTAGATATTCAAATCAGTATCATTTTAACATTGGCATCAACCTACTTAAAGTAAGTTAATTAATGCCCATGTTAAAATAACTCCTGTTGTCAAATCTAGACTGTTCATTTTTAGTTACGATGGCTCAAACTTGTTTCAAGCTCCAAAGGTTTACAACCAGCAGCATTCCTTCTATGTGAATCATGTAACAGGAAGCATTAAAGAGGGAAAGTGTTGTGGACCTTTTCTCTTGTCTACTGATAGAACAAAATACACCTTGGTGTTATTTTCAATAATGTCACAATAACCTTGACAAAAGATTGCTTTGAAGCATGGTGACTCTTGTTCTGTCAGCTAAATGCAACAGCTATTTTACTTTCAGCATGTTCTGACAACATTGTGGTGAATGATCAGATAATCTATGTGGGAGGAGTGCTGGCCAGGATTTAAGGGAGGAGTGTTGGCCAGGATATTCAGAAAATCATTTGCAACTGTTGGAATAGTAACAGCTATGCGATCTTTAATAGCAACCGAAACTACGAGAATTGGCACATAAGATCATGGTTTAAAAGGACAACATCGCTTGCAAAACAACAAGCCCTCATTATTTCATTGGAGCATCCAGATTGTGTGCGCAAATGTTGAAGACAGCTTGAACTGACAAACTTTGATTCGGAGACAAGAATACTACCAATTAAACCAAGCCAGGTTTAAGAATCCTTGTTTATATCAGCCCTGTCAAGATGATTCGTAGAGGGAACTGTTCTCCACACCACTTTCTTGCAAATGTAATGTTTCATAGAACAAATCAAAAGTTTGGAGACTAAAATTCTAATTTTAATCACTAAATAGTTGGGAACTTGTCCTTGAATCCAACACTAAATTTATTCATTGTCAATAGGAAATTCCTAATAAATTTTACCAGACCATCACTATGAAGGTCACCTGCAAGCAATGACAAATGAAAGCACAGTCCTCCAGGATGCTGAAACATAATGGACAATTTTAATCCTGCCTGCCCAACATGAACTCACTGCAGGTAACTGGATCAAATGGTCTGTGTACCATTGTGTTTTCTGGATTGATGGTAGAGTTTTCCACCTTCCATACTGCTTATTTCTCACATTATTTGCCTTACTCACCTTTGGTAAGAACAGCAGAGTGAAAGGAGAGGGACTGAATTTCCCCAGACTGTGTGTAGAATTGGATCCAGGAAGTTATGGGGGAAGCCTCTTTGGGACGGCTTCCTGATTTACTGCCAGGGAAGTTTCTCATGGGTGGGCGGCACCAGGAAAATGGACAGACAATTAAGCTGATTACAGACACAATTGGGTCTGATTTGGGGGCGATCTGGTGAAGTGGCCCCAACACTGCCTGCAGGGGCTGCCATTTCCATGGAGTCAGTCTTCTTGCAGCAAACTGGGGGTCTTGGGAGCCAAATGCTTCATGTCCCAATGGGGGTGCAGAGGTCAGCCGCAGGCAGGAAAGTTCATACTCATAGCCCAAACAATGCACTTGGACGGGTTTCTCCTCTGCTTTGAGGGGCCTAATGACTTTACCCCTAATAATTTTAACTTTAAATACATGCACACACAATTCCTAACTTATCTCAGCAGCGACTACCTCTCCCAGTGTAGCTGCTGAGCCTCCAGAAATCCTGGCCTTCTAATCGGGCAAAGGTAACTAATCAGGAGGCTGCCTCCAGGAAGATTGCACCCCTGACTACAGCAATGAGTGTATGCTTGGGATCTCCATTTGGTCTCAGCATTTGGGTTTCTCCAGGCTGTGGGAAAGTTCAGTCCTCAGTACCAGCAGAAGCCTCAGCGACCAGCAACATCTAGGCACATTAAAAAGTATCAGGGAAGGGTGGTGGATAAGGTAAGAGTGATGGTAGGTACTCATAGGAGGACATATCCACCATGCAGGGTATACAGCCAAAAGTTAGTTTCTTGGATCTATCTGAAGATCAGTAGATGATACATCAGGTGGCTACACTGCTGTGGGCAAGCTGGTACAGGCCTATGCAGCCTCCTGCTGGACCAGGAACTGTGCTTTGGCAGTGGTTCTCAAAATCACTACAGTGCCTAACTGCTTTACCATTTGTCTCCTTCTAGTCTACTACAGAATCGTTAACCACATTTCCCAACCAACTGTATATAGCTGTACTGAACAGTTCACCAATATCCTATTCGCCAGAGCTAACCAGTACATCCTCCTCCTCAACTGACCTTTCTCAGCATGAGAAAGCTTGGGGTTTGCAGCATTGGCTGATTTTCTTCAGGTCCAGGGCATCAGTGACTGTATACGTGTTGTCATAGTATACTCTGTATACCTGGCTCCAACAATAGCAGTTGAGGCCATGCAATTAACAAGTAGTTTCCCATGTTGTTTGTTCACCAGACTAGTTTGCTTTGATTTTGTAAATTTGCAGTTCCATTCTGGATGTCACTTTTGTGTTTTCATTATTTTGATTGTAGCCACTAGCCATGCTCAGTTGTTTGGAACTCTCCATTGTTTAGTTAGCAGTCAGAATGTTTCAACATGGGAATGAAGCTAATAAACATTTGCCAATTGCTACTACAGACAATAACAATATTGCAAATAAAATGGAATCTTGATGATTTTCATGATTTTTGATTTCTTTTTGCGCAGTAAGCATAATAACAGTATTATACTAATATTAATTCTCACATATAGGAACTGTAAAAATATGAAAAAAGATACTCTACAAATATTTCAAATTCTACCTGTTTGCCTCTCCCACATCCATGGACTCTACACACTAGTTCACATGTTGGGTTGTGTTCTTGGCATGTGACTCACTTAGAAAGTTGGTTTAACAGAAGCTGAGCTTAACTTTTGACACTATTTGATCTCAAACACATAATATTTGTGTCATATTTCATTATTTGTTCAGATTTGATCTTAGTTTTTAGATGGCCTATAATCTACTTCCAGTAGCCATGTTTAAATTTTACAGATTTGCCTTTGCTGAATAAAAAGGATCCAATGCCCATCCATTAGTAAAGTGACCAAAAAGCAATGCTCATCATTTGCTTCCACTCAAATTTAGTGGTTCTAATTATCATTCGTATGTATAGTGTACCATTATTTTCAAGATGATAGATGGGCAAACCCATTATTGAAAGTACATTGTCTTTTCCCACCAATGAGAATTGTCAACCACAATGTTACATTCGAGGCTAAAAAATATCTAACCTAAATCTTTTATATACAATGGGCTCCATTCCAGAAATGCTGAATCTGTTTAGCTTGCTTTCTATCTGTGTGTGGAACATGAAAGTGATGTGAAATTTTGAGATCATGTTACAGTGTGAAATATAAATTAAACCGTATGCGCATATGTGTTAAAGTTCCTCAGTAATATTTTGTAAAATTAAAACTTATTTAAGTTTCATTAGGTTGGGATTTTTATTGTTGTTTTGATTTTTTTTAGTCTTAAGCATAACTTTTTTCTTTTAGTTCAACAAAGTGCGAACCATCACCACTAGATCTAATTCTGTCAAGCAGGGCAAAGACCAGCATTTCCCAGTCCTAATGAACGAGAAGGAAGACATTCTCTGGTGCACTGAAATGGAAAGGTATGTATGCTTTTCTCAATTTTTCACTTCCAACTACTGATAGAATGGCAGCCTCTCGCTATCAATACAGGGCAATTGAACATAGATGAGGTAGGGTTTAATAAAAAAGGTTCTTTTGTTGGACAGCATCACAGTCTTCTATGAGAGCAATCACATGAGAGATGGCTCTTCCCACTGAGTGGGTAAAAGGAGTCCTAAATAGACCCAGAATTTATGAAATGGATAATGCCACCTGTATTCCCCTTTTTACTACATATTCTGCATTGTTTTATAATACAACTAAAATGATTTTTAAACTGACTTTACACACATTTATGCAATATTTGCTTCATTTGCTTAGGCTAGTTATCTAGCATTCCGACAATTTCCAAAATCCGGTACTTCGGCAAGTTCACGCACGGTTCAGATTTTAGAGAGCACCGCTATGGTCAGGTCAAATTGCCCTGCAAGCAGTAGTTAGAATGCAGATTCTATTTGATCTTTGAATAGCTCCAGTAGATATTTCAAACCAACATTACATAAGAAGTTCAACCCATTGAGCTGACTGTGCATTTTGTTGATCAGCTTTTTGAATGGGATTTCACTCTGCCCGAATTTGTTCAGTATATTGGTGGAAAATTGTTTAGGGAGATCTACTGCCACATCTCCACCCCAAACTAAATTTTCATTCCACCAACCAAGAATCAAAGGCTACAATTAATGCAGGGTCGGGCGTTTGAGCTCGGCACAATGATTAATTCCTCTGCTTTCAGCCACTCCACTTGCCGATCCCAAGACTGCAAGGAAGGAATGACAACCCCCAGGGCAGCCATAAAAGGCCAAATCATGCCCCACTTGCAAAGAGTGGACCCAGTTGTGGGCACCTCTCCCTCTCCTGAGGCTTTCATTGAAACGAGGAGGACCCCAGTCCAAAGACTGAAACAAAAAGCACCCTTCCCATCTTTGGGATGCTTCTATCCCCTTAGTTTTGCCACCTCTCCTTTAATGCTTCAAGGATGACCTGCAGGAAGATAAGTCATGATCATGGTGGAGTAGGTAGGATAACCCGGGTAATTATAGGCCGGTGAGCTTGACGTCCGTGGTGGGGAAGTTGTTGGAGAAGATTCTTAGAGATAGGATGTATGCGCATTTAGAAAGGAATAAACTCATTAACGATAGTCAGCATGGTTTTGTGAGACGGAGGTCATGCCTCACTAACCTGGTGGTGTTTTTTGAAGAAGTGACCAGAATGGTTGACGAAGGAAGGGCCGTGGATGTTGTCTATATGGACTTTAGTAAAGCGTTTGACAAAGTCCCTCATGGTAGGCTAGTGAAAAAGGTTGGATTTCATGGGATAAAGGGGGAGGTGGCTAGATGGGTGGAGAACTGGCTTGGTCATAGAAGACAGAGGGTGGTAGTGGAAGGGTCTTTTTCCGGCTGGAGGCCTGTGACTAGTGGTGTTCCGCAGGGCTCTGTATTGAGACCTCTGCTGTTTGTGATTTATATAAATGATCTGGAAGAAGGAGTAACTGGGGTGATCAGTAAGTTTGCGGACGACACAAAACTGGCAGGACTTGCAGATAGTGAGGAACATTGTCAGAGGCTACAGAAGGATATAGATAGGCTGGAAATTTGGGCAAAGAAATGGCAGATGGAGTTCAATCCTGATAAATGCGAAGTGATGCATTTTGGTGGGAATAATGTAGGGAGGAGCTACACGATAAATGGAAGAACCATAAAGGGTGTAGAGACGCAGAGGGACCTGGGTGTGCAAGTCCACAGATCTTTGAAGGTGACGTCACAGGTGGAGAAGGTGGTGAACAAGGCATATGGCATGCTTGCCTTTATAGGACGGGGCATAGAGTATAAAAGTTGGGGTCTGATGTTGCAGATGTATAGAACGTTGGTTCGGCCGCATTTGGAATACTGCGTCCAGTTCTGGTCGCCACACTACCAGAAGGACGTGGAGGCTTTGGAGAGAGTACAGAGGAGGTTTACCAGGATGTTGCCTGGTATGGAGGGGCTTGGTTATGAGGAGAGATTGGGGAAACTGGGGTTGTTCTCCTTGGAAAGACGGAGGATGAGGGGAGACTTAATAGAGGTGTATAAAATTATGAAAGGCATAGATAGGGTGAACGGTGGGAAGCTTTTCCCCGGGTCGGTGGTGACGTTCACGAGGGGTCATAGGTTCAAGGTGAAGGGGGGGAGGTTTAACACAGATATCAGAAGGACATATTTTACACAGAGGGTCGTGGGGGCCTGGAATGTGTTGCCGGGCAAGGTGGTGGAGGCGGACACACTGGGAACGTTTAAGACTTATCTAGACAGCTACATGAACGGAGTGGGAATGGAGGGATACAAAAGAGTGGTCTAGTTTGGACTAGGGAGCGGCGCGGGCTAATTGTTCTTTGTTTCTCGTTTCAAGGCTTCATTCTATGATCATCTTGCTGGTGCCAGTACAGAGCGAGACTGCGGATAGTTGGGAACCTGTCTCGGGGGCAGGGAATTCAGATGGTGTTCATAAAGCAGAAGTGGAAATGAATAGGGTTGGGAAGCATTTTCACATCAGGGCCAGTGTGATCTCCTGGACTTGTTTTGATCGCCTCAGGGGGTCGGAGAGGAATTTCCCAGATTTTCTTTTCCCCATATTGGCCCTGGGGTTTTCACTCTGGGTTTTCGCCTCTCCCTGGAGATCACATGGTCTGGAATGGGGGGGTGGGGGTGAGTTAATAGGTTGTGACGAACAAAGCATCGTAGCTGTGAGGGACAGCTCGGTGGATAGGATATTAGGATGTAGATAGGCTGGAAAATTGGGCGGGGATCCTGGATTCAGGATTCAATCCTGGACCGGGGAGCGGCGCGGGCTTGGAGGGCCGAAGGGCCTGTTCCTGTGCTGTATTGTTCTTTGTTCTTGTTCTTTGAGTGAGGATAGCAACCAGATAGCCCACCGCACTGTTGCTCTAGCAGACAGATACCTAGCTCTTTATCTTTTTAATCACTATTTCCCTTCTCTAAATCCCTTGTCACACTTATTTCCCATGCGTGCACCTATTTCCCTTTTAAATACCTTAATTAACTGCATTTGTGGTCTTTTGATACATTTCACATTCTCACAATCTTGTGTAAGAATTTAACAGATTTTATTGCTGGTCTGTAGATTGACCAGCCAACAATTTTTACAACAGTCAATTTCTTCCAATGCACTTCATAGTTAGACTAAAAGTACAACATCTGAATTGTTACTCTCCTGTCTTCCCTTTAAACTTGCTTTTGAATTCAGTTTTGTTTGGAGCACTATTTCAAAGATGTTCCCTTACTGGATAGGAAATGAAAACTGAATGAGCAGTGTCTGTTGCTTTATTGATTTAAAATACACTACTGTAAAAAATGACCATGAATGTATACTGTAAATCTATTCAGTTTCTGATTTTATTCTGTAATTCCTCTCAATCTTTTATGGAGGTTTGAAACCTCTCTTATCTTCTTATTGGCCTCCCTTTCATTTTTTAAAAGTCATCATGGTAAAGTTGATAAATCAATGTTTTATTTCATTTTCTTTTAACCTTAACCTGTCCTGGTTCCAGTTGCTAATGACACGCACACAATGACAGTTCCTTTCATACATTCCCAATCATTTCCATATTTCTGATATCTTGGTGTATTTCACTCACTAACTAAGAAAAGAAAAGGACCTACATATATATCACATTTTTCACAACCACAAGATATCCCAAAGTTTTTTACAGCCAATGAAATGCTTTTGAAGTGTCATCACTGTTGTAATGTGGGGAACGCATCAGCCAAATTGCGCACAGCAAACTCCCACAAACCAGATAATCTATCTTTGTGAAGCTGATTGAAGGGTAAATATTAGCCCTTTTGAAATTGTGCCTGGGATGTCACACAAAGGGAAAAGGGTAGCAGCCTCAAGAAAAAGTCTGTTTCTCAGTTCAACCACCCTTCCCTGAGCCCATCTACCTGCAAAATGCCCATGCCCCACTTGGACCTCTGTCCACCGCATCTGGAGTCTTTGTGCATCCACTTGCAGTGAATGATGTGGTATCCCTTTGACACCCTGATTTGTGAGCTTTTCATGCAGCCTTGTCAGGGTCCAGCTTCCCTCCCATCAGTCTTCCCTCTGCTTTACATTGTTCATCATCATCATCCATGTCCATGCCCCTCTGCCTGCCATTGTGAGCCCTCGCCCTTCCCCCCCTTCTTGCACAGCCCTCTTTCCACGTTGCATGCCCCCCCCCCACCTTGTCATTTTCAGACCACACAACCCCCCACCTCGCACACCACCCTCGGTTGAACTTTGGACCTTTATTGAAGTGGCTACATGAGTCACTCAGCACAGTATAAATACAAATTGCCTTCAAACTGCCAGGCAGGAAGAAGACCAACCCACCATGAACCCACCATTGGGAGAATTGCAATGTGATTTTACATGGCCAGTTTTCAACATTTTGACCTCCACGATATTCTCCTCTCCCGCCCACCACCAAAACTGTCATGATCGGGATGGAAGAATTCTGCTCAATGTGTTTAATGACCTCTTTCTCAGGTAACCATTCTGTGATTGATTGATTTGTTGAGAGACCAGGGCCAGAATTTTCTGGCTGTTCTCGCTGGTAGCATCTTCTAGACCCGCTAACAGCAAACTTCCACTGCAGATTTCCCAGCGGTGGGGGGGGGGGGGGTGCAGCGGTGCGTGGATTCAATGGGAAGTCCCTTTGACAATGGCGGGACCAGAAGATTCTGCCGCTGGCCAACGGCGGGTCACCTCCCAATGCCATGAAACACGTCGCGGGGGTGCGCGGAGAATCAACTCTACTTCAACCTACAACATAGTCAATGATGGAGCATCACACTCCTCTGGGGAAAATAATTCCAAAGATTCACAATCCTTTGAATGAAGAAATTTCTCCTCATTTCATTCCTAAATGATAGGCCCCTTATCCCAAGACTACCACACGCATGGGTTCCCTAACCAGGGAAAACAACCTTTCAATGTCTACCCAACCAAACACCTTATGAATCTCAGCAGGTGTGACAGCATCTGTGGAGAGAGAACAGAGCTAACATTTCGAGTCTGGATCACTCTTCATTAGAGCTCTTCAAGTCATCAAACCTTCGAGTCTTGAATGTCAGCTCTGTCCTCTCTCCGCAGATGCTGTTAGACCTGCTGAGATTGTCCAGAATTTTCTGTTTTTATTTCAGATTCCAGAATCCGCAGTATTTTGCTTTTACCTTAAGGATCTTGTATGTTTCAATGAGATCACCTCTCATTCTTCTCAATTTCAAAGAATATGGGCCCAATTTATTCAGCCTCTCATCAAAGAGATCACAATCCTCTCATTCCAGGAACCACCTTGGCACAACTTTGCTCACCACCTCCAATGCAAATCTAACCTTTCTTAAATATCAAGACCAAAACTGCACACAGTACTTCAAGTTTGGTCTTGCCAAAGTCCCCAACAATTCAAGCAAGACATTTTTAATTTTGTACTCTAATCTCCTTGCAACAAAGTCTACATGCAGTTTGCCTTCCGAATTGCTTGTTGTACCTGCATGCTAACTTTCTGTGTTCCTTTTATAAGCACACCCAAGTTCCTTTGAACATCAACATTTACAGGTTTAACACATTTTTTAAAATATTGTTCTTCTGTTCTTACAACCAAAGTGAATAACCTCACACCACATTATACTCCATCTGCCACCTTATTGTCCATGTATATAATCTACTTTTATCTCTTTGCAACTTCTTGCGTCTTCCTCATAGCTTGCGTTCCCAGCTAGCTTTGATCATCAGTAAACTTAGATACATTATTCTCTTTTTGTCTAAGTCATTAATGTCAGTTGTAAATAACTGAGGTTACAGCATTGACTCTTGCAGCACTCCACCAGTTACAGCCGGTGATTCTTTAAAAGATTAAAGTTTATTCATTAGTCATAAGTAGGCTTACATTAACTCTGCAATGAAGTTACTGTGAAAATCCCCTAGTCGCCACACTCTGGTGCCTGTTTGAGTACACTGAGGGAGAATTCAACATGCCAATGCAGCTAATCAGCATGTCTTTGAACTGTGGGAGGAAACCGGAGCACCGGAGGAAACCCATACAAACACAGGGAGAACATGCAGATTCCGCAGAGACAGTGACCCAAGCCAGGAATTGAACCTGGGTTCCTGGCACTGTGAGGCAGCAATGCTAACAGCTGTGCCACCACGTGCATTATTAAGAACAAAGAACAATACAGCACAGGAACAGGCCCTTCGGCCCTCCAAGCCTGTGCCGCTCCCTGGTCCAAACTAGACCATTCTTTTGTATCCCTCCATTCCCACTCCGTTCATATGGCTATCTAGATAAGTCTTAAACGTTCCCAGTGTGTCCGCCTCCACCACCTTGCCTGGCAGCGCATTCCAGGCCCCCACCACCCTCTGTGTAAAATATGTCCTTCTGATATCTGTGTTAAACTTCCCCCCCTTCACCTTGAACCTATGACCCCTCGTGAACGTCACCACCGACCCGGGGAAAAGCTTCCCACCGTTCACCCTATCTATGCCTTTCATAATTTTATACACCTCTATTAAGTCTCCCCTCATCCTCCATCTTTCCAGGGAGAACAACCCCAGTTTACCCAATCTCTCCTCATAACTAAGCCCCTCCATACCAGGCAACATCCTGGTAAACCTCCTCTGTACTCTCTCCAAAGCCTCCACGTCCTTCTGGTAGTGTGGCGACCAGAACTGGACGCAGTATTCCAAATGCGGCCGAACCAACGTTCTATACATCTGCAACATCAGACCCCAACTTTTGTACTCTATGCCCCGTCCTATAAAGGCAAGCATGCCATATGCCTTCTTCACCACCTTCTCCACCTGTGACGTCACCTTCAAGGATCTGTGGACTTACACACCCAGGTCCCTCTGCGTATCTACACCCTTTCTTACTAATAGATGCCAACATTTTCCCAATGACTGATCTCTGGCTAACCGACCTGTAGTTCCCTGTTTTCTCTCATCTTCCCTTCTTGAATAGTATTCTTAAATATGCCAACCCCCAATGCAACATTTTAAAATCGAAGGCATTTTGAAAAATCATACTTATCGCATCCACTGTCTCTGCAGCTATCCTTTCAGAACCTTAGGATGTGGATCATTAAGTCCCGGGGATTTATTGGATTTTAGTCCCTTAAGTTTCTTCATTATTTTTTGTCTACTGATATTAATGTCCTTAATTTTCTCACTCTTATTAGCCCCTAGATTACCCTTTTTTCTGGTATGTAATTTCTGTCTGTCTTCACATTATAAGAAACAAAATATTTGTTCAATGGTGCTGCTGTTGCCTCATTTCCCATGATCCTTTCTCCTGTCTCTGCCTTGAAAGGCCCAGCATTTATTTTAGCTATGCTGCTCCTGTTATTGTATTTGTAAAATCTCTCACTATCTGTTTTTACATACCTGGCTGGTTTACTCTCAACTTCATTTTTTTCCCCTTTGTCGATTTTTGGTGGTTCTGTTGGTTTTTAAAACAATCCCGATTCTCAGACACACTGCCACTCTTTCCAACGTTATAAACCTCTTCTTTTAATCTAATAATATCCTTAATGTCCTTAGTAGTCCACGCATGGATCATTCTTGCTGAAATTTTATTTTTCAATGGAATGTGCTTGTTGAACATTTTTAATTGTTTCTAGAAATATTTCCTATTGTTTATTCAGTGCTGTACATTTTGGTCTATTTAGCCAGTCAACTTCAGCCAGCTCTCCCCTCATACCTGTGTAAAATTGGCTTTAAGTATAAGATTCTTGTTTGTGATTGGAGTTATGTTGCTTTCGAACTTTATATGGAATTCAGCTGTATAATGATCACTATTTCCAGGCAGATCTTCTACTGTGCGATTACTAGTTAATGGTGCCTTATTGCACAATACTTTCTTCTCTTAGACCCTTGGGATCTGATTCGATGAGTTCTGAGATGACTGATGAGTCTAATGTGTGATCCGTCGGCGTGTTTGAAGGGTTGAGTGGATGGGTTGTTCGGAGCTTGTGCACTCCCTCCAATGCCTCAACTTCATTTCTGTATGTTCCTGATGAAGTCCCTTGTTCAGTGCCTTCCCAAATTAGGCTTCCCCTCTACGGCAGTCACAATCCATGGACTCTCATGAGTGGGCGAGTGTGTTTAACCTCTTCAGGGATGCTTTGAGGGTATCCCTAAAGTGTTTCCTCTGTCCTTCAGGGAATCTCCAGTTACAACCGTGTTCCAAGTAGAGCAGTTGCTTCAGAAGTCTGATGTCAGGTTTTATAAAAGACATGTCCCACCTAGTAGAGCTGGTTTTGAGTGATTAGCATCTTGATGTTAGGCACATTGGCTTAGGAGAGGATGTTGCTGATGGATTGTCTTTCTTGCCACTGGATTCGGAGGATCTTAGAACATAGAACAGTACAGCACAGAACAGGCCCTTCGGCCCACGATGTTGTGCCGAGCTTTATCTGTAACCAAGATCAAGCTATCCCACTCCCTATCATCCTGGTGTGCTCCATGTGCCTATCCAATAACCGCTTAAATGTTCCTAAAGTGTCTGACTCCACTATCACTGCAGGTAGTCCATTCCACACCCCAACCACTCTCTGCGTAAAGAACCTACCTCTGATATCCTTCCTATATCTCCCACCACGAACGCTATAGTTATGCCCCCTTGTAATAGCTCCATCCACCCGAGGAAATAGTCTTTGAACATTCACTCTATCTATCCCCTTCATCATTTTATAAATCTCTATTAAGTCTCCCCTCAGCCTCCTCCGCTCCAGAGAGAACAGCCCTAGCTCCCTCAACCTTTCCTCATAAGACCTACCCTCCAAACCAGGCAGCATCCTGGTAAATCTCCTCTGCACTCTTTCCAGCGCTTCCACATCCTTCTTATAGTGAGGTGACCAGAACTGCACACAATATTCCAAATGTGGTCTCACCAAGGTCCTGTACAGTTGTAGCATAACCCCACGGCTCTTAAACTCCAACCCCCTGTTAATAAAAGCTAACACACTATAGGCCTTCTTCACAGCTCTATCCACTTGAGTGGCAACCTTTAGAGATCTGTGGATATGGACCCCAAGATCTCTCTGTTCCTCCACAGTCTTCAGAACCCTACCTCTGACCCTGTAATCCACATTTAAATTAGTCCTACCAAAATGAATCACCTCACATTTATCAGGGTTAAACTCCATTTGCCATTTTTCAGCCCAGCTTTGCATCCTATCTATGTCTCTTTGCAGCCTACAACAGCCCTCCACCTCATCCACTACTCCACCAATCTTGGTGTCATCAGCAAATTTACTGATCCACTCTTCAGTCCCCTCCTCTAAGTCATTAATAAAAATCACAAAGAGCAGAGGACCAAGCACTGATCCCTGTGGCACTCCGCTAGCAACCTGCCTCCAATCCGAAAATTTTCCATCCACCACCACCCTCTGTCTTCGATCAGACAGCCAGTTACCTATCCAATCGGCCAACTTTCCCTCTATCCTACACCTCCTCACTTTCATCATAAGCCGACCATGGGGGACCTTATCAAAGACCTTACTAAAATCCATGTATATGACATCAACTGCCCTACCTTCATCAACACACTTAGTTACCTCCTCAAAAAATTCAATCAAATTTGTGAGGCACGACTTGCCCTTCACGAATCTGTGCTGACTATCCCGGATTAATCTGCATCTTTCTAAATGGTCGTAAATCCCATCCCTAAGGACCTTTTCCATCAATTTACCAACCACCGAAGTAAGACTAACCGGTCTATAATTACCAGGGTCATTTCTATTCCCTTTCTTAAACAGAGGAACAACATTCGCCATTCTTCAGTCCTCTGGCACTATCCCCGTGGACAGCGAGGACCCAAAGATCAAAGCCAAAGGCTCTGCAATCTCATCCCTTGCCTCCCAAAGAATCCTAGGATACATTTCATCAGGCCCAGGGGACTTATCGACCTTCAGTTTATTCAAAACTGCCAGGACATCCTCCCTCCGAACATCTATTTCCTCCAGCCTATTAGCCTGTAACACCTTCTCTTCCTCAAAAACATGGCCCCTCTCCTTGGTGAACACTGAAGAAAAGTATTCATTCATCACCTCGCCTATCTCTACTGACTCCATACACAAGTTCCCACTACTGTCCTTGACCGGCCCTAACCTCACCCTGGTCATTCTTTTATTCCTCACATAAGAATAAAAAGCCTTGGGGTTTTCCTTGATCCGACCCGCCAAGGACTTCTCATGTCCCCTCCTAGCTCTCCTAAGCCCCTTTTTCAGCTCATTCCTTGCTAACTTGTAACCCTCAATCGAGCCATCTGAACCTTGTTTCCTCATCCCTACATAAGCTTCCCTCTTCCTTTTCACAAGACATTCCACCTCTTTCGTGAACCACGAAAATCTTGCTAAGGCAATGCTGGTGGTGCTTCTACAGTGCTTTGAGGTGCCTGCTGTAGGTTGTCCAAGTCTCCATAGCATATAGGAGTGCACGGATCACTGCTGATCGGCAATCTGTGACTTTCGTTTGAAATCATGGTAATCAAATAGCCTTTCAAATGTAGCCGAAGACTGAGCTGGCATGTCGGAGGTGATACTGAATTTCATTATCTATGCCTACCTATGTCATGAGGAGGCTCCCAAGATTTGGAAAATGTCCACTTTTTCCAGGATCCCATTGTTAGCTTAATAAATTGTGGAAAATATTTTTCTCTGGAGTTTGGTTGGAAGAGGACTTCAATTTTCCAGGTGCTTAGTGAAAGGCTGATTTTCAAATTTGCTTCGGAGAAAGTGTCAACATTAACCTGGAGCTGAGTTTCTGAGTTTGTGCACACACACAAACGTCATCTACATATGGAAGTGCAAAGATGAGTGGTTTTGGTGTTGTATGATTAAGTCTGTCCTGTAGATTATCTCCTCAGCTGTGGGCAATTTGTTGGTGGTGACGCTCTGGGCTGATGCAAGGTTTATTAGTGCCCCGGACAAATTGAATTTCAGTGTCCTGAAGACCTTTTGTCATTTTCATAATTTCTTTAATATGACAAAATAATTTCAAAATACACAGAAATTTATAACAGATAAATGAAAACATCAAACGCAACAAAAATTCAAATATCCTAACTGAAACTTTAAGACCTTTTACAATTTAAATGATTTTATCATGATAACAAAATAGAAGGAAAAAGAGAACTGCAGTTATTACCCTGTACAAATAAGTTTTAAAAAAAGGTAAAACCACAGCTAAATCAAACGCAACAACAGTCATGCAAATCCTCACACTATAAGATTGATACAGAGGGATATGGGCCAAACACAGGCATTTGGGACTAGCTTAATGGTAAAAACTGGGTGGCATGGCCAATTTGGGCCGACGGACCTGTTTTCATGCTGTAAACCCCTATGACTCTATTATCCTAATTAAATATTTTTTCCTGAACTCCAGATCTGCAAGTTTTTTTCATTGTACTTGCCATATTTTTACTTCTCACAAGGTCATTTTCTATTGACAAAATCGCAGGAGAATTTAGTTTTTCTTGTGTCATCTAAGACTTTAAGTATATCTTTATCAGCTGCAGCAAGCGGCACAATGACACACTGGTTAGCACTGCTGCCTCACAGCGCCGGGGATCTGGGTTTGACTCCCGGCTTGGGTCATCGTCTGTTTGGAGTTTGCACATTCTCCCCATGTCTTCGTGGGTTTCCTCCGGGTGCACCGGTTTCCTCCCACAGTCCAAAGATGATTGGGTTAGGTGCATTGGCCATGCTAAATTGCTCCTTAGTGTCCCAGGATGTGTAGGTTAGAGGGATTAGCAGGGTAAATATGTGGGATTATAGGAATAGGGTCTAGGTAGGATTGTTGATAGTGCAGACTCGATGGGCTGAATGGCCTCCTTCTGCACTGTAGGGTTTCTAAAGTTTCATTCTCCTGTGGCTACAGTTATTGGAATTGTATGCATTATCCTGAATGCATCTCACAGATTTGGCAGAACATCCTGCAACTTGTTATGTTGATAAATCTAACCGCTTGCTTTGGGGAATTTACACCTCCAGAAAATACTGCATTTGCAATTTCTAATGCGTTCAGTAAATTGCAGCCATTAATATCATTGCTTTTTTGATACCTTAAATTATCCTCCAACCTTTAACATGCACCTGGCAGTTCATTTTAACCTGGAAAATCTTTTAGGTTATATAAAAATCCCAATCGGTTATTGAAGTTTGTAACTGTTCGATTCTTTCCGATAGAAATATTGTAGCTGTGCGTACTATAACGTTAAACACATGATTTTTGAACAGGCTTTCAAGATTTTCTGCATTTGGAACATCATCAACACTCATGCTCAAGTTGCCTCTTCTTGAGCCTTACGCTTGATTTTTAAAAAGAAGCTCCATATCTAGCCCCGCGGCTAATTCTTTTGCAGATGTTAGTGTCTTTTCATAACCAGTTGCATGATAATCAGTGAAGTAATTAGTGACATTACTCATTAATGAAACCATTGTACACATTTCCACAGAGACACTCTGCATAATTTTGCTTGCAGCATTTATTCTGAATAAGATATCATAACAGAACCTCATAATAACTAAAAATTTGAAATCTTTGAGTTGTGATTTAAGAGTTCCCAGAAACAGGCATTTCTGAAAGCTCATAAAGAGCTTCTCAGATTCCAATAATTTCATATCAAATAGCTTTGAGGCATTTTCCTCTGCACTCCCATCGATCTCACATAAAGACTTTATGGTGAGACATTTAACATCTTTTTTGGGTAAATGCCACCACACAGCAGGAGCAGAAAACAAAATATAAATGTATTGGAGAGTTCCAAAAAATGAATTGAATGCCAGGCAGCTTGCAGCACTACCCCCAACTATTAAAGGCAGGGAATTACATCCACATGGCATTAAAATGCTCATAGATTTTCTTTTAAAATTCATGCCTATTCTTTCTTTCATATTGGACCCATTGTCATAACCCTGATCTCTGCAGTTTTGTAAGTCCAGCTTGCATTCTCTTAAGAAATCAAATATAATATCATAGAATCCTTTTCTAGTGGTTTTAGTAACTGGTTTATTGCTGAGAAAATGCTCCTTAACTGAAATATCTTCTACATCTAAAACTGTTATTGTAAATGAACGTTGCTCAGTATGAGTTATGGCAGCACAGTGGTTAGCACTCATAACTCCAGGGACCCGGGTTCAATTCCAGCCTCAAGTGACTGTGTGGAGTTTGCACATTCTCCCCATGTCTGCATGGGTTTCCTCTAGGTGCTCCGGTTTCTTCCCACTCTCCAAAGATGTGCTGGTTAGGTGGATTGGCCATGCTAAATTGACCCTGAGTGTCCCAGGATGTGCAGGTTAGATGGAGTAGCCATGGGAAATGTATGGGGTTGTGGGGATAGGGCAGGGGAGAGGTCGGTCCTGTGTAAGTTACTCTGTCAGAGAGTCGGTGCAGACTCAAAGGGCCGAATGGCCTCTTCTGCACTGTAGGGGTTTCTATGACTTATGTCTGGAGTAAGATCTAAAATAATTGGCTTCTTTAAAATGATTTTCTTTAATTGCATTTCCCAACAAATTAATTTAATATGTCCAGATTTCATTCTGAACATATTTTCCACGCTCAGCCACACCAAGTTACATGATGGGTTAAGACACCTTAAGTGTACTATTGACTAATATAAAGTTAAATAACACTAATTAAGATTGTAATGCAGTATCATATCCCTTAAGTAATTCAATTTTCCAGTTATTCATTTGTTTTCTTTTTATCCATTTACTTTTTTCTCGCTCCATCTCTCCATTTTTTGACAATCCTCAGCACACTGCACCCCAGGTGACCACTTGGTTAGCTGGACTTTGAGCCAGCCCTCCATGCAGCATTGCAATGAGGGAAATGGAGAAGAGGGTTGGTGCAATGAAACAGCCTTGCTTAGCCCAGTTATCAGTGAGATAGTAGTGGTTCCATTCGTAAGGATCAGAGCATGCATGTCCTCGTGGAGTAGGTCGAAAATTAAGTCAAATCCCAGACAAATTTGAGGAGCATACTCCGTAAGCCACACGTACAACTGCTGGTGCTGTTCCTTGCACTTTTCTTGAATTTTCTGTACATGAATATCATGTCTTGTGGTGCCATCCCCATAACACCATGCATTTACCATGGCTAATCCACCTAACCTACACATCTTTGGTCTGTGGGAGGATAGAGGAGCACCCGGAAGAAACCTAGGCAGACACAGGGCGAGTGTGCAAACTCCACACAGTCACCCGAAGCTGGAATCAAACCTGGGTCCCTGGCTCTGTGAAGCAGCAGTGCTAACCACTATGCTATCCTGCCATCCATAGCACTGTGCCGTGCTTGGACCATAGATCATCACAACATCGCTGAAGCAACCACACATGTCACTGATGTCCGTGAGTTGTCATTGGATCTCCCGCACTCTTTCTATCCATGATTTGTTCTTCATGTTGAGGCTTTTATGCTGTGCCATTGCCTTCAGCCACCTGTAAGACTACTCCTTTTCTCTTGAGCTGTTTTGAAGTTTCCAGTCTAGGAAAGCTCTGCATTTATCCTCAGTTAGGTCCTATATCTTGTGGTCTGTTCATCAAATTAATCACAATGTATCCTACCAGCGAAACCAAGGGCCTCTTTGCAGGTGCTTGTTATGGTAGATTTTCGGGTCAACCAGGTACTATGGACACACTGTAGCTCCTGGTGGCTGGAGGTTGAGAGGTTGGTAGTGAAGTGTGACTGAGAACAAGTGTCTTGATGGGATCTTTGAGACATTCAATGTTAATTTACTTGTGGCATTGCTGCTGCTGCCTCCACTGTTTGGGAGCCAGACTGGTGAAAGTGATAGATTAGCAAATGTGAAGGTTGGTCCAGCAGTAATCAGTACCTGTCAGAACATGGGTGATGTGGACATCTCTGTTATCCCTTGTTTAAACAATGAAGTTGTCAGACAAATGGAGTGTTTGGACCATGAGTGTTGCCATGAAGTCTTGTGTTCGTTTCACTGGCAGAACAGGGTGTTGATTATGACAAGATCCTATTCTAGAGATTTCATCAGGAGGACTCCACTGGAGTTTTCCTACTCCTTCCTTGCCTGTCACACCCTTCCAGAGATTTGCATATTTCCTGACTCTTGACATTGAAATCTCTTAGGAGGATCCATTTGTCGCTTGTTGGGATGGGCTATGGATCGTTTTGGGTCAGTGCAGAATCTCGCAATCTCTTCTGTTGTCTCAAATCTAGGAATGTGTACATTGATAACAGTAGGTTGCTGATTCCTCACTGGGGTGAGCCAGCAAGTCATGAGCGTTGCTGATCCCACAGGGGGAGTCACTGAGATGGCAGAGAAGCTCATTTTTGATGATGAAGCTCACCTCGTCATTCCTCTTCTGGACGGCCCTTCCCGAAAAAGGTGTGCCCGCCACCAGATTCCTTTAGCTGGCCTTCTCCAGCACATCATGTATCACCTAAGCTGGCAACGTTGACATCAAGATACCTCAGTTCTAAGCTAGGATATCGATGTAGCACTCATGTCTGCCACTGTTGAGGTTGTTCATGAAGGTCCTGAGCTTCCAGGTCCTGAACCTCATTTGATGAGTGGAACATGCCTGTGCGTGATGTTTCTTTTAACGGAGGGTTGCACTCCAACTACCACATGGCCTTGGCAGAGTTGGGCCGTGGTCCAATGGTAAAGGGAATCCAATAGAATTGGAGACCAGGCCCTGCTACGAGACATGAGCACATTCTGTGCATGTTCATGTGCACAATATTATATCAAAAATAGCTTTGTCACTTGTTGGTGCAACAATATATTGCTCCTGGAAACTGTCATGAAAAACATTCTACCAGCTAATTTTCCAGACTACCTTTGCCAATTTGACTTGCCCAGTCTATATGAAGATTAAAGTTCCCCAAAATTATTATGTTGCCTTTGTTACAAGCTCCAATAATTTCTTGTTTTGTGCTCTGTCCAACTTTCGGGGTTGTAATCTTTTAGATGAGCCGTTAAACTGCCGGCATGTCTGCCATCTCAGGTGGACATAAAAGTTTTCATTGCACAATTTTGAAAGAGAGTAGGAGAGTATTGCTCCTTATTTTACAGTACTCCCATCAGCCACAACAATTAAGTCACCATTTCTGCAAATATCAAATTGGAAGTTGTTCCATTCCAACTGCTTACTCCTTTCTAGTTGTGTGTCCTCCTCCCTCTCCAGTAGTCACATCAGTGAATAGCGACCACTCCCATGAATAGAGTGAATGTATCTGTCAGCCTCACACTGTGTGTCATGATGTGGAGATGCCGGCGTTGGACTGGGGTAAACACAGTAAGAGTTTTAACAACACCAGGTTAAAGTCCAACAGGTTTATTTGGTAGCAAATGGCATTTGCTACCAAATAAACCTGTTGGACTTTAACCTGGTGTTGTTAAAACTCTTACTGAGCCTCACACTGACAGGGCAGGACCTTCCAGCCGCGCTCGCCCCAAGACCGGAAAAACCCGCCCGAGGTCAATGGACCTTTGCATGGTCCGTGTCCCACCCGCTACGATTCCCATGGCGGGCAGGATGGGAAAATTCCACCCTGGAGTATCTAAATGCAAAATTCTGAACTAAGTAAGCAAAAAGTCAAAACCTTTCCTCATGAATCAGAAGTCAGGCTGCGAGCTATATCATTTTTTTAAAGTCCTGAAGCAATCCAGGTTTCATTAGAATGAAATTCCATTGTAATGCTGTTGACAATAGAAGTTTTTCACTTTTTCTTTAGGGTGTTTGGTTTCCCGGTCCATTACACAGATGTCTCCAATATGAGCCGCCTTGCCCGACAAAGACTTCTCGGAAGATCCTGGAGCGTTCCTGTCATACGTCACCTGTTTGCACCACTGAAAGAATATTTTGCCTGTGTTTGAAAACAAAGAAGACAAAGGAACTTATTAAAAGAAAGGAAAAAAATTAATTTACTCCAAGGAAAAAGTCACATTCTGTTAGATGTTACTTAATTTCACTATTTTAAATGTCATCCTTTTTATCCTATTTAATTTTTTTTAAATGTTTTTAATTTTCAGCTATTTTAATGGGTGATTTTGTAATTTTTGTTTATGTTGTGTTCAAGCTGTACTTGAGATGAGGCTGTTCAATCCTTTGCAGCACTGGGAAAATGACAATTTTGCCTTGTGTAGGTGGATAAGAGCACCAAGAAGAAGCTGGATTTGAACAGAGCCTGCAACATCAAGTCAGCCAGCTGAGCCTTGCCTTACCAGCACCATATCTGGTATCTATCTCGAGCAAAAAAAATCAAAGCTACATACAAATACTGTACAATACTTCAGGTGCCTACAACCAGAAACCACGAGGAAACAGTACATCAGCTGCCAGTACCTCTCATATACAATACACTGATAGTTGTTCGAAAAAGGTACTACTGTGCAACAATTTCTGCAATGGTGCTTTTACAAAAGGTGATTGAAAACATCAGCTCTGATGTTGCCTTACCGTTTACAAGAGGCAGAATTGTAAAATAATCAGGAAAGAGCAACATTTAATGGTGTCGAGGTGGTCTTTAGTGGCTTGAGTATGAAAATGTGTCATTTTTCATTTGCTCAAGAAGTCACTTTTAAGGACTTTTGCCATGACTGTAATTTTTCTATCATGTTTGTACAATATGAAAAAATATATAACAGAAAATGGTGCTTTTTTCTTAAGCTTTCATCCTTGGGCTAAGGCCTGGTGCTTACTTAACAGGTCACTTAATAGGCAGCACAAATAGCCAGCCAACATGCAGTGATGTTTTTGGTCATCCAAAACTAAATGACAGGCTGCAGTTTTTTACTGAAGGACTGATGAATTTTTTACATCTGTGTTTTCCTTTTTTTTTGGTTGATTTTTTTTAAATTTCCTAAGGGGTCTCTTTTATACCAGGACATACCCCTCCTTGTAGCTGCATATAATCAGGTACAAGTCAATACAGTGCAGCTTGATGGTGTAATTTTGCCTCTCTTATTTTTCCCCTTTTGTTCGCATTCTCTTCCTTATTCTTTGGCTTATCTCTTCTTTTTTGTTAATCTACGTTTTTTTTTGTTGTTTATAAGTTGTTTATGCGAATCGTATTTCTGCTGTCAGTACTTGATCAAACACAGCCGTCAGTTTTCCTTGAAGCAGTTGTCGATTCATATGGTGCTACACATTTTTTTTCTGAAAAACTGAAAGAAATCTGCTATCTTGACAATGATTTATTAAGTTCTCATAGTCAAGGAAAAGCACTATTATTTTACTCTTTTAAGAAAAGAAAAAGGCATTTTAACTTTGTACTTGAAAAGAAAAAAATCAGTTTCATGTGTTTTAGCCTAGACAGTGCCGTAGTTGGTGCTTATTTGTGGGAATCATGTATTCATATTGAAGACAATGTAGTAAATTTGCTAATACTTTTACTGTTACATATGTATTTGCTTGATCCCCAGCAGCAGTGCATTTTCTTTCCACATTCCACGCAGCAAACAGTATTTTTTGGTTTTATTTCTTCATTTTACTGTCATTATAACTTTGATAATATTTATTGACAATAATGTGCATTTCAAAGTTAAGAGATTTCACTGAAGGTTGTATTTCAGTGAATATTGTATTACTGTGTATTGCTCGTGACATAGCTGTTTATGGAAAGGTCAGTACGTGCAGCAGATGTAGCAGTCAACCTCCACCCTACTTTCAATGCCCAAAATGCTCCTTTCTCATGTACTTGTGCTGGAGAACACTTGAATAAATGTATTGTTTTTATGTGCAAAGTGTACACAGTTGTGTATCGGTTTGTTGTGTATTCTTTTGTTCTTCTAGTATATTGTTTCTTTCTATTGTAGATCCAGTTGGCTGACAGCTAGGAAAAGAAAATCAGACCCATGTGTGATCTGGTTCCCTTAAATTAATCAGCTAGTTGAGTAGGTGGTTTGCTGCTGCAGAGCAAACAGAAATTTCCAGTAGTTTTATTCAGAAACAGCCAGCTTATTATATTGGCACACTAGAAAAAAACAGTTTCTAGTACTGTATGTGAACGCTTTCAGACTCCCGTATTTCCATTTCTCATTATGATGAAGGAACTCTGCTGTCCTGAAAGCTAATGTATTTCAGATGTGTGCATCTGATCCAACAAGAGGAATCATATGCAACACTTTGGCAAGTTTACTCAGAAACCAACCCTCTGCCTAATGTTCTAAACTGTGTGCTGCTGTGTTGTGGGGAAATTAAGCTTGTAACACTGCATTTTTTCACCACATGGGTGGCCACATTTTGCTGCCTCCTTGCTTACCTGCTAACTTCATTGTGGACATGTTTCCCAGTACAAATGGTCCCAGGTGCGTCACATTATCCAGAGTACTGAGTTGCAAAGTGCTGATATTATTAGACAATACACTTATTGTACAATCAGCATAAAATTAAATAGTGAAATGTTGAAGTTAAAGATGACCTGTGCGAACCTGTTCCTTTTGGAGCAGCGTCAGCCTGTAGTTGGGGAAGCACTTTTTAACTGGTAACAACTTGAAGGACTAAAAAGCTCTTTGTTTTCCCTCCTCTTCTGTGGCATCCAATTTTGTTGTCAGAAGGGAACATTTATGCCAATAAGACTAAGAGCTTCTCATAAATTGTATATCCAAGTAACATCCCAATTAGGACAATTAGTACAGATTAGTAACTAATTACGAATATTTGTTAAGTTTAAAAAGAATGGAGGGCTGGGGGAACTCTTGATACTCCAGTAGCCAGCAGATATAAGGCCCCACCCCCTTAATGATATATTTTTCTATTTATATTCTCTCCCAATTTTTACCATTTTTCCCTAACATGACTGCTCACCTCTATGCTGCTGTTCTTCAGCTAGGACAGTGGAGAGCTCCAAGCTGTGGTTTTATCCATAAATTATGCTACCACGCCTCTATCTTCAATGAATGGTCAATGTGCAATTATATGGGACGAGTAGTCTCTTAGTTCTCCAGTAAAAGTGAAAATTGTATTTCTTTGAGGCACTCACTGAGCTGCCATTTGAAAACTGGTTGAATTCATCCCAATTTAAGAAAGGAGATTCAAGCGATATCGATGCTTTTGATTTGAACTTGCAGTCTCTGCATTTCAATGTGTTCTAAGAATTATAGTGAAGCAGTCCCACTGCTGCAATGGTAGGGTATTTTTCAGAGGGCAAGTTGGAACAAAAGTTTTGCTTGCTTGTGATAGATAGGGCTGCTCAATATGGACTTTTTGAGCTGCATTAAACTCCAGCTCAGTGGAGGAGAAAAGCAGGACAAAAGCGGCCCTACTCAAGGTTCCATCCTGCTATGTGATCCCAGAGCAGCATTCCTCCACAGCTTGAAACTGTCCCTTCCTCCCCAGCGAAGAATGAAGCATAATGGTGCTAAAAGGTGGCAACTGTAAGGATCTAACGGGGGAAAGAGGTACAAAATATTTTTTTAAATGCTTAAAAAGTACTCAGTACATAAAAATCTAGCTGTGATAAATTTGGAGTCCATTCTGGAGCACATTGTATCACACCAGGGTTAATGGCAACTCCAGTGCACAGAAAAAAAACTATCTTAAAGGGGCACTGATGTCACAAAAAAGTATTTTGAGAAAACTTTTTTTTGTTTACAAACATCTAATGCAACTGTTAATTGTCCAAAAAAAATCACTGAGTCATTCATGATATCATCATGATTCAAAATGGTGCACGCCTACTTTCTCTCCAAACAAAAAAAGGTTTGCCAAACACTTTTTCATGAGGACAGTATCCCTTTAACTGTTAAAATGAGGTATTCTCTCATTCTCTTTCCTTTAATATATATACCCCACATCCATCATTGATATTATGATTATATAAGGTGTAACCCTGCTATGTGACTGTTACTGTAAGGATGGTTAATGTAACTGCTCAAAATTTATACTGGTACATTTATTTGTGACTGTATGTCTGTTAAACCTCAATAAAATGTTATACAAAATTGCACTGCTAAGCAACAACTGTATGATTGTCTTCAGTTTGTTAGTTCTGTGGTAACAACACTCACTACACTAATTTTATCATCGAGAAAAGCACAATGAATTCTCAGTTCATGCAACTTTTCTACTTAATTTATCATTATGCTCTTATTGTTGACAGAAAAATTGAACCATATAAGATCTAATTGGGAAAAAAGTTATGATTTTTTTGCAGCACAATTACACATTACAAAGTTATGACATGATTTTAATAAGTTCTATGTGCTGTAATAGAAAATTAAACAAAAATATATGTGAATCTAATTGACCAAACTGTTCTGAAAAAGTAGGCTGAATCTTGAATAACTGAATGACTCCAGCCAGATACTTTGCAGTCAAATAGCTTATGATCCTTTTCTAAGATTATCAATCAAAATCTAAATTTGCCATTCATTAGCAAGTTGTTATAGTCAAACATCTTATACTCTTTTGAGTTAACCAAATAAACTAATTTTACAAAATAAGGGGCAAAGTAAAAGACAGCCCTTTAAAGGGAAGCTGCTTCAAAATAAACAGGAACGCAAAGGATCAAATACATTATAACCAGCAATTCATAAATGGCAGACCAATGTCCAAATAATAACACAATTAAGTGCAGTCAGAAAAAAGCCCTCATCTCCCTCAGAGCATAAATAAGTTTCTCACTAAAACCCAAAGGTAACAAAGCAATGCTCCAGAATGAAAACAGAAACTGCTGGAAATACTCAGCAGGGTTGGCAGTGTCTGTAGGGAAAAAAACAAAGCTAATGGGGGCGATCTTACCAAAATAATTCCAAGTACCAAGCGTGTGTAAAAATGGGAGAGAATTGCCTGGGAGCTTGCCTTTTCAGCAAGCTCCCAGGCAGAATCTTACTGCATTTGGTGCAATAAAAGAGGCAAAGTGTGATTCACGCCAGTAGAGAGAGTGGACGGAGTCTGTTCTCGCTGGAAAGTCAGCTGCTCACACTAGAGGGCACTGTCGTGCTTGCACAGATCTCTCAGTGTACTGTGCACATGCAAAAGTACATCGAGAGATCTCTCAATCTCCACGCCCCAGGTATTGTCCACCCCCAGATCGCTGGCCTCCACCTCCCCCAATCACAGGCCTCCACCCCCCGCCTACCGATCACTGCCCTGATACCCCCCCACCCCTTTCAGATAATCGCCAACCCCGTTCCCCAGCCCCCTCAGTCGATCACTGCCCCAATGATCCCTGATTGCAGCCCCCTCTGCCTTCCCTTCCTTCAGGCCCCGCCCTTTGGCACTGACTAGTGCCAGGGTGCCTGGTGGGCAATGCCAGGCTGGCAGTGACAGTGTGCCAGGCTGGCAGTGCCGGTGTGCCAGGCTGGCACTGCCCCCCACCCCTATGTCCTGGGGGGGCTTCAATGGCCTCTGGTCACACCAGTGAGGCCATCACATCTGGTCCCTTAATTCCACCGGTGGGGCCATTAAGGCAAGTGCGCCTGGACGATTCCCTCCTGGGCTCACTTGTAATATTTAAATATGAATTTTAATATTATAATCAGCCTTGTGCCTGATTGCACCAGCAATCCAATGACGGCAAGATTGTGAGAGGTTAGAAACCAAGTGTGAACCCAGCTTTCCGCCTCCCTCGCAATCTTACCCCGCCCATCAACCGGCGTGATGAGAAGGTAAGATCGCCCCCAATGTTTATGCTCATGATCTTGTATCAGAACACTCCAGAACGGCTATTTGCACTCTTCAATTTTTGATCTACTTAACTACGCACTTGCTATTTACATAAATTTCTTTGCACAGCTTCAATTGTGAAACAAATACAAATGTTCCTTAAGATATATTTTCATTGTGAGACTGAGCATTGCATTGAAACTGCACTAATATATTGCAGAACAATTCTCAAACAACCATGATATCTAAAACAAAACTTCCACAACTTCCGACAAAGATTTTACGTAACACACACTCTTCAATTTTTTTAATCCATTTTAAAATTGTCTGAAAACATTCTTTTAAACATTAGGCAGAATTCTCCCAAAAAACAACAAAGTGTCACAATGGCAAAAATAACCAATCGATCCATGCCGGTCTCTGATGCATGTTCCGTATCGCAATCCTCCACACTCGGTCAGTTTTTTGGAGAGTTGGGAGTTTTGCACTGGTATTGGGGGGTGGGGGGGGGGGGGGGGGGGGGGTGGGGGGGCGGTGGGGGGCAGGGGATGCAGCTTCAGGGCACTCAGGCACAATTTCGCAAAAGTACCCCAATCTCACAGTACACTGGGAGATCTGCCCCCACCCCCCCCTCCCCACGGACATCAGGACTGTTCCCCCAGTACAGTATCCCAAAGTATGAAAAACGGACTCCTAACTAGAGAGACATGCACCTGAGAAGAAACATTGAAGGATCCCCAAGTGAGAATCCACAAGACAGGTGAACAAAATACAAAGGAGTAAGCTGCCCTTATATTATAGAATAGATAATAGTCCCAAGACACAGCATACAGAGAGCAACTAGAAGGCAGTGCAAGGTAAAACAAAAACACCTGTAAAAATCAGTTGGCAGAGTATGACAATAGTATGAGCGGCATGGTAGAACAGTGGTTAGCACTATTGCCTCACAGCACCAGAGAGCCGGGTTTGACTCCAGCCTTGGGTCACTGGCTGTGTGGAGTTTGCACGTTCTCTCCGTGTCTGCGCAGGTTTCCTCTGGGTGCTCCGGTTTCCTCCCACAGTCTGAAAGACATGTTGGTTAGGTTGGTTGGCCATGGTAAATTGCCCCTTAGTGTCAGAGGGATTAGCAGGGTAAATATGCGGGGCTACATGGATAGGATCTGGGTGGGATTGCTGTTGGTGCAGGCTTGATGGGGCAAATGGCCTCCTTCTGCGCTGTTCTATGATTCTAAATGATTTAAGAAAATCCCCTTTGAGGCTGCAGAGGACGCAGAAACAGAGCTGCAGCTTAATTTTTTTTTAAAAAAAGAACAGGCCCTGATCGGAGGGCTGAACCTCTCTTTTAAAAAATCCTTCAAAATAGGAAAAAGAAAGAACTGAAATCGATTTTCAGACTCAGAGGATGAAGAGGGATCAGGCGGGTAAGTGGTACTGATCCACGTCAGATCAGCCATGATCTTATTGAATGGCGGGGCAGGCTCGAGGGGCTAGATGGCCTACTCCTGCTCCTATTTCTTATGTTCTTATGTTCTTATGAACTGCTGAAATTTCAAAGTTAATAAAACACATTGCGGAAAGTAGACAGCCCGCCACTTAAATAAAAAGAGCATGCCCACCAAAACTCCCAAAGCGCGGGAAGATCAAAGACAGAAAAAGCCAACAGAATTCAGAGTATATAGGACCTGCAGAGAGAAAAAAATAAATGTTCTTAATTTAAAAGTTTGGCAAAGAAGGCCCACGTTCACTGGAAAACCGACCTAAATCAGAAGTGTGGGAAAATGAAACAGAGGCAGCCCAAGTGAAACAAGCAGTCACTGTCTTAAAGCAGCAACACATTTAAAATGATAAATACAAGAAGGAAAATACTGCTCTGGACAGCCAATTAATAGAGCCAGACACATTTGTACTATGGAAAGGGCTAAACCAGACTCAAGAGTGGGACGCTTGGAGAAGACAATTTTTAATGTACAGGAGAACTTTAAGATTAAACAAGGAATTAGAAAAAGTACAAGTTGGTAAGTTTTTATTTATGTTTAGTTCCTTTGCTGGTGAAATACTCCACAGTCAATATATAAATCAATACCTGACAATGTTTGGTGACATATTAAAAGGCTTTGACAGTTATTTCCAACTCCAAGTTGTGGAGAGTGCAAATCCTAGAAGAAAGTCTGGCATACCCCCCGCCAATCCCCAAGAGCAACATGAGACCTCAGAGGGAGGGCAACTGCCTAATAAAATGCCACGGACAACAAAATATCTCAGAAAGAGACAACGAAAGGACCCAGAGGGGGCAACAAATGACCCCAGAGACAGGCTCCAGAGCATGAGGTAACTCAAAAGAATAAAAATGTGGAAAAGTAGACAAAGCTATTCTGCAGGAAAATATTTGCACCAGAGCTGAACTGGAGGACTTGAAGCATGAGATGCACGCTGAGTACACACCTCTGAAAATGCACAATAAACGCTGGTTTTCAATTGACCAAGTTGTTCGAGATCTGAAAGAACAAATCACTAGAGATGACATGAAGGTTCAATGCCACAGTGAGCAAATCAAAGCAGGAGATGGGAGAGTTCAACCAAATATATAGGCAGACAAAGCAGCAACCAGAAAGGCACACAAAGAAGTTATGAAGTTATGACACTGAAAGACTCCTTGAAGAATCAATATGTAGCCACGGAAAAAGCTAAAAAGTACATTGAATACTACTTCATCAAATTCTGCGTTGAAAATATCAGTAGAAACAAAACTATGCACTGAAACTCAGAGTGAGTTGACAAAAAATCAACAAGGAAATAAATAGTTGAAAGAACATCTGGTTGTCCTTCAAGATCAAATCCAACATGAAGAAATGAAGATGGTCTTAAACAGTGGAAGAAACTCCAGGGTACTCTATTGCATTACAAAAAAGTTCAAGATGAAGCAAGCAAACTTTACAAAGACAAACCTGTTGAAAGACCTTCAAATGTTACAAGAATTCCTCAAGAACAACTTTGTTCTTCTGGAAAATTGCGAGGAGAAGCAAAATGAATTTGACGTCACTTTGAACAAACTGATGAACCAGTTGGCAGAGAAGACTGAGCAATGTTCTATATTCAGGAGAAAGCCAAAAGTTACAAGAAAGAGCTGGAAGAGCAGAAGAAGAAGTTAAATGGAAAAGAAGAGGCATTGAACAGGAAAGTTGTGGAGCTTTCCATGCCACAAGTGGAAAATGAAGTCATAAGTAGCACAATTATAGAACTGAAACAAACTAAGACAGACATGTCTTAGTGAAACCAAAATGAAGGACAAGGCAAAGCTCTGCTGCAGACAGGGAATGAATAGACAGAATTAATGTCGGAAAATGTAAGTCTGACACTGAAGTACAAGGCACTAGAAGAAGGAAAGGTTGAGCTGGATAAAAAGATTCATAAGATTTCAAAACAACTTGAAACTAAAACAGCAAACAAATGTTTGGCTGAGATAGTGAAATCAGTGGAAATGAAGGTTCCCTTTCCAAAATGTGTACGTCCAACACAAACATGGCAGATACCACAGGAAAAGAAAATTCAAGTCTATTCTAGGAATGAATGGAGTGCCCATTTCCCTCAGAATGAATGGGACAAACCCACAGTGTACAAAGCAAGCAAACACATTGCTAATAAAGAGAAGCACGCAACATGAAGGAGCACAAAAAATGAATTAAATGGACATAGCCAAATACCAGAAACTTAGATAAAAGCAAATTACTGCGGATGCTGGAATCTGAAACCAAAAGAGAAAACGCTGGAAAATCTCAGCAGGTCTGGCAGCATCTGCAAGGAGAGAAAAGAGCTGACAAAGGGTCGGCTGGACTCGAAACGTTAGCTCTTTTCACTCCTTACAGAAGCTGCCAGACCTGCTGAGATTTTCCAGCGTTTTCTCTTTTGGTACCAGCAACTTCTACCATTCCTCCAAATGTGACAGACAAAGATGTGGAAGCACTGTCAAGCCTCAAGACCATCTGAATTTATAAAGTCAGGGACTTAACATGAAGAACTAGGGTTCATAAGGAAAAATAGTATAATACTCCGTTGGAAGGGTGGAAAGTTTTCTTTAGAGAAGAAAGGGATATGTTGTGTTCTGTGCCTACATGCATTGTAATGTAAAGATGCTCGGCAGACCAAGGATCTGGAGAATAGCACCCCCCACGGTATGATGCACAGAGTCATGTGGTAAGAGACTGAGAGAATAGTCTCGAAGCAACACTCTAAGTTAGCAGCCAGCATGCATGGAAACAGCTCCATGCATGATGGTAACCTGGGAACTGTAAGTAATTAAAGATCAACAATAAAAGATCCATGTTAAAACAAGCAAGTCTCAAGCTCTCTTCATTGAGACATCTAAAGAACCCATAACACGACAACAGGATATCTGGTCACTCCAGCTCAAAAGTAACTACTTCCAAGTATTTGAGTCACGTTAGAGATTACTCTTCCTCACTGTTTCCTTTCTAAGGAAGTGCCAGTGCTCTGTTTAATGATAATCTGAAATAATGCCCATGGTGTTAAGGGTAAGATCCTGGCATGGATAGAGGATTGGCTGACTGGCAGAAGGCAGAGAGTGGGGATAAAGGGGTCTTTCTCAGAATGGAAGCCGGTGACTAGTGGTGTGCCTCAGGGGTCAGTGCTGGGACCACAACTTTTCACAATGTACATTAATGATTTGGAAGGAGGAACTGAAGGCACTGTTGCTAAGATTGCAGATGATACAAAGATATGTAGAAGGACAGGTAGTATTGAGGAAGCGGGGGGGTGCTGCAGAGGGACTTGGACAGGTTAGTAGAGTGGGCAAAGAAGTGGCAGATGGAATACAATGTGGAAAAGTGTGAGGTTATGCACTTTAGAAGGAGGAATGGAGGCATAGACTATTTTCTAAATGGGAAAATGCTTAGGAAATCAGAAACACAAAATGGGACCTGGGAGTCATTGTTCAAGATTCTCTTCAGGTCAATGTGCAGGTTCAGTCAGCAGTTAGGAAGGCAAATGCAATGTTAGCATTCATGTCAAGAGGGCTAGAGTACAAGGGGCTGTATAAGACTCTGGTCAGACCCCATTTGGAGCATTGTGAGCAGTTTTGGGTCCATATCTAACTAAGGATGTGCTGGTCTTGGAAAGGGTCCAGAGGAGGTTCACAAGAATGATCCCTGGAACGAAGAGCTTGTCGTATGAGGAACAGTTGAGGACTCTGGGTCTGTACTCGTTGGAGTTTAGAAGGATATGGGGGGATCCTATTGAAACTTACAGGATACTGTGAAGCCTGGACATGGAGAGGATGTTTCTACTAGTAGGAAAAACTAGAAACAGAGGGCACAACCTCAGGCTAAAGGGACAATCCTTTAAAACAGAGATGGGCAGCACGGTAGCACAGTGGTTAGCACTGCTGCTTCACAGCTCCAGGGACCTGGGTTCGATTCCCGGCTTGGGTCACTGTCTGTGTGGAGTTTGCACATTCTCCTCGTGTCTGCGTGGGTTTCCTCCGGGTGCTCCGGTTTCCTCCCACAGTCCAAAGATATGCGGGTTAGGTTGATTGGCCACACTAAAAATTGCCCTTAGTGTCCTGAGATGCATAGGTTAGAGGGATTAGTGGGTAAATATGTAGGGATATAGGGGTAGGGCCTGGGTGGGATTGTGGTCGGTGCAGACACGATGGGCCGAATGGCCTCTTTCTGTACTGTAGGGTTTCTTTCTTTCTATGAGGAGGAATTTCTTCAGCCAGAGAGCGGTGAATCTGTGGAACTCTTTGCTGCAGAAGGCTATGGAGGCCAGGTCATTGAGTGTCTTAAAGCCACATAGATAGGTTCTTGATTAATAAGAGGATCAGAGGTAATGGGGAAAAGGCAGGAGAATGGGGATGAGAAAAATATCAGCCATGATTGAATGACAGAGCAGACTCGATGGGCCGAGTGGCCTAATTCTGCTCCTATGTCTTATGGCCTTATGGTCTAATGCAGTCAGTTTGATTTCAGTAGAGAAATTTCTGGAAACTATAGTTCAGGATAAAATCAATAGTCACTTAGACAAGTACAAGAAAATTAAGGAAAAGCAGCATGGACTCATTAAGGGAAAATTAAATTTAACCAACTTGCTGAAGTTTTTTGAGGAGGTAACAGAGAAGGTTGATAAAGGCAATGCTGTTGATGTGATGTGTCTGGATTTTCAAAAGGCATTGATACAATGCTGCATAACAGATTTGACATCAAAATTCTAGCTCAAGTAATAAACTGGAAAAAAGGCACTGGGATAAGAATTTGGCTCAGTGACAGGAAACAAAGAGTAATGATAAATGGTTGTTTTTCAGATTGGAGAATGCTTTGTAGTGGAGTCCCCCAGGAGTCAGTGTTGGGACCCTTAATTTTCTTGATACATATTAATGACCTAGTCTGTGGTGTACAGGACATGATTTCAAAATTTGCAGATGATACGAAGATTGGAAGTGTTGTCAACTGTGATGAGGATAGTCTTGAATTTAAAAAAGTCATAGACATGTTAGTGGATTGTGTAGACAAGTGGCATATGAAGTTCATTGCAGAGAAGCGTGAATTGATTCATTTTGGCAGGAAGCATATGAAGAGGTAGTGTGAAGGGAGAAACTCGAAAGGAGGAACAGAGGGATATCTGTGTAGATGTACGTAAGTAATTGAAGATGATGGACATGTTGAGAGAGCATTTAGTAAACTATGTAAAACCTAAGGCTATATCAACAGGGACATTGAGTACAAGAGTAAGGAAGACATGTTGAATTTGTATCAGACACTAGTAAGGCCTCATCTGGAGTGCTGCATCCAGTTCTGGCACCATACTTGAGGAAGGATGTGAAGGCATGTGAGAGAGTACAGAGAAGATCCACGTGAATAATTTCAGGGTTAAACAACTGCAACTATGGGAGAGATTGGGACTGTTTTCCTTGGAGATAAGAAGGCTAAGGGGAGACTTGATAGAGATACTCAAGGTTCTGAGGGATATTGAGAGTGTAATGAGAAATTGTTCCCACGCAAGAGTGCATCAAGAACTACAGGGCACAGATTCAAAATAATTGGCATAAGGAGTAAAAATGATGTGAGGAAAAAGATGTTCACCCAGAGGGTGGTTGGAGTGTGGAACAAACTTCCTGTGAGGATGGGTCGTCACACTCGGAACGGTTAATGATGAACCTCTAGCATTTTCATCTTCACACTGACGCCAGCAGTGGTTGGTTTAACCAGCGTTGACATATTGTCCCTGTGCCTGAATACAGGGTGAGGTATTGACTTTCTCAAAGGAGGTTGGTGATGTAGAGGTCACAGACAAGTTCTGACATGGTAATGCTGAACCTGAATCCTCAACAGGTTTCAATTTTAGCAGATCTGTTTTTCCAGCCAGTAACTGGTCTGCATGTTTTATCCAGATAATGTCATCTCCCTGGTTTTTGGAGGTTTCAGAAGATCAAATGCAGAAGTGAAGCTTGTTCTTTGGTTGTTTTTAAAGCATGGTTTGGATGAAATGCTCTGCTAATCCATTAGTGGCAGGGTGATATGGGGCGGGTGTAGTGTGTTGAATGTCGTTTCCATGTAGGAAGTTCTCAAATTCCTGCAAGATGAATTGAGATTCATTGTCACTCACCAGCTGTTCTGCAAACCCAAAGTAACTAAACCCTTCACCCAGCTTCTTAATGGCCTTCTCATTTGAGATAAATGTCATCACATTTGGTTTGAGTGTCAACATTACTAAAAACATGTGTCCTTCGAAAGATCCTGCAAAATCCATGTGCACATGCTGCCAAGTCTCTTCAGACCCCTCCCATGAGTTCAGCACTGCTAAGGGTGGCAGGTTTCTTACCTTTGCACAGGAAGAACACGTTCTGGCTTTTTCTTCGATCTGATCATCAAGTCCAGGCCACCAGGAATAATTTCTTGCTATTTCCTTCATGCGTATAACTCCGCAGTGGCCTTCACGTAGCTTCTCTAACAACAGTTTCCTCAACAGGGGCAAATAATCACTCTGAGCCCCCATAGAAGACACCCTGATTGAACCGACAGCTCCATTCTCCTGGAATAGTAGGGTTTCAGGCTGGGTGTTTGTCCTTAAGTCTTTCCTTGTAAAACCATGACATCCCTTCTCAGAGCACAGGCTCATTTTGAGTGTGTTTTCTCATTTGCATAGAAGTGGCTGGTTGTTGTCTACTTTTTAAAAGAGAAAATATTCCCCTTCAAACTGTCTGAAGAACTGAAAGGCACTGGCAATCTTGAAAGTCCATCTGCATAACAATGTAAACTAGACTGATGGTGTTTAATGGTGTAAGTGCTTGCAGACAGGAGCAATGCCCATCTTTGCATCTTGCCGTGAGTGACGGAATTCCCCTGTGTGGTCCAAAAATGGTAGTGAGCGGATGATAGTCCATCAGCAATGTAAACTCTGTCCCATACAGGAACTGATGGAATTTCTTGACAGCAAAGGTGATCTCCAGTGCTTCCCATTTAATCTGGGTATAATTGCTCTCAACTTTGCTTAATGTTTGAGAAGCAAAAGCAATGGGTCCTCTTCCAGCGGCATAATGTAGGAGGCCACTGTCCCTACACCATAAGGAGATGCATCACAAGCTAACTGTAAGGGTAAAGTAAGATCAAAGTGCATAAAAGCTTCAGACTTAAGGCTTTTTTGGCCTCTATAACGGCATTATTGCATTTCACATCTTGTTCTGGCACAAGAGGTTATCAAATGGTTTCAAAATTGTTGCCATGTTTGGGACAAATCTTCCATAATAATTCAGCAATCCCTGGAAGGAACATCACTGGCTCATATTCTGAGGTGCAGGCATTTCTGCGATGGTCTTAACCTTAGAAGGAGATTTGTGAAGGCCGGTGGCATCAATCACATGTCCCAGGTACTCACCAGAGGATTGGAAGAACTCGCACTTGTCCTTATGGACTCTCAGACCATAGTCTTCCAATCTCTGAAGAGTGGCATCCAAGTTTCAATGGCGTTCCTCTTCATCTCTTCCAGTGACTAGGATGTTGTCTAGTTAGCATTGGACACTGCTCAGTGGACTTCAGCCCAGTCAAATTCTCTCCAGCCACTCATGACCCATCAACGCTGGGCAATTTCCCTTCACCACGTGTAGAGGCCAATCTGCCTTTGTTCCATTGAGCTCCACAACCAATTCAATGTGGCCTTTCAGGGGAATCACTTCTCCTGTACATGTCTTCAGAACTATCCTTGAAGGCCTTAAGGGAATATGTTGGAGTTTTCATTGTAGATAGTCTCTGGCACCAGCAAGACTGCTGCCCCAGTGGCAACTTCCATCCTTACTGGCTGTCCTTCCAGCAGTGGAGCGACCCAGTATCTGTGTGTAGTGCTGGTGATGGCTAGCATGTGTAGTGAGTGATAGCTCCTCCGCTGACTTTGTGCCATTTTGCTCTTCTCGACCCTGTTGAACAGCATGGACATTTCTCCTTTTGTTTTGTTTAAATGTTGTCTTAACTTGTTTCTGCATTTTATTTGTATTTATAGTTTGCTTTTTGTTTCTGCAAGCATGCTCTACGTGTCCTTTTTCCCACAGCTTTGACATTCCATGTCTTTACACCAGCATTCAGCAGCAGAATGCCCTGGCTTTGCACACTGGTAACATGTCTGAGCTCCATTAGCTTTGAACAGGTAGATGGGCAAAGGCGGCAGGGTTGCATTGTAAGTAAGGAATGAAGTTAAATCAATAGCAAGGAGTGATATAGCATCAGAAGGCATAGAATCTCTGTGGGTAGAGTTGAGGAATCACAAAGGTAAAAAGACCCCGATGGGAGTTATGTACAGGCCTCCCAGCAGGAGATAGAAAAGACATATAAAAAAGACAATATTACAATAATCATGGGGGACTTCAATATGCAGGTGGACTGGGAAAATCAGGTAGGTGGTGGATCCAAAGAAAAGGAATTTGTGAAATGTCTAAGAGATGGTTTTTTGGAGCAGCTTGTGACAGAGCCTATGAGGGAACAGGCTATTCTGGATTTGGTGATGTGTAATGAGGCAGACTTGATTATGGAACTTAAGCTGAAGAAACCCTTAGGGAGTAGTGACCACAATATGATAGAATTTACACTGCAGTTTGAGAGTCAGTTGGAGTCAGTTGTAACGGTATTACAATTAAATAAAAGTAACTACAAAGACATAAGGAGGAGCTGGCCAGAAGTGATTGGAAAGGGAGCCTAGCAGGGAAGACAGTGGGTCAGCAATGACAGGGGTTTTTGAGAGTTATTCGGGAGGCACAACAGAAATTCATCCCAAGGAGGAGGAAACAGGCTAAGGGGAGGACAGCAGAGAATGAGGATAAAGGGGTCTTTCTCAGGATGGCAGCCGGTGACTAGTAGTGTGCCTCAGGGATCAGTGCTGGGACCACAACTTTTCACAATATCATAGAAATCATAGAAACCCTACAGTGCAGAAAGAGGCCATTTGGTCCATCGCGTCTGCACCAACCACAATCCCACCCAGACCCTACCCCCATATCCCTACATATTTTACCCGCTAATCCACGCATCTCAGGACACTGAGGGGCAATTTTAGCATGGCCAATCAACCTAACCCACACATCTTTGGACTGTGGGAGGAAACCGGAGCACCCAGAGGAAACCCACGCAGACATGAGGAGAATGTGCAAACTCCACACAGACAGTGACCCAAGCCGGGAATCGAACCCAGGTTCCTGGAGCTGTGAAGCTGCAGTGCTAACCACTGTGCTACCATGCCACCCTATGAATATACATTAATGATTTGGAGGAAGGAACTGAAGGCATTGTTGCTAAGTTTGCAGATGATACGAAGATATGTAGAGGGACAGGTAGTATTGAGGAAGCGGGGGGCTGCAGAAGGACTTGGGCAGTTTAGTAGAGTGGGCAAAGAAGTGGCAGATGGAATACAACGTGGAAAAGTGTGAGGTTATGCACTTTGGAAGGAGGAATGGAGGCATAGACTATTTTTTAAATGGGAAAATGCTTAGGAAATCAGAAACACAAAGGAACTTGGGAGTCATTGTTCAAGATTCTCTTAAGATTAACATGCAGGTTCAGTCAGCAGTTAGGAAGGCAAATGCAATGTTAGCATTCATGTTGAGAGGGCTCGAATACAAGAGCAGGGATGTACTTCTGAGGCTGTATAAGGTTCTGGTCAGACCCCATTTGGAGTATTGTGAGCAGTTTTGGACCCCATATCTAAGGAAGGATGTGCTGACCTTGGAAAGGATCCAGAGGAAGTTCACAAGAATGATCCCTAGAATGAAGAACTTGTCATATGAGGGATGGTTGAGGATTCTGGGTCTGTACTCGTTGGAGTTTAGAAGGATGAGGGGGGATCTTATTGAAACTTGCAGGATATTGTGTGGCCTGGATAGAGTGGATGTGGAGAGGATGTTTCCACCAGTAGGAAAAACTAGAACCAGAGGGCACAACCTCAGGCTAAAGGGACGATCCTTTAAAACAGAGATGAGGAGGAATTTCTTCAGCCAGAGAGTGGTGAATCTGTGGAACTCTTTGCCGCAGAAGGCTGTGGGGGCCAGGTCATTGAGTGTCTTTTAAGACAGAGATGGATAGGTTCTTGATTAATAACGGGATCAGGGGTTATGGGGAAAAGGCAGGAGAATGGGGATGAGAAAAAAATCAGCCATGATTGAATGGCGGAGCAGATTTGATGGGCCGAGTGGCCTAATTCTGCTTCTATGTCTTATGGTTTTATGGTCTTATGGGTGGCAATTCAGCAGACATTTTGTGCATCCGAGTGGATGAACTCAATTTCTGGGCTTCCTTTGCAGCCAGCTCCGTGGAAACAGCAATTTCAATGGCTTTCTGCAGATTGAGATTACTCTCAGTTAATGGACATTTTTGTGTTGCTTTGTTGCACAGACCACAAACAAGTTTGTCATGAAGCACGTCTCCAAATTCACAACATTCTGCAAGTCTCTTAAGCATTGCAACAAATTGTGCGATTGACTCCACTCCTCTTGCTTTTTTTAATGGAATCTAAAGTGCTCTGCAATCACCAGGGATTGAGGTGGAAATGTGCTTGCAACATTTCCACAATTTGCTTGTATGTTTTAATGCCTGGCTTAGCAGGTTGTGCAAGAGTGTAGTGGAGATTAAAAGTGCCCCCTGCCCCCCCCCCCCCCCCCCGCCCGCCCCAATCACGCTCATGGAAAGTGGGCACCATGTCTTCATCTGTATTGTTTGCCAACGCAAAATAATCAAAATGCTCAGTGTAACAACTCCACTGCTCCACATTCTCGTCAAAAGCTCCAATGATGCCAAAACCCCCACCATTTTTACTAATGCAAGTTTCCTGTATACGTATTTTGCAATCACATTTCCAGTAGCTACCCCGTTTTCTTATTTACACAAAGCATTAATTTGAGTTTCAGTTTGTCATTACAACAGCCAGCTCTAGAATCTATTTTTCAGAGTATCCTTTACTCATATCCACATTAGCCAACTGATTATCTCCATAAACAGCAATGCTTGCATGAAAAGTTTCCCTTTTTCTAATTTTTCTTTGCTTAAACTTCTTCTGAGTGGTTTAACAAGTCATTATCCGTGTTGCCAATTTTGCTGTGTACTTGGAGACTGACGCTCAGGAACATTCAATAAAGGAAGTAACTTTATTGTGCTGTTCTCTCATACCTGCTGCTTCTCTGTTTCCCGCAGCGCGATGCATCACTTCCTTGCATACATTACTACAATAGGCCTCTATGACGAGCCAAAAGGGACAAATATGTAACATATTCCACCACTGCTTTAAAATAATACACAGTATTACTTTAAAACAATAACTTTGCATTTGGATGAATCCAGTCATGCTGGCTGCAAAGGGTCATTAAGGAATGGACTGTTCTGGCTTGTGTACTCCTTGGAGCATAAGAGTTGTAAATCTACTATTTAAATTGGCTGCTCCTCAACTTTGGACTCCATTTCAATCTTTGATCTCTTGATCTTTAGTCACACGAGGAAGAGGAGGAAGACTTCCCTGTGGGTCTTTACCTGACACAGTAAGAAGTCTCACAACACCAGGTTAAAGTCCAACAGGTTTATTTGGTAGCAAAAGCCACTCGCTTTCGGAGCACTCGCTGCTCCTTCGTCAGGTAAGTGGGAGTTCTGTTCACAAACAGGGCATATAAAGACACAAACTCAATTTACAAAATAATCAGCGACACATTTTAATATCTGCAAGACCTTAAGGAATGGATGGATTTTGGGTCTAATTCCCATGGTCTTTACCTGAGCCTAGCCAGGATAGCCACCCACAGTTCCAGGTTGGATTTAGTCTGCGACATGGTTGTCCCAGCTGTCTTCCTCTCTTTTTAGCTTTGTCCATACCTGTTGACCCTGAAGGAGGAGTACACAATGTCCATCTGAATGCTTGACGTTTTCCGCAGTGGGTACTACAGGCGTTGGAGTGTGTATAGTTGACTTGGTGGAAACATAATTTGTTAAGTTTCATTTGACTATGATTTACATTGTGCCGTTCCAGAAAGCGTTCACTTTTCTTACATTTTCGCGTGTGAGTGACACTGAAGCAACCCAGTGTATATTTATGGGTGGGTTCGAAAAAGCAATGAGGAATAAAGCTCAGCACAGTCAACTTGGTGGTGAGCGGGGGTGGAGATGAGATGGACGGGATGACGCGAAATGAGGATGTGCAATCCAAGGTACACGGATCAGCGACACATTTTAATATCTGCAAGACCTTAAGGAATGGATGGATTTTGGGTCTAATTCCCATGGTTTATAGATATTGTATGTGACAGTCCACTTCAATTGCACCTTAAATAGGAAAAAGCAACAACCCTCCTTAATCGTGATATCCTGTAAGGAGGATTTATATTCAAAAATGTCTCCCTTAGAGTATATGTGAGAAGCAGCTGAACTCAGAAACATGGACAACTGAAAACTGTTGGTGTGCGAGTCGAGGGATCGTAATGTATTTCAATTGAGAATGCATTTCAATTTAAAGTTGCATTAAACATAATTTTTAAAAATACAAAGTTTTCCTGTTGGCAGGATTATTTGGCAATTGATCTGTGCAATATTGCAAACAGCAAAAAAATGAAAGCGGTCAGCGTTGCTGTAGCAGAATGGGTGAAGCTGAAACAATGCTGTGCGATGCTCGCTCTAGCGCTTTCCCTGGACCTGATTCCAGGACCACGCCAATGTGGCGCGAGGCGAGCTGGGTGCTGGAGTCCGCTGGCCCGGTCTGTCTCTGTGTGTCGGGAGGGGCGAGGACTACAGCTCCCGGAGTGCACCGCGCGGCGCTGTCCGCTGGCTCCCTCCATGCGGATTGGCTGACTGGCGACAATCGCGCGATCCGGGCGGCGGGGGGCGCGCGGTCGCCACTTGCCAACGGTCGCCGAGACGAGAGGACGGAGAGGGAGCGATCGGGGCTTTCGTCCAGCTCAAATATTAATTAGGAGAAGGGAAGCCTCCCCCCCCCCGACATCCCCACACAACCGAATTGTCATTAGCCGGGTTAGCGGGCAGGAGCTAGTGTTTCGCGGTGTGAGTTTGAGGGGGGGGGGAAGCTTTGTTGGAGAACAATGCACGCGAGCGCCAGCGCCCTGCGGACCCTCATCAAGGGGGGCCGGGTGGTCAACGATGACTGCACCCAGGAGGCCGACGTCTACATCGAGAACGGAGTCATCCAGCTGGTCGGCCGGGAGCTCATGATCCCCGGCGGGGCCAAAGTCATCGACGCCACCGGCAAGCTGGTCATGCCGGGTGGCATCGATACGAGCACCCACTTCCAGGAGACCTTCATGAACGTGACCTCGGTGGACGACTACTACCACGGCACCAAGGTAAGAGGAGGAGGCAGTGAAGGAAGCCCCGAGTATTGTATCCAAAAAAAAACACCCCCACAAGGAAACTTCGGGAACCGTGGGGGGGAGGAGGACCTGCCAACTCCACCGTTAGTTCGCCCGATATTAATTCGAAGCTCTCGGTTCGCCCCCTCGCCACTTTTGAGCTTTTGTTGACCAGCTCGCCGCCGATTTCACCGGCTTGCTGGGTGGAGCCGTCCACAGTTCATCTGACAATGATAGTGGGGGGAGGGGGCTGAAGGAGAGCAGGTGGATTGAGTGGGAGAAGGATCGCATTGGCAAAGGAAGTGAATGCAGTGCTGTGGGGAAATGTGGTTGGATTTGAGGATGCAACCAATCTTATGCGGTAAGAGGAGGCGTGAGCAATGGTTTTTACTTCCACCGCCTCCCCCCCCCCCCCCCAAATTTTGAGTGGGGAAGCAAGTTCCCACTTTCGATGGTGCTGAGCACAAGGGATGCAATGTTGTGTCGTGGAGAGAGGTTCATTTATGCTGTGCCATTTTGTATCAATGTGATCATGTAACTGCAGTCTTATATAAAGAAGGGTATGCATATTGTATTTTCATAAGTTACATTGATTTAGATGCTTTAAAAGGCACACATTACACGTCGATTTTTGAAGATTTACGAGGAGCCAATTGTCAGGAATTACATTGCTTATGTGATCAGTTTGCATTTGGGAAGATATGGTGTATTTCTTTGCTCTGCGAAAGCCTTTGTTCTATTTCTTGGACCAGTTCATAAATGGTGCAAGTGAACCTTCATAGATTTTTTTAAAAATTGCTCTTGGATGGATGAACTAAGATGGGCATCTGTGATGATCTTGTGATGGAAAAGATCACAATTCAGAACATTATTTACACGTTTTAAGCAATTTTATCTGCAGGGTCATTTCTTTCAGCCAATAATGGATGTTGGAACCCTTGAATTGGACTATTGTTAATACTGATGAGGTATAAACTATTCATTTGAACGTGACTTACTTTGAAAAAGTCCATAACATTCGAAGAAACTTCAGATTATAACATGACCACCAACGACAATGTTGAATCCCAAAAAAAAGAACTGATCTAAATGAGTTCACCTGGGTGGCACAGTCACACAGTGGTTGGCACTGCTGCCTCACAGCGCCAGGGACCCAGGTTTGATTCCTGGCTTGGGTCACTGTCTGTGCGGAGTCTGCATGTTCTCTCCGTGTCTGTGTGGGTTTCCCCCGAGTGCTCCAGTTTCCTCCCACAGTTTGAAAGACATGCTGGTTAGGTGCATTGGCCATGCTAAATTCTCCCTCAGTGTACCTGAACAAGCGCCGGAGTGTGGCAACTAGGGGATGTTCACAGTTGCGGTGTTAATGTAAGCCTACCTGTGACACTAAGAAATACATTTTAAACAGACTGATTCCTGGGGTGACACGATTGTATGAGGAGAGGTTGGGTCAGCTAGGTGGTATTCACTGGAATTTAGAAGAATGAGAGCGGGTCTCATTGCAACAAATACAATTCTGACAGGGCTGGACAGACTGGATGGAGGGATGTTGTTTCCTCTCTCAGGGAGAGAGGTCTAGAACCAACAATTCAACATTGATCAGCTGAGCTGTTAATGGGAGGTCACGTCTGACCAACTTGATTGAATTTTTCAATTGGTGACCAGGTGTGTCAATGAGGGCAATGCAATTGGCGTAGTCAACTTGGACTTCAGCACGGCTTTTGATAAAGTCCCACATGGAGACTGATAGAGAAGGTAAGAGTCCATGGAATCCAAGGAAATTTGGCAAATTGGATTCAGAATTGGCTGAGTGACAGGAAGCAGAGGGTGATGGTCGAGGGGTGGTTTTCAGTCTGGAAGCCTGTGTCTAGTGGGGTCCTACAGGGATCAGTGCTTGGGCCCTTGCGGTTATGTAAATGATTTAGACTTGAATGTAGGGGAGTTGATCAGTAAGTTCATGGATGATACGAAAATAGGTGGGGTGCTAAATAGTGAAGAACTTAGCCTTAGAATACAGGAAGATATAGATGGACTGGTCAGATGGGCTGATAGGTGGCAAATAGAATTCAATCCAGATTTGGCAGGACAAACAAGGCAAGGGAATACATGATGAATGGAAGCATCGGAGATACCGTGGTGTGCATGTACACCAACCCCTTAAGATAGCAGGACAGGTGGATAAAGTGGTTTAGAAGGCATATAGTATACTTGCCTTTATTAGCTGAGGTATAGAGTTTATGAGCAGGAAGGTTATGCTAGAATTGTATAAAATATTGGTTAAGCCACAGCTAGAGTGTTGAGTGCAGTTCTGGAATCCACATTATAGGAAGGATGTGATAGCACTGGAAAGGGTGTAGAAGAGATTTGTCAGGATGTTGTCTGGGCTGGAGAGTTTTAATTATGAAGAGAGATTGGATAGACTGGGGTTGTTTTCCTTGGAACAGAGGAGACTGAAGTGTTTAAAATTGAGAGGCATAGATAGAGTAGACAGGAAGAAACATTTCCCCTTGGTGGAGGGATCAATGACTGAGGACATAGATTTAAGGTGAGGGGCAGAAGATTTAGACTGGATGTGAGGAAAAACTTTTTCGCTCTGTGGGTGGTGGGAGTCTGGAACTCACTACTAGAAAGGGTGGTGGAGGCAGAGACCCTCATGACATTAAAGCAGTATTTAGATATGCACTTGCAATACCAAGGCATACAAGACTATAGGCCAAGTGCTGGAAAATGGAATTGGAATAATTAGGTGGTTGTTTCGACTGATGCAGATATGATGGGCCAAAGGGCCTTTTCTGTGCTCTAGATCTCTATGACTCAGAGACATACTTGTTAGCTAATATAAATGTGCCTTTTCATAGCAAATTGAGAAGCTGCCTTCTCTTGGACCTGAGTCACTAAATACTGATGGTGTTTTAAATTATTTATTCTCCAAGCCTGAAAGTTTTTCTCATGTGTCGCGCAGCCGTCAAATACATAGCTCAGATATTCAGGATCTAATTGTAAATTCAGTCTTTCTGGTGCCAAGTAACAAAGTTATTGCATCAAAACAGTGGGAAAAACTTTCGACTTAAGACAGGAAATGGGCAGCTCATATATACCCCATCCAATTTTCCATCCAGTGAAGTAAGTAGCAGGGAAGTTAGGCAGATTATATAACAATGACCTTTACGCTGCTGGCAGGTATGCAATTGTTAATCTGGAGAATAAATCACGAAAATGTTTTAATTGGAATTGATTTTCATACTGTTGAATATCAAACCGTTGATAAATTTATGAAAGTTTTACCATGTAACCACTGCACTTCGGTTTATTTTTAATAATGAGGAGGATTAGAGAGGCAGTTAAGTATTTGACTGGGATGTACTGCTCACATAGATGAGCTGGAAGTCATCTTGTATATGACTATCATCGACATCCTTTAAAGAATTACTGAACTGATAATGTTTCTGAAAGGGATCAGGCAAAGGGGCAGCTCCATCTGCCATATTCTACCCTAGAATTAACTGACACTTGACTGTGATGTGCCTAGCAATGCTATTGTGTCAAGATACAATATTTCAAAGGGTTCAATATGAGTAAAACTTATGAAACACTGATCTTATTTATTTTATGTGTATTTTGACTTTTTAAAAATTCATTTTGGTGGTGATGTTTGTTTAGATCATCAAAGGTTGTGGCTCATCAGTCTACATATTAGAGTACTCCAATGGTGGTAAATATGATCTTTCCTAATTGAATCTTCCTAGTCCTATTTCTATTCAGTAAAATACTTCAAAAAAAGCTGTTTAATCAAGAACATTGTTTCAGTCCATAAAATGGCCACGAGGTTCGCATTGTTTATGCTGCTTGGAATGCCTGGCATGTTCATTCTTGTTGCTGGTAGAGGGCAGAAACTGTAGGATGTACAGTTACTGAAATATCAGAAACAATAAATATAGTGTAATTGTATCTGCTATGTGTTCTCAAAAGAATCATTTTCAACAAACTGATTTGATATGCATTGGTTGATCTGAGGGGGATAGAAATCAGCCAACTGTTTTCTTTTGTCAGAGTTGAGTAGCTTGGCCAGGATATATCTGCCACCCAGAGCATGAAAATCCCCAGCCAAATGCTGTATTGGCATAACCAAGTGGATAGGATTGGGGTAAACATGATTTACAACTCATTCTCATTTAATGGTATCGATATTGATTTGAGCTCATCATTGATGTTAAAATTATAGATCGGTTCCTGAAAATGTCTTGTGGGCACATCACCCAATTCTAATAGTTTAATTTCTGCTTTAAAAGAAGCTGTCAGAAATTAAAATGAATGTTGAGCAGGGCTGCAGAGCCATCTTGAGTGGTTTATGATGTCGTCATGATGCAGTTTACCCGTGCTCTTTAGCCTACTTTGCCTCTACCTAATTGCTCTAAGGATTGGAAATGTACCAATTTTACTCAATTGTTAATCTCTAAGATCAGTAGTGAGCATGTGAATTTTTCATTTGTTCGTTTAATACTAATTCTGCAGGTCAGAAATAAAACTTCAGGCAGGGATGATCCAGAAAAGTCTGGCATGAAGGCGACAGCAGCAGTGTTGAAAAAATATTGACCAATAAATAGATCAAAGGAAAGAAGGTTAAAGTAAATGAAAGTTTAAAAAATGCATTTGTTTCTCATTTGTGACCAGTAAGCTGAGAGATTTTCATAATGGGAAATATTCCTCTGTTTTTACCTGCTTGTTCTCAGCATTCCTGGTCCACTAGTACTACAGTGATGCAGAATTTAACTTGCTGTACTCTGCCCTAAACAATTAGTTTTAACTCCAAATTCATCCCTGATGGTGTAATACTGCTGGGATCCTTGGACCTGCGTGGGAGATTGCCCATAATTCTGCACAAAAAGACAGTCTTTTGATGTCGCTCTGTATGCAGTCTAAATGGGTTTAAAATGGTCAAACTTGAAGAGACAAAAAACAGACTTCACTTGAATCTGTTTGAACACAGTCCCAGAGATCTGAAGCCCCTGTGCAAATCCATTGTTATCCAGTAGTAGTGTATTTGAACATTCATTGAAGGTTAGCTCTTATGGTAAGATATGCTATCTATGATCATTCAAATACATTATAGTTTGACATGCTCTGACAGTTTTATTTTGTTTCCACTTGAGAGATTTTCTGTTCCCTTTTTCTGGCCCTGATGCATGAGGGAAGATGATTTGCCTTTCTCTTCCTGCACCTGCAAGCCACTAACAGTTTTCTAGCAAAGTCCCCCCTCCCCATCTTCCAGTGGGGAAAGAACTGAGCTCTTCGTGATGCTACTTATCATAATGGTATTTTTTGACATTCGCTTTCACTACGTCATGGCTGTCTTTGCTCCAGTGTATGTACTGAGTTTTATTTTGGTTTATTTGCCATTAGGAAATTGAAGATGCAGTTGCAAGTCACTTCAGCTTATATTTGATATACCTTTTTACACAGGCCCAATTGTATAGTGCAACATTTTGTGATAATGTACAAGCTTGTCTCTAGTTTTTGTTTCACCAGGAGAAGGGAGTGAAAAAATGGGGTAATTTGTCACTTTCCAATGAAATTATTATGGACTGAGAAACAAAACCTCTCTAGAAATGTTGTTTTGTTGTTAGCAGATTGGACAGAGGAGAGAGATCATTTTTAAACAGACAAGAGAATTCTGTTCTACTTTGATAGCAATCCGGCTGTCTTTTAACAAAGGTTCACTTCTATTCTGGTGATTAAATAGCTGTCAGCTGCCTTCTATTGTAAGAGGGGCAGTACTTCAATGAATGGAGAGGTTGATGACAGCTAAGTTTAAAAAAAAATAAGGGCTTCACCTCCTTATTTTTGTATAAGTTGATCTGGTTTTCTGGTGAACCTTAGTCATGTTAATTAAAAATATGCGTAATTTATTAATTTGGTTTTCTTGTGCTATGTAATATTGGCTGGAAACCTGAAACCGTCTGAGCTTGTTTTCAAGCTAACTTGAACTGCTTACCTTAAAACAATAATGGTGATGATACAGTTAGCAGCATATTAGTGGTTCAGTTATCGGTGACATCCTAAAATATAGTTTGTGTTTTCCATTGCAAACATCTCACCTGTGATATGTATTAGATTGTAGAACATTTTGTTAATGACAAATCAGCGCTTTGGTCATTCAATATTCTTTTTAATCTGTAAAGTTTTGAAAGTTACACAAGGTTCTTCAGTAGGATACCTTTTTGCTTATTAAAATTAAATATTACTGAAAAAAGACATGCTGTTGAAGCTTTTCTTCTTGCACTATCAGCAAAGATGCAAGAATACTAAATCTAAAAGGAAACAATTTATACTGCCGAGAAAAAAGGGGCACTGAATGGTTGGCAAGTATGTTCATTTTGGTCAACATGTTGCCACGCAAGGAGCTATTCCTCCCATGCTTTTGCTTTTTTTTAAAAAAGGTGCACTGTCCTTTTCTTTGCAGAGGACAGGTCCCTACATAAGAATATATGTAGCTTCTCGCAAGTGTAAATGTGCTACATCGCAAGTTTGACTGATAATAATTTGATTGTTAGTGTAATTCTTGGCGCACTCTGGATGGTCAGCAAGTGCTATCCACTCGCAGAATCACATCCAACATTAGACACGTATCAACAGACTCAAGAACAGCTTCTTCTCTGCTGTCATCAGACTTTTGAATGGTCCTATCATATTAAGATGATCTTTCTCTTCACCCTATCTGAAACTGCAACACTATATTCTGCATCCTGTCCTTTCCTTTTCCCTTATGTACTCTATGAACAGTATGTTTTCCCTATATAGCGCAAGAAACAATACTTTTCACTGCATCCCAGTACATGTGACAATAATAAATCAAAACATTATGTTCTGAGTTTTGCAAGCACGGGTTGGTTGAATACGGTTAACACTCTTCCTATTACAAACATCTCAAGGGATGTGCTGTTTGAGACGCTCCACCAGTCATTGGGATGCTCAACCTACGTACCTGACATCACACTTGCATGAAAATTAATTTACCACTTTACTTATTTGTGTGGTAGATTGCATGTCTTCTTGGCTTGAAGGCAGCATCCTGTTAGTGGAAAACACCACTTGTGTTGCCACTGCATAGTAGCAGTGTGAAATCTGTTTCACTTATTGCTCAAATTTACGTATGAGGCTAAGGAGTAAATGTGGGGTGCATAGAGGGGGCATGAGGAATATGAAGTGGCATGGGGGTATGGAGGCAGAAGATGAGTTGGGAATATTAGGGGACTTGAGATGGGAGTGAGATTTTGAGGTTCTGACATTCATCAGTAAAATTGGGCCAATGTCAAGGCAGGCGTCCCAGCCTGCAAGCATAGCCATCTACCTGCCTGTGTTGTCACCTTGGGCCTGCCTCTATTGTCGGTGGGTCCAACTCCATCCTGCCCAACGTCCCCAGAATGAAAAAAGGCAGACTGGAGACTTTTTAAAGGAAACAAACCGATCTGCCGGGTTGAGAGCTTTCCTGACTTAACCTTACCGCCAACTCTATGAAAATCCATCCCAAAATTTTGATTTTGGTGTTTCAGCACTATAGGGTGTTCACGCATCTCACCTTCAAGGCAATCGTGCTGTTCACTATGAATTACTTAATTTTGTTTTGCTACTTAATTGGTCACTTGAATTTTCTTCATGAAATGTCAGTCTTCCATTGTTACTTTAAATTCTATTTTTAACCAAATTAATGCTCTCTCTCAGTTGAGGCCTGATTTGCTGGAAAGGTTGAGCCACAGAACTCTGAAGTGGTTGGCATGGCAGTTTTAAAAGGAATGGCGGCACGGTAGCACAGTGGTTAGCACTGCTGCTTCACAGCTCCAGGGTCCCGGGTTCGATTCCCGGCTCGGGTCACTGTCTGTGTGGAGTTTGCACATTCTCCTCGTGTCTGCGGTTTCCTCCGGGTGCTCCAGTTTCCTCCCACAGTCCAAAGATGTGCAGGTTAGGTTGATTGGCCATGCTAAAATTGCCCCTTAGTGTCCCGGGATGCGTAGGTTAGAGGGATTAGTGGGTAAATATGTGGGGGTAGGGCCTGGGTGGGATTGTGGTCGGTGCAGACTTGATGGGCCGAATGGCCTCCTTCTGCACTGTAGGGTTTCTATGTTTTAAAAGGAAACCTAATTCTGTGATTTTGTTGAAAGTGCAGTAAAGCTGAGAGCTGTTCATTAAGCAGTGCTGAAATGTGTGCACATTAACTGTGGGCAGATGCAATTTACGACTCTCCTGGGATAACATGGCTGGATTTTCATGTTTTAGGTGGAGCCATAAATTAAAGTGAAAGACTTTGTGCATGGAATCCAACCCAAAGTGTAATTTCATGTTGTGCTTTTTGAGGTGTTCTGTCTAAATTTTGTGTAGCTGCACTAACTAGTAAAAATGTTATTTTGCAATTTTGTTACGTGCTTATTTATTCATTCAAGAGATGTGGACTTTGCTGGCTGGGCCAGCATTTGTTTCCCTCCCTAATTGCCCTTGAGAAGGTAGTGGTGAGCTACCTTCTTGAACCACTGCAGTCCATGCGATGTAGGTACACCCAAATTGCTGTCCCTGGATTTTAATCCAAGATTTTGTTTACATAACCTTTTCGTTAGCTTTTTGTGAACAGATGTTTTTAAAAAAGCATATGAGTCTGACAAAGCTTAAGTTCTTGAATTTTAACAGCCAAGAGCGACAGATATAAATAGAATATGTCACTACCAACAATTCAGTTGTAGATTTGATTTTCATAGATTGCTAAGATTGTTGCTTCTGGCTTGTAAAGTCTACGTATTAGTGTCTTATCTGGTGCAGGAGAAATGGAGATAATGATTTCAAATTCAGATTAAGATATAAGGCACAAATAGCTTTCTGTGTTTATTTTTATTTGTGAACAGTCAGGCATTAGGCTTTTTATCTTTTTGAAATGTTGGAAGAATTTGAGCACCATAACACACTACTGGAGCAATTAAAATGCTTTGTTAAATGAACAACATTTGAGATCACTGACTATTCTTGCATAAGTAAAAGCTGCTGTGTAACAGTGAAGTTCCACAAATCAATCAGATAAATTCCTAGTTCATCTGTTGTTTTATGTGATGACAATGGTTGAGAGAGGAATGTTGGCCAAGGCTCCGAGAGAAAATGTAGTGTGAATAGTAACATCACACTATAGGGACGTCTGTTTAATGTCAAGCTTTATGCAAATTATAAGTGATGTGTATATAATCTGCGTTTTAGCGTGTTTGACAGAACAGCAAATGTTGAGCAAAAGCGCAGTTAAATTATGTTGGTGCAGATTCAGCTTTAATGTGTTTTGATAATACAGATCTTAATATTTTTCCAATTTTGGAGTGCTGTCTAATGCAGATCTTAATTTAGTTATGAATCCTAATTCACTTCTGAGTCTAAGAATATTAGCCTTTCTTGTTTGCTTTTGTACTGCATACAGAATTGTGTATCTGGATTGTTTGTAGATTTTTGTTGTGGTTTGTGTAAACCATGTTTCTAGAAGTGGTGATGGCAGGGAGGGAAATGTCTCGTCCATTTCAATTGCAAGTGCCCTGCTGCCTCTTCATAGATATCAAAATAATTTCTGGGGAAATAGGAAGGAGAATGTGTAACATGTAAAAAGCAATATTCTCCAGATATCCGAGGTGGCACACAGCCAACTAAATTTGTCAAACTGCATTTTTGTGTAAGTGTAACAAAGCCTCTTTTTAAAAAAAAAACAAGTGACCAGTTTAGCTCCGACAGGAGTTGGTCAGAAAAAAAGACATTTGAAAGAGGAAAGTTAAATAATTTTGTTCTTGCCCAAAATTACTTAGTTTATTTTTTCAAATTATCTTCCCAATTGCTGCTCTTTATTAATGTAATAGTGACTAGTCCTGTAGACAAAGAAGGTAATAATGATTTAGTCTTGTCATTGTCAAAGGAAATTTAACAGAGCTTTGAAAGCTATATACCTGAATCATTAATATAATGGTCTTTTTAGGATTTGCATGAAGAAACAAACCAATCTGTAAACCTAGACAGCTACACATTACGCACAATTAGTGTACTGTGTAAAATATTTTCTGTTTTACTCCTGGCATGTAGGCATAGCTGTCAATGCTGGAATTTATTGCCCATTTTTAGTGGTTTACTGGCCACTTTTGACAGTCCACCATATTGGTGTGGTACTTTAGTTATATGTAGGTCAAACCAGGTTTTTTTGTGTGTGCGCGCACGTACATGTGTGCATGCGTCACAAATTTCACACCAACAGTAAATGCTGAATGAAGTCAGGCTTGTTTTCTCATATCACATTGATACAAAATTTGCGCAGAGCCAGAGTGCAAAGTGTTGAGTGCGTTTGCAGACTGGAAGGAAGTGTGCTTGGCAGTAGTAGAGCTGTCCATAAGTGCCCGATCCTCCTCCATGTCATAACTCAACAGGCATATCATAAACAAAAAAAAAAAATTCTTCAAAGCCTCTGTTAAAGATGATGAAATAGAACCAGTGGAAAACCAGGAACCTCCATTAATAACTAATAGAAATTTATGATTATTAAATATTTGGATTTCCTCTTTGGACTATGCATTTTATTGTAAATGTTAAGATGTCTGCCTTAAATGCATGAAGTATATTGGTTTTATTGTCCTAAATATGCCCTCATTATTAAATGACACAATATTAAAAGCTTCTCTTTTTCTTTAGGCTGCTCTGGTTGGAGGAACAACAATGATAATTGGTTATGCATTGCCTGAAAAAGAGATTTCACTTCTGGAGGCTTATAAAAAGTGTAGGAATCTAGCAGATCCTAAGGTCTGCTGTGACTACTGCCTTCATGTTGGTGTAACTTGGTGGGGACCACAGGTAGGGGTGCATTTTACAGTCTCTATTGTTTTGCTTTTGAAAAAATGTTTTTGCCTGTTTGTTTATTTAGCTGTCCTTCATTTTGGGAAGCAAAGCTAATGCTGGAAATTAGCATCAGAATATGAAGATGGACTTCATTCAGTGAACAAATGAGAGTATGTGACATGATTAATAAGGAAGTTGAATCAATTAAAAGTAAAAGCTGAAGTGGGTTTGAGTCTGTTAATGTAATTAAGTCTTTCCTCTTGACTTGGGATGTAGCAAGAGGCAGCCAACATCTTGGCTTGGTAACAGTATTTCAGATATTTGTTTTGGGTTCAGTGATTTAAACTCGCGTATCCATATTTCTTTGCATGTTATCTGGGTAATTTGTAGTAAGCTGAGGTACCGAACAGAAAGCTTATTAGTTCTTTCATACGCATTTAGGTTAACTTAGAAATCCAGTAAAGACTGGCTTATAGCTGGATATAAGAGACTTAAGAAATGGGAAGTGACAGATACCAAGAATTAGTCAGACACTGGAAATCCTGCTAGATAGAAAGAAAACCTACATGCAATCCATTTAAAAACAAAAATCACAAAACAGATTCAAGCGATGACGGACCTAGTTTTTCTTTAATACCTAGCAAAATAACGGAGTCAATTATCAGACATAAACTTCAGGATTACCAATACAATCTCAATAACCATAGAAGTTTGCAGTACACAATGAAACCATTCAACCCACGGTGTCTGTATTAGCCCTTTGTTATAGCAATCCAAAAGTAACATCACTGCCCTTTGTTCTCCCCATATTATTATATATTCTCAATTCAAGATGATCGTCCCAATTTCTTTTAAAAGATGGAGTAGTCTCTTCCTGAGCTGTTTCCTTTTACAAAACATTACTTGAAATCTTAAACCCACCTGGTTTTCTTATTAAAATTTTAAATTGACATATCCCAATGAAAGAAAATAGTGACCACGATTCTCCCATTGCGACCCGCAACTTTTCTGGCGGGTCGCGGTGGGAGATCCACGTCACCGGCCTTGTTCCAGGATTTGTGCATGCACCAGGAAAGCATGCGCATCTCCCAGAGCCAGCGAACAGTCGCCACGTTGGAAACCGGCAGGAAGGCAAGTAAGTCATTTGAACCTTTTTTTAATATGTTTTAAATGTATTTTAAATCTAATTATCAGGAACTTTCCGGTCCTGATTGAATCTCCCACCCCGCCAGGAGTAACTTCATTCCGGCGGGGTTTAGACTAGCTCACCACATTCAGGGAACTAACCGGAGACCCCACTGGAATGAAGGGGGGGCAATCGGGGCCCTCCAGAGGTTTGGGTGGGGGGGGGGGAGGGGGAGGGTGGTGGTGCCCCCTGGGCATGGGCACCCTGGCAGTGCCAGCCTATGCCCCCAGCACTGACCAAGGGGCAAGGTGCCCACGCCCAGGGCCTAGGAGCGATCGGTGGGGGTGGGTGGTCCAACTGCCACTCTGCACACAGGATCGGTCTGGGATGGAGGGAAGGCACGATTTGTTGGTGGGGGGGGGGGGGGCGGGGGTGGAGGCTGGACATCGGGGCGCTCCAGGAGGGGGGATTCAAGACTGGCCTGGGAGTTGCTGTGGGGGTCGTGTTCAGGCTGCGGAGCACACCTGGAGGGACAGCCCTGCAGGGGTCCCGGGCTGGCCAGCTCAATCGTTGGCCAGCAAACGGGGAGTCTGACAGATCGGGGCCACTGTGCATGTGCAGAGTTCCAGAGCTGTCAGACTCTGGCACGAATAGGCCCCGCCCTCCTGGGTTTTTAATGATATTCACGATTGTGACCTCTGCAGTGCACAGAGTGGGGAGATTCGGGTGAGAAGCTGAACTAAGAAAACAGTCGGGATCTAGAACAGTTTTCCCGCCAATTCAGCGCTTTTGGGAGAATCGTGGCCAGTATTTCCATATTGACTGTAATAAAGCCTGTGCTAGTTTTGAAATTTCCTCATAACCATTTCTATTCAAGTGGAGAGAGTCCCAGTATCTTGTGCCTCTTATAACAATTGTAAACATAGTATTGAAAGAAATATCCTGCCTGGTCAATCTATTTTCACAAATTCTCATTCTAAGGCAAAAAGTTTTGTAGTGCAATGTATCTAGACTTTCAAAAAACCTTAGCAAAGTTCAGAAGGAAAAATTGTTACTCGAATTTAAGGGAAAAATCTAGAAGTAGAGAAGAAATTGACTGAAGAGTGGCAAGTTTGCTTGCTGGTTAGCAAACTGATGACAGGAAAGTGAAGAAAAAGGGTTCCGTGGATCTGTTTTTGGAATCTTACTATTTCAAATTAATTTCAACAACTTGTTTGGAATGCATTGAAAGCTGGCTAAATTTTCTGATGGTGCCAAAATGATGGCAAGGAAAATGAAATGTGGAAAATCAGTCATAGTACTATTGGGTGGTAATTCCATGCAGATTCTCACACACACCAGCTGTGTTTAGCAGAGGAGGCCTGCCATTGGCCAACTTGGGCTCTTGCGATCCAGCTGCTGTCAATGCAGGGGGGGGTCGGCAGTGGCGGCGGGACCAGATAATCCTGCCCATTGTTTGAGGTAGCTGAATTCTATGTTGGCTGGTGAATAACATGTGAGGTTCAGTACAAATGAAATTAAAATGAAGACCACCAACATGCAGATTAAAGTTAATAGCAGACCTAAACCAATTTAAGAACAAAAGATACCTATTCATAAGCTGTCATGCTAAAATTCCTGGTACCGCAAACTCATTTTGATCTTTTTAAAGCACTTGCATTTTTTCCAGACAGCTCTGGGATTAATCTGCATTGTTTTGCTTCATGATCAAAAGTGTGCCTGCAATGCATCTGAGTCTTGGTGGGACAGGCTGGCAGCAAGGATATTGGATGTCACAGAGCAGGGCATTGTTCAAATTGCCCTTGGCTTGCCACAAATTTCATCCCTCTCCTCATTTGCTGTCCAGAGCCGACCCAGATTGATTCCAGACCTGTGTGCTGTTTTAAACTGGAGCCGAAATTCATAACCATCTTGAAGATCATAGGCCTTGCCAAATCTCTTGCCTCCATATAACTATACAAATACTTTAATTCTTTGTCCCCTATTCTCCACTATTCATAAATTCAAAATACTTCAGGCTGTATTTGTTCCCTCTCAACCATGAACCCTGTTGTCCCTGACCTACTCTGACTACCATCCCCAAAATATCTAATTTAGCACACAGCTCTTTAAATCCCTGCACCTCTTGCCTCCACTGTAGTAAGTAGCACAAAGTTCTGCTTGACAGAGCACTTAGTTGACTTGGGTAATTTGACAAGTGAGGGAATCCAGTACAGAGAAGGACAAGGTGCTCTTTTGGTCTTTTGCAAAATCGAGTGGTCTGAGAGAGGGATTGGGTGACAAATAGGACCTGAGAACTGAAATGCAGAGGCACTAAATTAAGTTAGCAGGTAATTAGTTGGTGAATTTTATTTTTCTCTAAACTTGGCCTGTAATTTAAACTAGGATTGGGAAAGTATAAGTACTGTATTATTAAAAACGATTAGAATTATAGCTTAACTAGTTAAACTGCTAAATGAAACATTATACTGTTCTTTGGTGTCTCGTGGTTAGGATTCGGCGCTTTCGCCACCATGGCCCAGATTTGATTTCCGGTCAGGAAAGTGTAATCTTGTTACACCAGCTTTGTAGAAGTGTCATACAAATAATAATCGAGTAAAGACTTTAATTAATTGAATAAATACAATAAGGCAAGTCAGAGATGCAGACCAGGTTGTATGTCTGAACTGCAGAATTTATGGGTTGGACGATGATATTGTCCTGAGTGAATACATCTGCAGGAGATGTCTCCATCTCAAATCCCTTTGGTTCAGAATCATTGAACTCAAGTGCAAGTTGGAGACACTCTGAAATATAAGGGAAGGAATTTCTGGACAGTTTTCTCCTGAATGCGCTCTCACCCCAGAGGAAAGCAAGTCCAGGAAAGATTGGATGTGACTGATAGAGAGCCAGAATTGAGGATTTAGGAGAGGTTTCAAAGGAGGCCAAGCCTCCTGAAGTCTGCTCCTGTCCAACAAATAGAATGTATTTGCTATCTCTGAGGTGAAGGAAAAAGCCTGCAGAGAGGACAGTCGCAATGCAAACCATGGCATGCGGACTCAGAAGGGGAGAAGAGCAAAATAAATATATGGTAGTAATATGGGTCTCTATAATTTGGAGGAGAGGTAGTGTCCTCTGCCGCCAAGAATGAGAATCCTAAAGGCTGTGTTGTCTAACCAGTGCCAGGGCAAAGGATATCTCTTGGTGGTTGGAGAAAAACTTGGAAATAGATGGATTAAATCCAGTTGTCATGGTCAATGTTGAAACAAATGACATAGGTATGAACAGAGGGGAGGTCCTACTGTAAGGGTATCATGAGTTTGGATCTAATTTAAAAAGCAGGTCCTTGAACATAATTGCTGGATTATTTCCCAAAATACTTACAAATTGGCATAAGAGCAGACAAATCAGGAGAGATAACACAGCTCAAGGGCTAGTGTGGGAAAGAGGGGCCAATTTTCATGGGATGCTGGCACCAGCTCTGGGATAGGAAGGAACTCTATCAATTCAGGGTGCACCTGAGGCAGGATGGAACCCGTGTCCTAGCAAAAAAGGTAAATAGGGCAAAGGCTTTAGTAAAATGACAGGAGGGACTTGAAAGAAATGTAAGCAGTTTAAATTTAAACAAACCAGGACAAAAAGCAAAGGAAATAATGAAAATATTGATGGCATGGCAATAAATAGAGTTCTGGAACAGGAGTTAGATGGTTAGACATGAAATGTGAGGAAGTCCTATTAAACATTTGTTAAAATGTCTATGCAACAATGCACTCATTGTCCTTAAAACTTAATTGCTAGAGGCAATTCTACATTGGGACGAGTTAGATATAGTAGGGATTACTGAGACCATAGCTACAGTGGTCATTTGCAGGGCATAACATTTAGAAAAGAGAGGGGGAAAGTGGAGTAGCTGTACTTTTAAAGGATAACAATGGCAGTAGACAAAGATACAGCTATTAGCAAGAAAAAAATAATATCCATACAGATAGAGATAAAGCCTAATGAAGAATCAGTTACACTGATAGGTGTAGTCTTCAGGGCACTTCATAATGGAAGGGAGATGTAGGAAGTAACATGGAGACAGATTAGGGAATTGCATAAAAAACATGCGGTGGAATTTTCCCTGAATTGCAATAACCACAGTAGCGAGTGGGGAAATCAGTGCTGATTCTGCCGGCTGCAATGGCAGTTTTTCGTGGCAAATCGCCCCTGCCCCACCTCATTATGCATTCCCATGAAACCTGCTGGATCACTTGTGGGTCAGCCTCAGGTTCACTGGCCCTGATGTGACCTCACTGCTTCCTCAATGTGGGTGCCATATTTAAAAGAGCCAGTGGCATAGAAGTTGAGTGCTGCTTCAACTTCACAGGTACTGATAAAGAATGTCCTCCGAGTCCATGTGGCACCAATTCATCCAGAATGTGGCAAATGTGAGTTACCAGATCCCTGGACTTGCTGCGGCGTTGGTTCTCAGCCATCTGCAGATAAGACAAGTGACATTGGTACGCCCTCGGTATAGTGAGGTACCCACACATGATCTTTTGGTTTCCCTGAACCTCTGTATCCAGAGGGAGCACAGCTGGGCCTTGGTCTTCAGAGTTTTGCTTCCTGCCTTTGACAAGCCGGCATCCTCCTTCAAAATTGCCTCCTCTTCTCATTTCTGTATGCAGTTATGCAGGCAGCAATGGATTCAGGCTCCACCTGCCTGAAAGCTCCTCTGCAGTATAAATGAGAGAGGCACAGGAATCAGAACTCCTCTGTAATACTAATCTTGATGTCAATGACTTGAGTGATTGTGGCTTAATGATCCTAGTTCCGTGTCACCAAATGCTCACCACATAAACTATCAACACTGATGTGCGTACCCACGTGAACCACCTCTGCAGATCATGAACTACTGAGATGAGACAGCTTTGGTCAGGTGCCTGGATGTTCTGCCATCTGTCCAAGTGCTGGAACCCTCACATAGCGCTGTAAGACGAGTGTCTAGAGTATACATGAGCGTCAATTTTTAAACAGACTGCAAGATGTGAAGGGTGGCCTGAGGCTTGCCTTCTTGGAACCGTCCGATACCAATAATGCAACACAACCATAAAATCTCATCTGAGTGTTCATAGAATCCCTATCGTGCAGAAGAAGCCATTTGGCCCATCGAGTCTGCACCGACTCTCTGACAGAGTAACTTACCCAGACCCTCTCCCCCACCCTATCCCTGTAACCCCAAACATTTACCATGCTTAATCCATCTAACCTACTCATTTTAGGACACTAAGGGGCAATTTAGCATGGCCGATCCACCCAACCTACACATCTTTGGACTGAGGGAGTAAACCAGAGCACCCGGAGTAAACCCACCTGGACACAAGGAAAATGTGCAAACTGCACAGATAGTGACCCAAGACTGGAATTGAACCGGGATCCCTGGAGCTCTGAAGCAGCTGTGCTAATCACTGTACCATCGTGCACAGTCATTTAGGTGGTGCTTTAATCGCACCTGCACCACATTAGTCAGCTGATGTTCAAAGCCCTCAGCAGCAAAGTTTGGTCTCATGGTACTTTTCATCTGCGCAGTCATGACTGGTAGCAGAATGGTGGTGACCCTTCATTGTCGGACCAGCTTGGACATTCCCTATGCGAGAACAGAAACCCCTTCACCCTTCATCACCAAGGATATGAATGTTAATATTACTCTACTGCATAGACTTCTCACTCTTTCCCCTGTATCCCTTGATTCCCTTGCTCTTGTGGTGCTTATCCGTCAGTTAACTCATGAACATTCTGAGGTGGAAGGGCCTATGTCCCATGTTCACTTCAGCCCTCAACATTATGAGGCCACTTGAACTGTTAAATATGCAGCCCCATCCCTGTGACATATTGGCATTCCCACCTTTCACCAAGTGCTCGAAGCCATTTCCCTCTTCGTCCACCCTGCAGCCTCCGAACTTGCCCAAGACTACTTCCTCCCATGCCCCTCTTCAAGCCAGCCTTCACCCTGCAGCCACTAAGAAGACAATCCCATCTTGCTGCTGGTCTGGTGGGATCGGACTTACAAGATAGCACCCCTGAAACCGATGCTGCCAATGAAGCCTGACACTGAATTGTGTGTGCTGCCCAAAACAAGGTAGGAGAACAGTCCTCGAATGGAGGAGTGAAGTGCAGGTTGCCAGGTGCACATCACTTATGTACTGGTGTGAAATATGTTGGCGTGATTGAGTGCCAAAATGGCCTCATGATCCAAGTGAACAGAAATTGCATCCACAAAAATTTAACTTTTATATTAATCCAGCATGATCCAGGTCAAACTAACAACTTTGTATCACTATTTAAAATATTCATCTTATAAGTATATGGCACAACTTATATATGTTAATAGTTTGATAAAACCCATCTTCATATTTTTCCCTTTTAATATTTAAAATAATTTTCCAAACTAATAAAATGGTTATTTTGGAGAGTTCCATTTAGCAATACCAATTTCTCAGATTATCTCCAACTACAACTTGTATGCTATCCATTCCTATGTCAGCTAATGGTACAAATATCTAATCATTGTGTTGAGAGAGTGAGGAATAAAGTATGGTCTGAAAGGCAATAACCTAATCGTAAATTGTGATGTAATCAGCTGATTGCGGGTTCAAGTCCTACTACATGGTTACCTGGCAGGGGTGTGCTTCTCAGCCCTTTGGCTAAGATCAAGCATCCAAGATCGAGTGTAATGGGGTAAAATTTTAAAAAAAGAAACCACAATCAAGAGCATCAGTTTTTTTTAAATTAAAGGTGAGAGACTGAAAAACTAGTAAATGTAGGCTCCTGGAGGAATTTGGCTGTCTTATACGTGAATTAATAGAATCCCTACAATACAGAAGGAGGCCATTTGGCTCATTGAGCCTGCACCAGCAACAATCCCACCCAGCCCCTATCCGCATAATTCCATGCATTTACCCTGCTAATCCCCCTAACCTACACATCTTGGGACACTAAGGGGCAATTTAGCATGGCCAATCAACCTAACCCGCACATCTTTGGACTGTGGGAGGAAACCGGAGCACCTGGAGGAAACCCATGTAGACACAAGGAGAATGTGCAAACTCCACACAGTCACCCAAGGCCGGAATTGAACCCGGGTCCCTGGCACTGTGAGGCAACAGTGCTGACCACTGTGCCACCGTGCCACTCTCAAAAAGTTAACTTGCTGGTACAACAGACAATTAGGAAAGTTTATATTAGGTTATCCTTTTTTGTTAGGGGACTGGAGTACAGAAAATGTAGGAACAGAAGAAGACCATATAGCCCCTTGAGCCTGTTCCACCATTCATTGAGATCTTGGCTAAACTGTAACTTTACTCCATATATTTGCTGTTTCCCCACATCCTTTCATGTCATTGGTTAAAAATTAACAATTGATCTAGTATTGGGGTGCCATTTTAAGAAGAGAGTTCATAACTTCTCCCACCCTTCACATGTAGAGGTCTTTCCTAACTTCTCCTGATTAGTCCAGGTTGTTTAGACTATGCCCTTGTCCTAGACTCTCCAACAGGCAGAAATAGTTTATTTCAATCTACCCTATGTCTTGTCCTTATATCTTGAAAGATTCAATCAAATCATCCTTTAATTTTCTAGCTTCCAGAGTTTGTAAAAGTAAGAAAATCTTACTGCATTTAAGAGGTTTTGGCGAGACCACATCACCAGTACACTGCATAGTTTTGGTCTCCTTACCTAAGGAAGAATATACTTATTGCAGTAAGGCTGTGGCAAAGGCTTGCTGGATTGAATCCTGAGATGAGAGGATTGACCTATGAAAAGAGATTGAGTAGAATGGACCTATGTTCTTTGGACTTTAGATTCAAGTGTATAATTGTTAGAATCTGTCCTGTTAAGCCCTCTGAGTGGCATTTTACCCTGACTGGAGAGTCTAAAACTAGGGGTCCCAGGATAGAGGATTGTCCATTTAAAACTGAGATGGGGGAGAAATTTCCTCACTCGGGTTGTTGGGAATTTTTGGAATTGTCCACCCCAGAGGGCTCTGTCATTGAGTATACTCAGGACTGTGATCAATAGATTCTTGGATACTAGGTGATTATAGACAATGGGCAGAAAGACAATGTGGAAATTAAGCCAAAACCTTATTGAATGACAGAGCAGGCTCAAATGACCCTCTATTGTTCTCATGCTCCTATTTCTTTTGCTCTTAATGCTATTGATGAGTTTTAAATAAATATTAATAAAATTAAATACATTTTAAGTCAATTCTTCCATTTTTAAATTATTCAGGTGCAACTTGAAATGGAGGAACTAGTGAAGGAGCACGGAGTGAATTCATTCCAGGCATACATGAGCTATAAGGACCAATACATGCTGCGGGACAATGAGCTTTACCAAGCTTTTCGTGCTTGCAAAAGCCTTGGTGCCATACCTTGTGTCCATGCTGAAAATGGAGAGCTAGTAGCAGAGGTAAATGTTCACATTTAAAACAATTGCCATGACAACAATGAAGAATGTTTGAAAATGTACATGAGTAGTGTTTGAAGGAATCTCTCAGTTGTATTTCAGACAAAGGCCAACAGAATTTTAGATTGCATTGAAAGCTTTAATTAACCCAATGTTGTGTGTATTCTATGCAGCTGGACTTTTAGTAGTATTAAAATTAATGCAAGTGAATGAATTGGAATTAAGTATTCTTTCATCTAATTTAGTTCTGAAGTGAGGATTGTGTATAACAATATTTCTTTTGTGTTTCAGGGCGCAAAAGAAGCTCTTGAACTGGGAATCACTGGGCCTGAGGGACTAGACATCAGCAGACCTGAGGAGGTTTGTCCTATCCAAAATGGTTAAGGCACATTAAGTGTCTGTTTAAAATGAACTGAAATGATGGGCCTGAATCTCCCAAAAAAATTCGAAGTGCTGAATTGGCGACAAAACTGGTGGAAATCACGGTTGTTTTTTTTCAGTGGGAGTTCAGACTCGAATCTCCCACACTTTGTGCAATGCAGAGGTCACAATCGTGAATATCATTAAAAGTTCAGGGGCGGGGCCTATTCATGCCGAGTCTGACTGTTCTGGGCCTCTGCGCGTGTGCAGTGGCCTCAATCTGTGAGCCTCTGGTTTGCTGGCCAGCTCGATCGATCCCCGTGCAGACTGGCAGCGGAACTCCCCACCCCCACCGATTGCCCTCTTGGCCCCGCCCACAATAGGCCCTGGCCCCGCCCCCTTGGCACTGCCCAATGCCTGGTGGGCAGTGCTTGGCACTGCCCAATGCCTGGTGGGCAGTGCCCCTGAGCATATGTACTTTTCCCCATGGGCAGTGCCAGGGGGCACAGACTGGCACTGCCAGGGTGCCCATGCCCAGGGGGTGCCACCCTGCTGCCCGGTTTTGCCCATGCCCTGATTTCCCCCCCTTCAATCCAGCAAGGTCTCCCACTAGTTCTCTGCAAGTGGGGAGCTAATCTAAATCCCCGCTGGAATGAAATACTCCTGGTCGGATGGGAGAAGCCTTCGGGCCCAGAGAATTCGGGAAATAAATGAGATTTAGAATACATGAAAAACAGATTTAAATGACTTGCCTCACTTCCCGCCGATTTCCAGTGCGGTCCCGACTGCGCCTGCTCTCCGGCTGTGGGAGACGTGCATGCATCGGGAACGCATGTGCGAACACCGCGAAATGGCTGACATGCAATTCTCCCATCCCAGCACGCCAAAAAACATGTGCGTGGGATGGGAGAATCGGGCCCGATGTTTACAATAAACCTTGTGTGCAGGTTACTTGAATTTCAGGTAACTAGAAGCCCGTTCCATAAAACAGTAAGCTTAATAGTGAAAATGTACAGTGATGAAAACAAATAGTCCATGAGGAAGCAATACTGTTGATAAGTTTGAATGGTTTATTCCATTCACTGTTTAGGGATTTCTGTCATGTGCCCCTGTTTTATAACCATTGGTAATTCATGTAGAGAAAAGCAAGCCTTTGATTGCTTTGGGATCTGAGGGTGCAGGAAAGATCACAGGTTGAAGTCAGTTGTTTTACTCACCCCCTCCTCCACCCAGCAACAAGTATGAGGAGTTCATGGACTTTGTGGTCACTAAAATTGAGACCATCCAATTAGTTGACTGTACCATTTCCTGTCCTCCTCCTAGTTTATCAGGCCAAACTTGTGCCTCTGCCCTGGTTATGAAGTTTGATCTCTGTTTTCTCTCCTGTCTTACCTAATGGCCTCTTCAAGCTGATCTTGTCTATGAGATCCACCTCTTGTTCCTATGACCCTATTTCCACTAAACCGCCAGCCACCCAACCCCTCCTATCCCCCATGCTAGCTAATTCCGTTAATGGTTCTCACTCCTCAATTACTGACCCCATGCCCATTAAGTCTGCAGCTTTCACTGTCCTCAAAAAAAACCTTCCACCCCTCTATCTGCGTCTCCAGCCTCCCTTTGCTCTCCAAAATCCTTGAACATTTCACCTCTCAAATCTTTCCTTGAATTCAATGTTTGAATCCTTCCAATGAGGTTTTCACCCTGCCACAGGATGTCATCTGTGATGTTAATACGACCTGATATGGTACTATGTGTCTGTGACAAAAGTAAATAACCTCAATCTGTCTGCAGCCTCCGACATGGTTGATCTCACAGCTCCAATTCCGACTGGTTCCATTCTGACTCATCCTGTTGCAGCCAGAGAATCAGCTATAGTAATTTCTCTTCCTGCTTCCATACTGTTGCCTCCCGTGTGCCCTCAGGATCTATCCTTTGACATCTCATATTTCCCATCTACATGCTGTTCTTTGGAGACATCCAGTCTGCTTGAAACCTTGGTTTCATATTTGGCCCCAAGGTGAGCTTCCAACCACATGTCCATGCCATCACTAACACCACCTCTGTAACATAGCCCCGCCTTAGTTCATCTGCTGCTGAAGCTATCTTCCATGCTTTTACTGCCTCCAGAATTGATTATTTCAACTTGACTGTTTTTCCACATTCTATCCTTTGTAAACTTGGGGTCATGCAAAATGCTCTAACTCACACCAAGCCTCATTCACCCATATCACCCCTAATTCACACCAAGTCCTACTCATCCATGTCACCCTTTTGCTGCATTGGCTCCCAATTAAGCAACACTACCATTTTAAAATTCTCGTTCTTGTTTATGAAATTGTGTATGGCCCTATCTCAGCTCCATGACCATCCAAGATATCCATGTGATTCCAATTCTAGAACTCTATCCCTGAACTCTTGACAACCATCCCCCCCATGCAAAGTACTTACCTTTCTGTCATGGGCCCGGCCCCTCAGGCTCTGACCCAGGTGGGCAGTGCCAGGATGCCAGGCTGGCACTGCCAAGGGGCATTACCCGGCCTGACTACTGGGGGGCTTCAATGTCCTCCAGCCCCACCGACGAGGCCATCACGTTAGGTCCCCTTTGGTGGGGACCATACATGATTCTCGCCGGTGAGGATCTCAAACGGCAAGGACAAGTGAGCCCGAACAATAGCGGCCGGGCCTTATTAATGATATTTAAATATGGTCATAAATATTGAAATCGCATTGCGTCCTTTATGGGCACGAAGCCAATTTCACTGGCAATTCAGTGCTGGTAACATGAGAGGCAAAAAACTGGGTGCGTACACAATTTATCGCCTCTTCCCCGATCTTACCGGCTTACCATGCTGATCAACTGACAAGGGGACAAGCTGGCAAGATCACCCCCCTACATCTTTGCTCAGGTTTTTGCTTATCTGGCCATGGGGTCAGGATCCAGTCCTGAAAAGTTCCTTGGGACATTTTATATGCTAATGGTGTCAGATAAATGCGAGTTGTTCTCTTGTTTAGGTTTGCTGACATTTTACCCTCTCGCTACGTAAGGGGTTTCTCGAAGTCCTCCTAATGGCGAGGGCAGCTTCCTTTCTCACGTCATCATCGGGTCCCTTCCTAAAATTGGATTACATTGTACAAACCGGGCTTTGTGTACATAGTCCGTAGTTCTGTATAATGTTGGTGATTATGTGCACATGGTTTCTAATGATTTCAAGGCAAGTTTCAAAATGGATTTAGCAAGTTTGTAACTGTTTTGTTATGGAAATGGAAATTGTTACGTTTTGAACTGGAATGCTAACGAAAACCACAAGAAGCTGAATAATCAGAATGGTGCTGCTTCAGTAAGTTCACAATACAGATTTTCAATTAAAATATTTTTTTTTGTCTCTCCAAATTTTGGAAATTTAAGTGAAGCAGACGATTTTAAATGGGCATTCTGTTAAATCATGTTGCTAGGTTCCAAAGAACATTCTTCTGAAAAGTGCACAGGAAAATATTGTTCTCTAGAATTGTGTTACAGCATATATTGTGAGATGCTGCAAAGGTTCAGTAAAGCTTTTATGTTCAATCATCATATCTCGCCTGTGAGACCCTGTGCTATACTTAAACACATTGGGAATTTGGAGGAGCAGGACTGATTTATTTTCGACTAAGTACTTTTGTTTCTGTATGAAAAATGTTTAAAATACTCCTTGCTTTCTTCATTCAGCTTGAAGCAGAAGCAACACATCGTGCCATCACAATTGCTAATCGTGTGAGTTTTTCTGTTAAACAGTTATGTTTTAAGTATATATTCTTCAGTGTTTCAGCTGAGCTCCATACCTAACTGTTCCTGTTATTTCCCAATTTCAGACCCATTGTCCGTTATATTTGGTTAATGTCTCAAGCAGATCTGCAGGTGATGTCATTGCTTCTGCAAGGATGCAAGGTAAGGTTGGTTACTAGAGTATGGAAAAATTAAATCCAGTGCATTTGTATTCTGACATTATAGACAAGGACTGGAATGTTCCAGCCATTCATGCCTGTGGGAACTCCTGGTCCCACCAATGGCACAGTCCCTATGTGGGTTTCCCAGTGGCCAGGCGTGCATTCAGTGAAAAACCCCATTGACAACGATGGGACCCTGCCATTGAGGATCCCATTGCCGCAAAACATGCGACAGGTTGCATTGAAAATCCCACCCGATTGTTGTTGATGATGAGATTCTACTTTCAATGATAAAGATGCAATAGCATTCAAGAAGTTTGCGTTATGTACACTTCCGTTTATGCAGTTCTATCTTGTAAGAGTGAAGCAAAGAGCCAGATGTCTGATAACTAGGCCAAAGAAGAAGTTAGATCTCAAATGATGAGTCATTTCTTCACCAAAGCAAGTAATTTTTAAGAAGCCTTGAATCTTTTTTCAACAAGTTGTAAACAACTTTTTGATGCATTATATCTTCCAAGTAGACTAGGCAAATACTGTTGACTTTTGAAAAGCAGAAGCATGTATTGTTGTTTTCTAAGTGACTATATCTTTTCTTAAAGTGAAAGCCTTGTATCGCTTCTTATTTTACAAGCTTGAGGGTAAAGGCCAACCTTCTGAATCTTGTTGAGTGATAAAGAAAAGGCAAGCTCTTGATTGTCAAACGGAAGCAGCTTGTATGTATTCATCCCATAGACACTCAGAACAACATTCAGAGGGAATCTCATCAAATAATAGCTAAAGCTTTCATTTTAAATTCTCAGTACCTGCTATCCAGTCTACCATTCGAAAGAAAAGTTATAGTGCAGAAATATATCATAATTTGAAATCGAACTTAGCACCTATTTCCATCACAAATACTACTTCTTCAGGAAAGGAACTAAGAGAGTTCATTTATGTTGTCCTAACTCATTCTACATAGAAACAAAGAAGATAAGAGCAGGAGGAGGCCATTTGGCCCTTTGAGCCTGCTCCACCATTCATCACGATCATACCCAATTCAATAACCTAATCCTGCTTTCTACCCATAACCTTTGATCCCATTCACCCCAAGTGTTATATCTAGCCACCTCTTGAATACATTCAATGTTTTGGCATCAACTACTTCCTGTGGTAATGAATTCCACAGGTTCACCACTCTTTGGGTGAAGAAATGTCTCCTCATCTCTGTCCTAAATGGTCTACCCCGAATCCTCAAGACTGTGACCCCTGGTTCTGGATTCCCCCCACCATCGGGAACATCCTCCCTGTATCTACCCTGTCTAGTCTTGTTAGAATTTCATAAGTCTCTATGAGATTCCCCCCCCTCATTCCTCTGAACTCCAGCGAAAACAATCCTAACCTCGTCAATCTCTCCTCATACATCAATCCCACCATCCCCGGAATCAGCTTGGTAAACCTTCGCTGCACTCCTCGAGAGCAAGAACATCCTTCCTCAGAAAGGGAGACCAAAACTGCACATAATGCTCTAGGTGTGGCCTCACCAAGGCTCTGAATAATTGCAACAGCACATCCCTGCTCCTGTACTCTAAACCTCTCGCAATGAAGGCCACTATACCATTTGCTTTCTTTACCGCCTGATGCACCTGCATGCTTACCTTCAGCGACTGGTGCACAAGGACACACAGGTCCCGCTGCACTCTCCCCTCTCCCAATTCACAGCCATTCAGGTAGTAATCTGCCGCCTTGCTTTTGCTTCCAAAATGAATAACCTCACACTTATCCAAGTTATACTGCATCTGCCATTGATTTGCCAACTCACCCAACCTGTCCAGGTCATGCTAAAGGATCTCTGCATCCTTGTCACAGTTCACCCTCCTACCCAACTTGGTATCATCTGCAAACTTTGAGATGTTACATTTTGTTCCCTCGTCCAGATCATTAATATATATTGTAAATAGCTGGGTCCCAGCACTGATCCATGTGGCACCTCGCTAGTTACTGCCTGCCAATTTGAAAGGCACCCATTGATTCCTACTCTTTGTTTCCTCTCTGCCAACTAGTTTTCTATCCATCTCAATACACTTCCCCCAATCCCATGCGTTTTGATCTTGCATGATAATCTCTTATCGAGGACGTTATCAAACGCTTTCTAAAAATGCAAATATACCACATCGACTGGCTCCCCCTTGTCAACTCTACTAGTTACATCTTCAAAGAATTCCAACAGATTTGTCAAGTATGATTTCCCCTTAGACCCATGCTGACTCTGTCTGATCCTGCCACTGCTTTCTAAATGCTCCGCTACAAAATCCTTGATAATGGATTCAAGAATTTTCCCCACTACTAATGTTAGGCTTACTGGTCTATAATTCCCTGTGTTCTCTCTCTCTTCCTTTTTGAATACTGGAGTGACATTAACTACCCTCCAATCTGGGGGGACTGTTCTAGAGTCTATAGAATCCTGGGAGATGACCACCAATGCATCCATTATTTCTAGAGCCACTTCCTTAAGTACTCTGGGATGTAAATTATCAGGCCCTGGGGATTTATCCGTCTTCAATCCCATCAATTTTCCCAGTACCATTTCTCTACTAGTATTGATCTCCCTCAGTTCTTCCCTTTCACCAAATCTTGCATTCTCCAACATTTCTGGTACCTGATTTGTGTCTTCTTTCTCTGTGCTTTGAACCTATCATTTGGTGGCTTTAACGTCATGGTTGTGACAATTCCTTTCTTTGCTTTGTTTCAGTAGGTCAAGTCATCGCTATGATCAGGCCCATCTTAAATCTTTTCACTGATTTTAGATTTTATTTTTTGTGTTCTATCACTGTCAAATGACTAGCTTATCCACATTCTTCTCACCATTTCAGCCCTCATATCAAATTCAGAATTTGTAGGGTAGTTTTATTTGGATCTCTCAACTCTATTGCTCCTTTCCTTAGTAAATGCACACTCTGGGTGGAAGTTTCAATTTTTGAGATGAAGTGTGGTGGCAGGCGGGTGTTGCAGTGCATTTCCTACCAGGTGGTGGAGAAAAATGAAAGACCCATAAAACAGATGCATAAAGGAGAAAAAATATCCTTGAGTTACTATAAACATCACCATGAAAAATCCACTGCCCTGTAATATATTAAAAATATTGTATCCATGTGAACTTATTGGCCAAAAACCTCACTTTCTATTTTCATGTATTGTCACACTTCTGTATCGACTTTTGTCAATACAAATTCCTATTTGCGTATTTATGAAAGAAAATGCTAATTTAGACTTGTCACACTATAATTATACCTTTCTGCCAGTAATGGATGTGTGGTATTTCAGTTTTGCAACTCTGAATTCCTTAAACTGTATTACGGATAAATTGTGTTATTTAACCAAAGGTAATGTAAAAATTTGAATATTATGCATAATTTGTTATTTTAAAAGGGGAACTGAATTGCCTCAATGCACCCTGGTCCAGTTATCATGTATGCCTAGTTTTGTTTAACCTGTAGACTCCTCTTGGTTTTGTAGACTCCATTTGGTCTCCTTTCCCATATGCAGCATGACAACTGATCAATTTATGCATATATGATATTATTTAACAGTTACTTTGACAGGTAAGGACTGTCCTCCACTTTCTTTAAAACGAGTACGGGTGTCACCATTTGGTTGAGTCTTTTAAAGTGGTGAACGGTCAAATTGTCAAGATCCTGGAGGCAATTGCTGATTGGTTTCAGCTATAAATTTACAATTGGAAAGCAAATCAAAGAATCTCCCACACCTGTCTCCAGTTTTGTGGGTGAAAAAAATATCTTCAAGAGAATTTCTTGCCAAGATGGGAACTTTTAGATTTTCCACCTAAATAATTCTGTGATGTTAGCAATGTTTAGGTTCAACTACGTGCCACCCTATAATGCGATTTCTCTGTTTTGAATCGCTTGAGTACTTAAATTGTTATTTAAGTACTCACTGCAATACTCCTCATCAATAATGTCTGAGTACCTGACTAAATAATTTGCACTTGGTAAAGCTATTAATCAAAATTCCATGAGTGTTTACTTTGCAAAAAAATGCTTTTATAACAATCATTTCCTCAAACTGATTCTCTCTTTAATATACCAAAATGTATGTGGATTTAAAAACTAAAATTTGTGTGCATTCAGATTAACCCAAACTTTAAAAAATGCTTCATAGAAGTAAAAATACAAACCTCTGACATGAAGAGAATGAAAATTGCTTCAAGTATCTGTGTATACATGTATATTTAATTGGTAAGTTTTAATTAGGTGAATGAGGTATACAATATACAGTTTTTAAATTGTTAATTCAATTTTTTTAAGGTAAAATCATATATGGGGAAACAACCCTAGCGCACACAACTCTGAATGGATCAAGCTATTACCATCCAGACTGGTCTCATGCTGCTGCTCACGTTACTGCGCCTCCTCTCCGACTGGATGCTAGCACTCCCAACTACCTCATGAGCTTGCTAGCCAAGTGAGTTTCTGTAACAAGCTGAAACCATTCTTTTTCTTTAAGCTGTCTGCCCAAACTTTGAAAACTATTTTCGACTTAAGCTTTAGTCAGATATATCAGAAGATTGCAGGTGCATATCATAATTTATTCTACCTGAGTGATTTCACTATTATTAATTCACAAATTGGCAAATGCATTTTTAAAGTTATGATTATTCCATAATTATAACATGGATTAGAATTGAGGTTACATTTACAGGTATAAATGTGGATAGGAGCAAAAACAGTGCCAATGGCCAAAAACCAAGCAGTCAGATCCCGAAGCTCCGAGTTAGAAAATCAGAAGAAGTCATATATTAGTATCATATTTTCATCATGTTTTTGGCTATGGTTTTCTAAATCATTACATTCAAACATGTATGTAGCAAGGAATGATTTTGATAACATGACACTCAAGCTGCTTGGATAATGAAGCAGTCTGTGCCTGCATGCAGCAAACATTGGGGTAACATTCACATTAGGGCTAGTAAGTGTCAAATTAGTTTCATGCCATACGTGTGCCCACTAATGAGAGTCTAACCACAGCCGGTTAACATTCAGTGGTGCTATCATTGTCAAATCCTCCACCGTCAACCTCTTGGGGCCACCATTAACCAGAAGCCTTACTGGACCAGCTACATTAATGCTGTGGCTACAAGGTCAGAAGCTGGAAATTCTGTGATTAGTGACAAACCTTTTGGCTCCCCAAAGCCTTTCCAATATCCAAAGAGCACAAATCTTGAGTGCAATGCCATCAATACTCAAAAATACTCAACGCCATTAAGGGCAAGGCAATCTGCTTGATTAGCACTCCTTAGAATCACCTGAGACATTCATTGCTCTCAGCACACAGTGTCTTGAAAGATGTAGAACAAAGAAAAGTACAGCACCGAAACAGGCCCTTCAGCCTCCAAGCCTGTGCTGACACATGATGCCCTAACTAAACTTAAAAAAAACCTTCTGCCTTTACTTGGTCTGTATCCCTCTATTCCCTCCCTATCCATGTACTCATCCAGATGCCTCTTAAATGTTGCAAATGTGCTTGCTTCCACCACCAGCTCTGACAGCACATTCTAGGCACCCACCACTCTTCTGTGTGAAAAACTTCCCCTGCATATCTCCCTTAAACTTCCCCCTCTCGTCTTGAATCTGTGCCCCCTTGTAATTGACGCTTCCATCCTGAGAAAAAACCTCTGACTATTCACCCTTTCTATGCCTCTCATAATTTTGTAGACCACTTATCGGGTCTCTCCTCAGCCTCTGTCTTTCCAGTGAAAACAATCCTAATTTATTCAACCTCTCCTCATAGTCAACACCCTAGTGAACCTTCTTTGCACTCTCTCCAAAGCTTCCACTTCATTTTGTAGTGTGGTGACCAGAACTGCAGGCAATACTCCAAATGCGGCCTAACCAAGATTTTATGTAGCTGCAACATGATTTCGCAACTCTTGTACTCAATGCCCCGGCCGATGAAGCCAAGCAAGCCAAATGCCTTCTAATTCACCTTGGCCACCTGTGTTGCCACTTTTAGGGAACTGTGGACCTGCATGCCCAGATCCTTCTGTATGTTAATGTTCCTAAGGGTTCTGCTATTTACAGTATAATTCACACCTAAATTCGATCCTCCAAAATGCATCACCTCGCATTTGTCCGGATTAAACTCCATCTGCCATTTCTGTGCCCAAGTCTCCAATCTATTTATATATCCTGTTGCATCCTCTGACAATCCCCGGCACTATCAGCAAACTCCGCCAATCATCATGTCATCTGCAAACTTACTAATCAGACCACCCCACATTTCTTTCCAGGTCATTTATGTATACTACAAATAACAGAGGTCCCAGCACTGATCCCTGCAGAACACCACTGGCTACAGATCTCCATTCTGAAAACATCCTTCCGCCACTATCCTCTTATCTTCTATGACCAAGCCAGTTCTCTGTCCATCTAGCCAGTCCACCCCGAATCCCATGTGATTTTAGTTTTTGTACTAGTCTGCCATGTGGGATCTTGCCAAACACCTTCCTAAAGTCCATAAAAACTACATCCACAACCCTTCCCTCATCAATTATCTTTGTCACCTCTTCAAAAAATTCAGTCAAGTTGGTGAAACATGACCTTCCCCGTACAAAACCATGCTGCCTTCACTCACGAGTCTATTTTCTTCTAAATGTGCATATATCCTGTCCCTCGGTATGTTCTCCAAAAACTTCCCCACCACTGATGTGTGGCTCATTAGTCTATAATTTCCTGGATTATCTGTTTCCTTTCTTAAACAAGATGCACTGCAGTTTGCTAAAGTTTCCTCAGCATCACTTGCTAATCTGATGATCTTTAACACTTAAAGGGGCAAGAGCAGCCGGTGCATGGGAAAAGCACCAGCTCCAAATTTCCTCTCCAAGTCATGCACCATCTTGACTCAAAGAGACATTGCTGCTGTTCATTATCAGTGGGTCAAAATTCTGGAAGGCCATGCCTAAAAGTATCATTCGAGTACCTATGCCTCACAGACTGCAGCAATTCAAGAAGGGTGGTGCACAGCACCTTCTCACGGGGAATTATGGATGGACAATAAATATTGGTCTTGCCTGTGATGTCCAGGTCATGTAATTGAATTAAAAAATAAACAAAACATATCAAAAAGCTTTAATAGAAAATTGTGCAATTTGGAAATTACTGCGCTTGATTTAAGGAATATGTGAAAAATGCCTGTTAAGTGCTTCAGACCTGCCTTTTTGTCTGGACACGAGGGCTTTAGGAGGTAATTGGCTTGAGCTAGGGATTTTCAGGTGCTTTGCCAAATTCTGAGAGAGGCAAATGCATCAAGGACAGCTGTAAAAGTTTGCTCTGCTCCTGTGAACGTAGAAGTACTCAGTGGGTTCATTTTGGCAAATTAGCTCAAGCACACCAAGCAGAAAATCTGCAAGTAACTGAAGTGCAAGCAGTAGTAAGTAACTAATCTTCTCAGTATTGTGTGGAGTAAGTCATTGTGATTATTTTTAGCTAATGCTGTTGTTGGGAATGATAGCATAGATGTTTTAATCAGGTTATATGTTTAAGAATTTTTGCAATGTCTTACATCAGCACAAACATGAGGGAGTCAACCGCTAGCCAGACCTAGCCTGTACCAAGTGATCATTTGTTTAGGGGACAGTTTTTGTAGTGGAAAAGTCCCTGAGAGTTGTTTTATGTGAACAGCTTCAACGAAAACCATAAATCTACGGTGGAAAGTCAGGGCAGAAAAATACATATTGCGCAACACAGCTGTGAAAATCTTTTCTGTCATAATTAACCTTAAATTGAAATGACCAAAACATGAATCCGATATTAAATCTGTCATGGCATGGTACCAAATATCATGACTCCAGCTGGACACTCATTAAAATTTATTTCTGTTCTTATATTTTTCCTAGTGATACCATTAATGTTGTTTCTTCGGATCATCGCCCATTTAGTACCAAGCAAAAAGCTATAGGAAAGGAGGATTTTACCAAAATTCCTCACGGTGTTACTGGAGTGCAGGACAGAATGACTGTTATCTGGGAGAAAGGAGTGGTATGTTTGACATTACTAGGATATTTTTAATGTTGATTACTATTACGTCTGCATTAGGGATTCAAACAAATTTTAACAATAGCATTTTGATTTATAAACTATAAATTATGGAATATTATCAAACCTTTCAACCCTATTTCAACTATTGTAGTTACTTTATTTCCTTAACTTGTTTTTATAAATTTGTTTCCCTCAGAATGTGAGGTTGCCAACAGTGGAATAGAATGATGTTTTATTTTTCCCATTCTACATTTTCTTATACCAGTCTAACAATAACAGAAATTAGATGTGATTGCACTCACCTAAATTGTCAAGTAAGGCCCCTTATAAAATATGAGAAAAGCAGCCCTGCTACCTTTGTGTGTTTTATACTTTTCACATTCTTTTAGAATTTCTGAAGATGGTCATGAGTCTTGCTAAGTTTATAGGCACTTTTCTGTTACAAGTTGATTTTTCACTAGAAACCTGAACGAAACTATGCAAAGACAATTAATTTAGTACATTTAGAGAAAAAGACTTCAGCCCACCTCAAATCAGTTTGTGTTTGATTCAAACATATATCTATGCATACAAAAACTGTGTTCTGTTATCTGGTTTCCTTTCCATGCTGTTGAAAACACTTCACAGTGAAGTTTCAGTTTAAACAAAAAATGATTTCTATGAGTTCTACCATTTCCTTAACATTTTATTGCAGGGTAGCACAGTGGTTAGCGCTGCTGCTTCACAGTGCCAGGGACCTGGGTTCGATTCCTGGCTTGGGTCACTGTGTGGGTTTCCTCTGGATGCTCTGGTTTCCTCCCACATTCTGAAAGACGTGCCGGTTAGGTGCATTGACCCAAACAGGTGCCGGACTGTGGCGACTAGGGGAATTTCACAGTAACTTCATTGCAGTGTTAATGTAAGCCTTACTTGTGACAAATAAATAAACTTTAACTTTACTTTATTATGTACTTTGCCTTCCAAAAAGGACAGCTTTACTTATTACTAAATGTTTTTTTCTACTATTTTGGTTTATTCAATTGAGGGAAGATGAATAATTTCTTTATCCTAACATTCTGATATGATGCCAAAACTTCTTTAGTTTGCTTTTAGCAATTTAATTGATAACTCTTACCATTAGAGGTAAGCAATTGAAAACATTATTTTGTTATAGCTAAATATGAGTTATTTTCTGAAGTTGCGAGTATGAATATTGGACAGGTTACACTTTGTCAGCCTTCACGTTATGATCCTCATAAGGAGAAAAAATAATTTTAGAGTGTTACCCCATTGAAAGATTTGCACCAGGCTGCCTATGCTCAAAGTATATTCTAGGTCAACTAACCTCACCATTTTCTACATCATTTCTATTGACTCTTTTTGGAACAGATTTCCCTGTCTTGCAGCTGGGCACATTGAATTACCTGTAGAGAAAAATTAAAGAAAGAAGATCACACACAACAAGGCTTTCCAGCCCTCATGTCTGTTTTGCCATTCTATTAAATATTGGTTGATTTATATCTCAATTCCAATTATACACTTTAGCTCCTCTTACCTTGATAGCTCTACCGAACATAATTCTCTACCTCAAGCACAAATTAATCCACTGACTATGGCCTCTTCCCTCCCAACTGAAAGGAATGAAAGCCAATTTTATGCAATTTATCATGGTAATTTAGTTTGCTGCTCTGTGACACCATTCTGGTCAATCTGTGCTGCAATCCCTCCCAAGGATCAGTATACGTGAGGTGCGGTGCCCAGTGTTAAACATCATTATATAATTAGATGATGGAAGAATTGCGTTGAAGTTGGTATTGGTGCAGTTGAGCAATGTGTTGTGGGATTGTTTGCCTCTTAAGGCTTCTTTCTGATCACGTGCGCTCACACACACTATCTCTCTAGGTCCCTGAACAATTCTATAGCACTAACTTCTCTGCCAGCAAGCATATTCTATACGAGTAAACGTAAATTTGTGGAGGCTAATTATACCACTCCACAAAATAGCTTCCAATCAGCACTTGTGTGCTAAACGTAGGAGCATCCATTTTAGCACTTGCAGAAAGATAAAATAATTGAAATAATCAATTCACCCCAAATGTACATGCTAAATTTTAAACAGGCATGTCTTATAAGTGTAACATCGAGTTAGTGCCTGCTTTCACCAAAATACTCTCCCTCCTAAATCCCAACCAATTTCCAGCAGAAATGAAAAGGCTTATAACTTTTCACTTTTGCCAACAATCTTTTAAATGGAACTTCAGCAAATTCCCTCCAAGTTTATGTCGATAAGATGCATCGGAGAGCAGTTGTGATTCATGCCATTCTGCTGTCACACCGCCATGGGTGGATTTTCTAACGGGAGGACAATGGTTCTGACATAGAGGCCTGATAAGCATATATTAATTTATTATTATGATGTTCCTGATGTTGACCATCAGAAAAAGTGCTCTGCCACTGACGGGGAAGGGGACAATTGCATGCGTTTACGCCGACATATCACCCGACTTTGCAGTTCTTGCAATATTTTCTTCTTTTGTCACCTGATGCAAACAGGAGCCAAAAATCCCAGCCATTGGATTTGGGATTGAAAAATAAATGTAATTGACATGCCAACCTAAATCTTTCCAATATCAATTTTGTCTTCATAATTATAAAACAATCTCTAAGCATGTTGCATATACTTCAATTGACCCAACATCCATACTTGCATTTGGTGGAGGGAAGAGAGTTCCAATTTCCACTACTTTGTATGGAAGAAGTACTTTCTGATCTCACTCCAAAATGGCCCAGTTTTATTCCAACAGAGAATACTTTCTCTTATCTAGCTCAATGACTTATAATCGTTTTGAAGACCTCAATTAGATCAGTTCTCAACTGTCTAAATTTAACGAAATGCAAACTCAGTTTATTCAACATGTTCTTATAATTTAATTGTTTTAAGCTGACTCTGCTGAAAAGTTTATTTATGTAGATACTAGGTGAAGATAGCAAAGCATTCTGCAGTCTGCTATTATTTGCCATCAAGGATGGCTTAATGGGACAGAGGGTTGTCAGTCCCTGTGAAACCATACCTATGATGTGGAGATACGACAGCGCAGAGTCGCTGAGCAGAAACTGATAGCCAGGTTCCGCACACATGAGGACGGCCTAAACCGGGATGTTGGATTTATGTCACATTATCAGTAACCCCCACAGCTTGCCCCCTGGACTTGCAGAATCTCACTAGCTGTTCTGTCTGGAGACAATACACATCTCTTTAACCTGTGTTTAAAATGCTCCCTCCACCCACATTGTCTGTACCTTTAAGACCTGGCTGGCTGTAGGGATTCGCATTCTAATTAGTATTCTGTAACTTGATTTCTGTGTCTGTGCACTGTTTGAGAGCACATTTCCACTCCATCTGACGAAGGAGCAGGGCTCCGAAAGCTTATGGTATTTGCTACCAAATAAACCTGTTGGACTTTAACCTGGTGTTATGAGACTTCTTACTGAAACCATACCTAAGCATGTTGGAACCTGCAGAAGATGGTGGGAATAAAAGAGGGAAAATTCATCTATTTTTGCTTCTACTCTTGTTTTCAATGAATTGAAGCAAGATCAAAGCTAAGAACTGAGGATATTTCTTTTTGTTTATATATCCAATTCAATCCAATCAAAGTCCATTTCAGAGTCTCATCAAGTGAGACATTCCCGATCCAAGCTGACAAGATAGGGCTCTCACTTCCTGTCTTGGGCTTGATCTTCATGATCCAAGCTGATTGGAGTAGGCATTGCATCTCCTCCAAGGCTTGATCTCATTTTCTCATTTGCATCTTAGCCAAAAGGCCGAGATGCCGCTTTTAAAAATTGCTTCAAATGAAGCCACAATGTAACCTTATGACTTCAACCAAGTACAGCATGTCGATACTACACTTGATCTTAGCCAAAAGGCCGAGAACTGAGGATATATTGTAGTAAATAACTGCCAAGGACGGAAGTCATCTGTGAAATTGTTATATCTTAAGCACACTATGTTCCCAGCACTTTTGGACTATTCCCCCAACCACGACCACCACCCACCCCCCCACCCCCCCATTCCCCTGCCACCAATTATAAACTTAACACATTGGCTGGATCAAGCATTTTGTTATATGTAAAGAGCCAATTAATAGTTTGTGTTGCCCTAAAGAACAGTTGTTGGCCTCCATTTAAAAAAAAAATCAACCCTCTCTTCTGGGCTGTCTGTTGTTGAACAAAGTGTCCCAAAAATCAATGCTGCCTTATCATTTTGTTTTACATAAAAGTTTCCCCTCTGCTGCCCCTTCCCCCCTACCATCCTTTGTGTCATTTGTCTAGTTTTCAAGTTTAAATATACAAAAAAGCATGGAAGTCATTAAATTATTTTTCACCAATCTTTTTTGTATAGCCTTATTCATTTAAAAAAAAAATTTGTTCTTAAGATTTGTGTCATATTGTTTACAATATTTTGTTCATTCCCAAATTGTGTCTCTGTGCAATTTGTCTTTCTAGTTAATTTGGATTTTTGACAGTTCCTTTCTGCTCTTTTTGTAATTTGACTTTCTACCTGGTTTGCATTGCTGCAAGGTGATGATCCGTGCTATGTTTCCAGGCTTCGACAGTAACTGGGAGAAAGGAAAACGTTGGAAAGATTAGTCATATTGAAACATTCTCCTTTCCCTGCAACTAGTTATTCCAGTGAAGATTGACAAGTACTTGCATGCAGGTTCCTTGTTAAACTAGTTGCTGGAAAATTATATTACATGTCAGTAGATTGAAGAGGGTGATATAAATTTAATGCAATATAAAAACAAAAAGTCTTAATTCTCCAAGCAATTATCATTACTTTTGGATCTTTACAGATTGGTGGAAAAATGGATGAAAACTGTTTTGTTGCTGTGACTAGTTCAAATGCTGCAAAAATTTTCAATCTGTATCCCAAGAAAGGAAGAATTGTTCCAGGAGCTGATGCTGATATTGTTGTGTGGGATCCAGAAGCTACAAGGTATGTATTCTGAACCATGTGAGTTTTGATCAAAATGTAATTAAGACTTTTGTAGACTACCATAGAGGAAGGAGGTCAGCTCCTATGTTTGTACCCTTGATTGGAAGACAAATGTGCTCCATAACACTATTACTCCTAATCTCAAGTGACTTTGATAATTTCAGCTGATTCAGGGAGTAAATATTTGTGGATATAGAAATTGGGATTATCATTTCCATAGAAGGCCACTAACTGAAGATATACAGGGATTCTCAAGACCAGAACTTTACTCATCTCTGTCTCAGTGGGCTTAGAGTAGGCCTCATCTGAGGTGCCAAATCAGCATTATGGCCTGCAGTGCGAAAGAAAATAGTTGCAATGTAGATATAGTAGAGCAGCTGGGGTACTTTTAAGTTCTGATGAAGGGAAGGGAGCTGCCCTCTTGGAATTGGCAATGTACACCAGATGTTTTTGCATGCTGGTGGCAGATGGATTGCCCCGGAAGTCATGTGCAAAAGGGGGATCAATGTCAACCCTATGAATTTGGTGCAGAGTCAGGAGTAAAGGCGTGGGTGGATGTGTTCCAACTAGGTTGACCCATTTCCCCCATCCCCTTGTGTGGATTTTTGGCCTCATTATGAGCTAAACTTTCACCAAGACGGAATGACTTGGAAGCCCTTTAAAAATATCCGCCAGGTCCTAATTACAGAATTCTGGCCCTCTTCCTGAACAGTGATTTTCAGGAGTTCCTTTAAAGGGTGCATGCTGGTTCCTGACAAAAGTCGGGACCTGGTGCTCCCAAACTAGCTGTCTCCATTGCAGAGATGAGCATGTTTTACTTCTCCACAATTTACGTGGAGTCAGACCAGGTTTTTGAAGGAGTCTTGGTTCACAGCCCCTCAAAGAAGCGTGATCCCTGGTTTTCATGATGGGACCTTTTAAAAGGTGAATCCTGGAAAATTTCCTTATGCCAAACTATGCCCCTCTACCCATATCATGGCCCTTCATACCTCTGTGACAAGCTTTACTCCTCCACCTATCCCCTATGCTAAGTAAGTTCCTCCACCCAACCACTAGGCTTCTCATACACCTATGCCAAGCTGTGCCCCTCCGTCGCCTCCTTGCAGCCTTTCTAATCCCTATGCCAAGCTATGGTTCTTCTGCACCTGTTGACCCACTATAAATTGTGTAGAACCAATGCATCCTATAGTGACAATAGAATGTATAAAAACATTTAACAAAAGTAATTTATTCATAACTTTCCACTTTAAAAAAAAGTAATTTCACTGCAAGGCAATAGAGGGTCCCTGTAATTGACACTTTTAAAATATCAATAGTAAAAATGACAAGCCCTTGAAACCACTTAACCCTGTGTTAATAACTATTATGAAATTGGCACAGTAAGTCGTCTTACAACACCAGGTTAAAGCCCAACAGGTTTATTTGGTAGTGCAAGCTCTCGGAGCACTGCCCCGTCCTGATGAAAGGGCAGCGCTCAGAAAGCTCGTGCTACCAAATAAACCTGTTGGACTTTAAGTAGTCTCACAACACCAGGTTAAAGTCCAACAGGTTTATTTGGTAGCACAAGCTTTCTGAGTGCTGCCCCTTCATCAGGAAGGGGCAGTGCTCCGAGAGCTTGCACTACCAAATAAACCTGTTGGACTTTAACCTGGTGTTATGAGACTACTTACTGTGTCTATCCCAGTCCAACGCCAGCAATTCCACATCATATTATGAAATTGACAGCAGGGATCAGAGAGTCTGAGCTATCAAGCAAGCAATCCATTCTCTAAGGTGCAACTACTTGCACAAAGATAATGATTTTGGGCTTTAAAGCATTTTTTACACACCCTACTGTCACTATAGGTTTCATTACTTTTGTGCAGTGTCATAGTCACAGAGGTTTACAGCAAGGAAACAGGCCTTTTGGCCCAACTTGTCCATGCCGCCCTTTTTGTTTAAACCCCTAAGCTAGTCCCAATTGTCCACATTTGGCCCATATCCCTCTATACCCATCTTACCCATGTAACCGTCTAAATGCTTTTTAAAAGACAAAATTGTACCCGCCTCTACTACTACCTCTGGCAGCTTGTTCCAGACACTCACCACCCTCTATGTGAAAAAAATTGTCCCTCTGAACACTTTTGTATCTCTCCCCTCTCACCTTAAACCTATGCCCTTTAGTTTTAGACTCCTAATGTACACTGGGTAAATGCGCATAGAAGTGCCATAGCCTGGCATAGTGGGCATGACGGGGCATGGGGTTTGTGGAAGGGGCACAGCTTGATGAGGTGGCATGGATGATGCATGGGTAGTTTGTGAGGTGGAGTGAAGCAGGGTGAGGGTTGGAGGGACTTTTGTGTTTCTATTTTAACCAGGACAAAGTGCCACTGCATCAAGGTGATTCCTTTAAACGGGCTGACTCGGCACCCAGCAGCCCCTGTGGCTGCCTCCAAACTCTTTCTTGGGTCAGCTGCCTCGACTCCTGTACCCAACACTGTGCCCCCTCACCCACTGTGGCAATGAAGACCCCCACTTTGCAGGCAATTTCTCCTGAAGTGGGAAAGTCACAGCTCCCGCTCCCCGCCTCGAGGATGTAATTCAGGTCAATATTTGGAAAAATAGGATTTATTTTTTTTCATAATAAATAGGATTAGGATTGAAGGATAATAAATAGGATGAGGATAGAATAGAATTAGGATTGGAGAAATGGGATTTCTTGCATCTACTTTTCTTCATCATCTTCCTATTCTTCCTTACCCCCAGAGACAGTAGAGACAGTAACATCCTTTGGCAGTGAGCCTTATATCCCTTACAAAATATAAATATATACTTCAAATAAACTTTTGCATCATGCCATTTTCTTCCCACACACCAAAAATAAGTATGAGCAAGACCTGCACCACAACCACAACGGTACCAGTATCCTGGAGGTTACTGTTGACCAGAGACTGAACGGGACTGGCCATATAAAACTGTGGCTGTAAAAGCAGATCAGAGGCTAGGAATCCTGCAGTGACTACCTCACCTCCTGACTCCCCATAGTCTGTCCACTATCTACAAGGCACAAGTCAGGAGTGTGATGGAATACTCTCCACTCATGAAGCTTGGAACCATCCAGAACAAAGCAACCCACTGACACACCACCCACAAACATTCACTCCCTCTACCTCCGTCGCACAATGACAGTAGTGTGTACATCTGCAAGATGCACTGCAGTTTGTTCTTTATTATTAGACACAAGTAGGCTTACATTAACACTGCAATGAAGTTAGTGAAGATTCCCTAGTCGCCACACTCTGGCGCTTGTTCGGGTACACTGAGAGCAAATTTAGCATGGACAATGCACCTAACCAGCACGTCTTTTAGACTGTGGGAGGAAACCCACGCAGACACGGGGAGAACGTACAGACTGCGCACAGACAGTGACCCAAGTCGAGAATGAAACCCAGGTCCTGGGTGCTGTGAGGCAGCAGTGCTAACCACTGTGCTACCGTGTCGCCCCAAAATGGATATTGGGCAAGAATTCACTATGGCTCATTAGACAGCATCTTCCAATCCTATGTTGTGCCACTGTCCATTCGCATGCCAGCCCCAACTCCCCTCCCATCTCGGAACACCCTGATCTCCAGCCCCAAACCCCAGGCTGACCATTCCCCCCCTCTGCCCCGCAGGCTGCCCCAATCATTGGCCTCTCTCCAACCCCGACCGATCCCCACATAGAGTGGCAGTGGGAACCCCCATCCTCATGGATCACCCCCTTGGCACTGCCCCATGTCCGGTGGGCAGTGCCAAGGTGTCCCTGGGCATGGGCACTTTGCCCCTGGGCAGTGCCAGAAGGCACAAGCTGGCACTGCTAGGGCGCCCATGCCCAGGGACCATCACCCTCTGCTGCCAACCCCACGCGGGGGGCCCCCGATTGCGCCCCCCCACTCCCCCCCACCCTTCACTCCAGTGGGGTCAGGCCACTAGTTCCCTGAAGGTGAGGAGCTAATCTGAACCGCGCTGGAGTGAAATACTCCTGTCGGGGTGGGAGATGCTAGTGGGCCTAGAAAATTCAGTCTCGGGCCCCTACTTACATTTCAATTGTATTTTAAAGGCAATTTAAATATTAGCCCGTCTCCCAGCCGATTTCCGGAGCTGCGCAAACGCCACTGGAAATCCGAGCCTGGGAGGTGCAATTGTGGCGTGAATGCTTGCAGGAATCCCGTAAATCGGCTGACACGCGATTCTCCCGGCCCACCGTGTTAAAAAATTAGTATGGCAGGATGTGAGAATCGCCCCCCCATGTATTTAAAAAGCACCTCATGTCCTCAGAGCATCCCAAACTACTTCATAGATTACCAATTACTTAGGAAATGCAGTCACTGTGTTGTAAGCAAATGTTACAGCCAATTGCATGCAGAAAGTTTTCACAAAGAGTAGTGAATTGCATGACTAGTTAATCTGTCTTGTTCGTGTTGGATAAGAGATGAATATTGGCCAGGGCACTGGGCTCTTCAAATATATAGGACAGGATCTTCTACCTTCGAATGCTTAGTGAAATAGGATCTTGGTTTAATTTGTCATCTGAAGACAGTGGTCATCCCTTAGTTCTGTAATTTAGGTGCTACCTAAATTGAGTTTGAAATCCTCAAGCACTTGAATCCACAATCTTCTGACTCAGTGACCTTTAGAAAACAATGCAAGTGTGTCAGCTCTTCTACTAATTGAACCAAGCTAATATTATTTCTCATTTAGATTTCTTGAACTATTATCTAACTAAGATGCAATTAGCCTACTCAAGGTTCTATGTAGTCCTGCAACAAAATAGAGTCATTTAAATTAACAACCAAAATTGCCTCCAAACTTTAAAGTATGTCAGTCCATATTTTATTCAGAGAATATCGGTTTGAAATTTAACACTTGTGTTTTAATCTGTGATATATTTCAACAGTTTATCTCTTTGTGTGTAGTAAGAATTAAATGATTGTTTCAGAACAATATCTGTGAGCACACAAGTACAGGGTGGTGATGTAAACCTTCATGAGAACGTACGATGCCATGGCGTTCCACTGGTGACAATCAGCCGTGGGCGAGTTGTCTATGAAGATGGCATCTTTACTTGTGCTGAGGGGACAGGAAAGTTCTGTCCACTTCGACCCTTTTCGGAGTTTGTGTACAAGAAGCTGATCCAGAGAGAAAAGGTAAAGTTGATTATAGTTATGTATGTTCTTCTCCACTGGCCTGTAGAAATGTACAACATGTTTTCATATGCTTGGTTTTAATCCTTGGTTTAAAATCAAAAGGCATTTGGAGGTGAGGAAAATGAGCAGTGTCTACTGCTATTTTATGATTTTGATTTGGCATGCAAGGTAACCGAATGTTGACTTTGATACCCTTGTTGTATGCTTTGAATAATAGAGTAGTTCTACAATCAATCATAAATTATTAAAGAATGATTAATCCTGCTTGGGTACATTAAAGCCGTCATATCCATCATGTCCTATAGTTTTCTCCTTCGACTGAGTGATCTTACCAGTTATATTCCATCTAATGCTGCCTTCATTATCTATCTGAATGTTTAACCTTTTTATCGACTCTGTTGAGTTTGATAGCTTGCTTAGAAGGCATGAATGTGTGGAGCAAGAGGAAGGAGCAAAAAGCTTTAGTTTTGCAAGTTCAGGCAGTCTGTATTGATTAAATGTGTTATAGTTTAAAAAACAGTAACTTCCTGGAAGTGGTGGACAAATCTTTAAGAAAAGCCTTGACTAATATTGAAAATATTGTTCTTGGTTCTTTCTAACAGATTTATTTGGAATCCTGAACTTTCGGAGCGCTGCTCCCTCATCAGATGAGTGAGCAGCGCTCTGAAAGCTCATGATTCCAAATAAACCTGTTGGACTTTAACCTGGTGTTGTGAGACTTCTTACTGTGCCCACCCCAGTCCAATGCCGGCATCTCTACATCAAAGAACAAAGAAAATTACAGCATAGGAACAGATCCTTCGGCCCTCCAAGCCTGCACTGACCATGTTGCCTGACTTAACTAAAACCCCCTACCCTTCCGGGGACCATATCACTCTATTCCCATCCTATTCATGTACTTGTCAAGACGCCCCTTAAAAGTCACTACCATATCCGCTTCCACTACCTCCCCCGGCAACGGGTTCCAGGCACCCACTACTCTCTGTGTAAAACATCTGCCTCGTACATCTCCTTTAAACCTTGTCCCTCGCACCATAAACCTATGCTCCCCAGTAATTGTCTCTTCCACTCTGCGGGAAAAAGCTTCTGACTATCCACTCTGTCCATGCCTCTCATAATCTTGTAGACTTCTATCAGGTCTCCCCTCAACCTCCATCGCTCCAGTGAGAACAAACCAAGTTTCTCCAACCACTCCTCATAGCTAATGCCCTCCATACCAGGCAACATCCTGGTAAATCTTTTCTGTACCCTCTCCAAAGCCTCCGCATCCTTCTGGTAGTGTGGCGACCAGAATTGAACACTATATTCCAAGTGCAGCCCAGCTAAGGTTCTATAAAGCTGCAACATGACTTGCCAATTTTTAAACTCAATACCCTGGCTGATGAAGGCAAACATGCCGTATGCCTTCTTATCTACCTTCTCCACCTGCATTGCCATGTACTGCACAGCTCCAGGACTGGCTGGAGATGATACACATCTCTTTAACCTGTGCTTAACCCTCTCTCCACTCACATTGTCTGTACCTTTAAGACTTGATTACCTGTAAAGACTCGCATTCCAAACATTATTTTGTAAATTGAGTTTGTGTCTTTATATGCCCTGTCTGTGAACAGAACTCCCACTCACCTGATGAAGGAACAGCGCTCTGAAAGCTTGTGGCTTGTGCTACCAAATAAACCTGTTGGACTTTAACCTGGTGTTGTGAGACTTCTTACTCTTTTGATAACAATAGAAATACTAAATAACGAATCACAGAATTTTATTGCAAAGGTGGAGGCCATTTGACCTGTTGCTCCTTTGCTGCCTCTGAAAGTGCTCTCTGCTTACTTTGATACCATCACACCCATTTTTTAAAATGTTTTTTTAATATTTGACCATTGCTTTTATGCTTATGGATTTTGCTGTCATCCCTGTTTCTGTTGGGCAATCCATGTCCTAAGAACTCTGTTGAGAAAATTATTTTAATGTCTCATTTGTTGAATGTTAAGAAAGTAAAGAGTAAAATTTAAATATTAGAGTAATTTTAAGAAAAATACTCCACTGACTTGGAAATAAAACACATAGCAAACTGTGAGACAGTAGTGGTGCTGAACCTGAATTACTTTTATGAGGTATTGCTCAGCATTCAAGAGTTTCAAACAAATCATATAACTCTTTCTCTGTTTTGTTGAACTTAAATTATTTGTGTTGCTCTATTCAACTTTTTCTTCCATCATTTTTGTGTGTATATTTATTTTGTTATTTTTCTTTCAAGCTTCCATTTGCTGGCTCACATTTTGTCTTTTGCTGGCTCACCATGTTCCACTCATTCCACTGCTCTTTTCTTGTATATGAATTGAGCAACCTACAAGCATTAATTGGGATCACAAAATAATTACACCAACTGCACAAGTAGCAGTCTCAGAGCCAAACTCAAGCATAAGTTACTTAACAGAGGTTAGACTTGCACCCCTACTCCAATACCTGCCTCCAGATCTCCGCAGCAAAATTTTGATGCATTTCATAGAATCATAGAAACCCTACAGTGCAGAAAGAGGCCATTCGGCCCATCGAATCTGCACCGACCACAATCCCACCCAGGCCCTACCCCCATATCCCTACATATTTTACCCACTAATCCCTCTAACCTACCCACCTCAGGACACTATTTTAGCATGGCCAATCAACCTAATCCGCACATCTTTGGACTGTGGGAGGAAACCGAAGCACCCGGAGGAAACCCACACAGACACGAGGAGAACGTGCAAACTCCACACAGACAGTGACCCAAGCCGGGAATCGAACCCAGATTAGATGCAACAGCAGTTGGGCAATATTATACAGTTTGTTTTACGAAACATACAATTTATAATAAAGCATTAAATTAAATTATTTAACATGGCCGTAGTAGGCCAAAATGTTCCAAGGATCTTCTAAAAGATTTAGTCGTTTTGCCTTATTGGTCTTTATTTAGCCTTGCTTTAATCTAACGTTACTTCATTGGAATTTTAACTAATTGCGAGTTTGTTACATGTGTGTTCAGTTGTGATTTGTCAACATTCATCTCAACTTGGTAAATCAGGTCAGGGAGAGTACATACTTAGCATCAAGTGTCTGCATGCATGAAATGTTTAACACATGATAGACAAAACACATACCCAACATGTTTGTGTGTCTGTTGATAGTGGAGAAACAGCCTTGCAGCGTGCTGGAACTCATTGAATAATCAAATGCATTTTTATGCCTATGATTTTACGTATGGTGAGCTCCTGATTTTAATTGCAGTCATGTGCAATTGAAAGCCTGCTATTTGTGCACATGTGGAGAAATAGTACGAGTATTGACAGTGCAAGCAGCAGTCTCGTGCTAGTGATTAGTTAAATAATACAATTTAGAAGCAGCTTCGACTCTTGGCTTTGATGAAGACATAGCATAAAATTCCAGTGAGTATAAAATGCACTTTAAAACACAGAGTGAGTCTTGCTCATTGCCCATTCAGTGAGTTGATAATCTCCGTTTAGTAATGGGAAAGACATTGAGTAAGGCCAAGAGTTTTAAAAGGTGAGATAATCCAGGCGGTTGTTCTGTTTCTCCGAAGCAACTTTTTCGAATGCATCTTTGGAAGAGATTTTCAGTCTGGCTCTATGGAAGGAAAGAGAGACTCGTATTGAAATAGCACCTTTCATGACCACAGGATATCTCAGAGCACTTTACTGCCAATGAAGTATATTTTTGAAGTGTAGTTACTGTTGCAGTGAAGGCAAGGCAGCGAAATCATGCACAGCAAGCTCCTACAAACAGAAATGTGAAAATAGCCAGATTATATGGGGTAGCAGGGCATTTGGGACCTTGAGGTGGTTGTCCCTGCCCTTTTGTGAGTAGCCTCAGGCCCAGAAAGGATCCCGAGAAGGAGGAAGCTACAAAATATCAGGAGAGAAATTGGAAAAAATACCTGAACGTTATTTGTTTGACAGAAGTAAGATGGAAAGATTCTGGTGATCTTGAAAGTGATGGTGTAAGAGCTATTTATGCTGATGGAGAATTAAGCCAAAGAGATAATAGAATGACAAAATGTGTGGTCAGAATTAATTTAAAAGACTGTTGAAGGTGGTTTTCCAGTGCATGTAGTTATTATAACAGTGTTCACCAGAGCACTCAGATGAAGAGTAAAGACAGAGTATTAGAAACTGCAAGAACTGATAGGAAAGGAAAAAGGAAACGACTTCTTGGTGGTCATGGGAGACTGGTATGCTATAGTCAGTGAAAGTAGAAAAGGAAATAAAACTAAAAGCCACAGACTGGATGTCAAGCAACAGGGGAGAGTTGAGTTCTGTAGGAGATTGAAGCTGAGCAATACCAACATCTGGTTTAAGCATCACCAGAGGCAAGAGTGTACTTAGAAGTCACCTGGGGATCTGAAGCGGTACCAAATTGATTACACCCTTGTCAAGCAGAGATATTAACAGCATATCTCTCTACCCAAATGTGCACACTGAGTATAATCTTAGAAAAACACCTGAATAGAATTATGAAGAGAATTCAAAACCTTAGGTGGGATAGAAAAAAGTTGCAAGATTCTGAGGGAGTTAAATTTTGTGAAGCAGTGGGGAAAAAGTTAGAACCTGGGGAAGTAAAGAATAGATGGAAAGATTGCATTAAAGACCTGTAGATCAAAGATGGCAAGCCATATATATACTTCAGCAAGTAACCCAACCCCTGACTCCCCAAAGCCTGTCCACCATCTACAAGGCCCAAGTCAGAAGTGTGATGGAATACACTGCACTTGCCTGGATGAGTGCAGCTCCAACAGCACTCAAGAAGCTCGACACCATCCAAGACAAAGCGGCTCGCTTGATTGCTACCCCTTCCACAGATATTTACTCCCTCCACCACTGACGAACAATGGTAGCAGTATGTACCATCTACAAAATGCATTGTAAGAGCTCATCAGGGTTCCTTAAGCAGCACCTTCCAAACCCACGACCACTACCATGTAGGACAAGAGCAGCAGATGCCTGGGAACACCACCACCTGGAGATTTGCCTCCAAGCCACTCACCATCCTAACTTGGATGTGGCTGGGACAAAATACTGGAATTCCCTCCCTAACAGCACTGTAGGTGTTACTACAACTCGGGGATTGCAGCAGTTCGAGAAGTTCACCGACACCTTCTGAAGGGCAACTAGGGATGGACAGTAAATGCTGGCATAGTCAGCAACACCCACATCTTGTGAAATGAAGAAAGAACTAGAGCCAGGGAAAGAAGAAGACATTTCCCAGGAGGATTTAGAACTTGATCTTCTGGAGTGAAATATTTAGAGCTATAGAAAAACTGAAACCAGGAACGACAGAAGGATATGATGAAATCCCTTCAGAACTGGGATTCTGGAGAGACGGTAACAAGAGAATTGATTAATCTGGTTGGGAGATGTACAAGGGAGAATGACCAGAAGCTGTTTTGAGGAGCACAATTTTCCCATTGGAGAAGAAGGCAAATGCAGATAATAAAGAAGGCAAAAAAGAATGTTGCACCATAATTTTGATTACCCATGCACCCAAGGTAGTATGATCCTAGAAAATAGATTAGAAACCTAAGCAAGCCATTACATTTGCTTCAGTTTAGTTTTCATAAGGGTTGCGGAACTAGAGAGGTTATAGCAGTGATGAGTGTTACATGAAAGAAGCATAAAATACCATCAAGAAGTGTACATCTTTGTGGATTATGAAAAAGCTTTTGACCAGGTGAACTGGCAAAAGCTGTTGAAAGTACTTGCAGACAGCCAGACTGTAGGGCGAACACAGCAGAAGATTTGCAAATATTAATGAAAGTTTATCCAGAAAAGGCAAAAATCATGAGGTTTGAAAGAAGCATTATGGGAAAATCGATCGTGAGAAACAAATGGTCAAAATCTGGAAAAGATATCACAATTCAAGACTTTCTGAAAGATTATTAAAATGATTCTGAAATGTAACAATATCTCTTGCTAGTTTTCCAACCAAGCTACAATGGTAATGACATTTCCTCAGTCATGGAGATGCTTAAATTAATAAGCAGACATATTGTTGGAAATCTGGCATTTGATATAGCAGCATTTAACATTTGTATGTATACCATTAGGTGACACTGTAATAAAAGCTGTCAATTGATCTGAATGTCTGAAGTGAAATATTTATGTTGGTAACAAAAACCATGTGCGCTGGAAATGTTCAGAAGGCCTAGCAGCATCTGGAGAGAGAAATAGAGTTATGTCGAATATTACTCTTCTTCGGAAGAAGAGCTTCTCTCTTACTGAGAGACCTGCTGAGTATTTCCAGCACTCATCCAGTATCCGCAGTATTTTGCTTTTATTGATGTTTGTAACTAATTTTTCCTTCCTGCACACTCTGCTCATGATCTCCCCACCCCCATTTGCTTCTGCCTTCAATTTTCTTTCTAGCTGTTCAAATATATTAACACAACAAGAAAGTGTAGAAGAGGTTCACTAAGATTTGCCAGGTTTGAAAGGTTTTAATTTGACATGAGATCAGAGAAACTGGGGCTCTTTTTATTCTAACAAAGAAGGTTAAGTATAGGTGTGATAGAAGTGCTCAAGATTGAGAAGTGTTGCTGAGGAAAATATGAAAAAATTACTCTCACTATTGGTGATTAGAAAATGTAAATTTAAAATAATCACTAAACTGTAAAGGTAGACGTTAGGAAAATCATGATTGTACAGAGGGTTAAGATAACAGTGCCCTACCAGAAATAAAGAAAGGTAAGTAGATAATATTTGCAAAAGAACACTTCAAAAAAGTAGACCATAGGGATAATGGGCCGAAATGACCTCTTCCTTTGCTGTCATATTTTATAAATTGTAATGAAATGCTGCTTTTTTCTGTTCTCAGTATCTCCACAGGAGATTCAGGAAGGACTTTTAAAAGGCTGTGAATGCCTTAATTCTTATGTGACGATCGTCTTTTTCCTGGCTAGAATGTCATTCAGTAGCTGGGGTTACTTTAATGACTCATCAAAACACACTGCAGTTGTCTGCGGACACTGCTGTCGGATTCTGCCTTTGCAGAGAATTTCAGTTTCATTAAAGTGCTAGAGTTGTGCTCGGAGAGAATTTTTCTTTCTATGAACCCAGTATTTAGGGTTCACTGTGCTTCTGTGCCACTTGTGGGCAATTGCAGCAGTATGAGAGAAAACGTATTTGGCTAGAACACCTTGGGGCAAACAACTCAAGTGGTGCATACAGTTGTTTCAATGAGATCAACTCATTCTTCTAAACTTCACACAATATAGGCCTATTTTACTTGATTTCTCCTGATGGAACAGTTATGGAACAGCCCTTTCATGCCAGGAATCAATCAAATGAACCGTTGTTTCTCCCCCTTTAAGGCAAGTTTATCCTTCAGTGTTAGGAGACCAAAATTGCAAGCAGTCTTTGTCCATTCAGTGTGACAGCCAGGTTTTTTTCACTTTCATAAAGGTTTATTACTGTTATCACTGCTGCAAAGAATCCTTAAATTCTTTCTTCCAATACTGGTATCATATGAATACACTAAAGCTTTGCATTGTTTTTGTAACTTTACAGTCATAATTTAACAGCTTTTGATTTATGTATTCTTTCCTTTATCAATAAAAGCTTATTTAGAAATCACTTTAAACCAAGTTTGCTATTTATGATCTCTTTGTAGGATATATGAATTTGATGAAACAATTAATTAGGTTTGAAACCAAATGAGAAAATGCTGGAAAATCTCAGCAGATCTGGCAGCATCTGGAAGGAGAGAAAAGAGCTGAGATTTTCCAATATTTTTTCTTTTGGTTTCAGATTCCAGTATCCACAGTAATTTGCTTTTATTTTAATTAATTAGATTTGTCTGGCAGCATCTGTAAGGAGAGAAAAGAGCTGACGTTTTGAGTCCAGATGACCCTTTGTTGAAGCTAAAGGCGTAGAAAGTGGGAGATATTTATACTGCAGGGTGAGGGAATGAAAGATGAGTCATAACCATAGAAACCAGGGGAAAAGACTAATAGCTGTCCACAGAGAGAATAAAGGGTGTCAATGGCCAAACGGCAGTGAAGCTGTAAGCTGTGACAGATGAAGATGTTGGGAGGGGGGAGATAGGACAGAGGTAGCATGTAGAAAAAGGAAAGCGGGGGGGGGGGGGAGAAAAGGTAAAGGAAGGGGGATAAAGTAGGGAAGAAAAATGAAGAAAGACAATCAAGAAACAAAAGACAGAGAACAGTAAAAAATAAAATAAAATGAAAACAAAGCGGGCCGAGGTGGGGTAGAGCAAATCATCTGAAGTTGTTGAATTTGATGTTGAGACCGGAAGACTGTAAAGTGCCTGGCCGGAAGATGAGATACTGTTCCTCCAATTTGCGTTGAGCTTCACTGGAACATTGCAGCAAGCCAAGGACAGACATGTGGGCATGGGAGCAGGATCGTGTGTTAAAATAGCAAGCAACTGGCAGGTCAGGGTCCTGATTGCGCACAGACCGAAGGCGCTCAGCAAAGCGATCACCCAGTCTACGCTTGATCTCTCCGATGTAGAGGAGACCACATTGGGAGCAGCTAATGCAATAGACCAAATTGAAAGAGGTGCAAGTGAAACACTGCTTAACCTGGAATGAATGTTTTGGACCTTGGATGGTCAGCATGGAAGAGGTAAAGGGACAGGTGTGACACCAGCGATTGCGTGGGAAGGTGCCATGAGTGACGGGAGAGGTGTTGGGTATAGTGGAGGAGTAGACTAGGTTATCCTGGAGGGAACAGTCTCTATGGAATGCTGACAGAAGGAGTGAAGGGAAGAAGTGTTTCCCTCACTTGACCTTTCTGTCTCCATTTCCGGCAACAGACTACCAATATCCATTACAAGCCCACTGACTCCCACAGCTATCTGAATACAGCTGTTCACACCCCACATCCTGTAAGGACTCCACTCCTTTCTCTCAGCTCCTTCACCTCCGTCGCATTTGTTCCGATGATTCCACTTTCCAAAGTGGTGTTTCTAATATGTGTTCCTTTTTCCTCAACCGTGGATTCCTATCTACAAATGTCGACAGGGCCTTCAACAGTGTGCAGTCCATCTCCTGCGCCATGACCTCCTCACCCACTCCACCCTCACCCCCTCTCCTCCCTCCCAGAACAAGGATAGAGTCCCTCTTCTCACATTTCACCCTAACAGCCTCCGCATGCGAAGCATAATCCTCCGCCATTTTCACCAACTGCAGCATGATGCCACCACCAAACGCATCTTCCCTTCACTCCCTCTGTCAGCATTCCACAGAGACCGTTCCTTCCGGGATAACCTAGTCCACTCCTCCACTATACCCAACACCTCTCCCGTCACTCATGGCACCTTCCCATGCAATCGCAGAAGGTGTAACACCTGCCCCTTTACCTCTTCCATGCTCACCATCCAAGGCCCAAAACATTCATTCCAGCTTAAGCAGCGTTTCACTTGCGCCTCTTTCAATTTGGTCTATTGCATTCGCTGCTCCCAATGTGGTCTCCTCTACATCGGAGAGATCAAGCATAGACTGAGTGATCGCTTTGTTGAGCACCTTCGGTCTGTGCGCAATCAGGACCCTGACCTTCCGGTTGCTTGTTATTTTAACACACGATCCTGCTCCCATGCTCACATGTCTGTCCTTGGCTTGCTGCAATTTTCCAGTAAAGCTCAACGCAAACTGGAGGAACAGCATCTCATCTTCCGGCTACGCACTTTACAACCTTCCGGTCTCAACATCGAATTCAACTTCAGATGATTTGCTCCACCCCACCTCGACCTCTTTGTTTTCATTCTATTTTATTTTATTTTTTACTGTTCTCTACCTTTTATTTCTTTATTGTCTTTCTTAATTTTTCTTCCCCCCGCCCCCCCCCCAAATCTTCATCTGTCACAGCTTACAGTTTCTCTGCCGTTTGGCCATTCACACCCTTTATTCTTTCTGTAGACAGCTATTAGCAGTCTTTTCCCTTGGTTTCTAGGGCTATGACTCATCTTTCATTCCCTCACCCTGCAGTATAAATATCTCCCGCTTTTTATGCCTTTTAGCTTTGACAAAGGGTCATCTGGACTCGAAACGCAGCTTTTTTTCACTCCATACAGATGCTGCCAGACCTGCTGAGATTTTCCAGTGTTTTCTCTTTTTTGGTTTCAGATTCCAACATCCGCAGTAATTTGCTTTTATTTAATTAATTAGACTTGCCATTCTAAAGTAAACTAAACACGTTATATCACTTCGTCCAGTCTGATTTTCTCTGATATGCCAATTTTTTTTGTGGGTTGATTGTAAAGCCTGGTTGCACTTGAAAAATCTTTGAAGTACCTATTTAGCATGAAATAAACTTTTAGCTACGTGATTAAGTTAAACTTTGATTTAGATATGGTAACTTTGCAGATAAACTGACCGAATACATAACTAATTTTTGAGAAAATGCAATTGTGAAGAACAAATATACATGTTTTATGTAAGCAATGTGGGCACATAAGGAAGGTCAAGGTGGTAAATTGTGCACACTGTCCTCATAAATTTAGTTCTGTATTTTGACTTTGCTGCAACAAAAGTTGGAGGAAGTTGGTTGCTTTCCAATAGGGGAAAAAAAGAGGAAGAATGCAAAAGCTGGTCTCCATCCCAGGTTGAGCTCCTGTCTGTCCTGACAGGTATAAAACTGTATCTGTGATCCAAGAATAGATTATCTTGTTGCCCTCTTGCCAATAAATTAATGGGGAGGATAAAGTCGATTTTGAAGTTGTCCAAATCCAGTAAAGAATGTGTAACAGAAACAACAGCAACAATATCTTGCATCTGTATAGTATGTTTAATGTAAAATACTCATGCTCCTCCACAAAAGGAGGTTCCAGGACAGGTGACTAAAGGCTTAATCAAAGTGTTAGGTTTTTAATGAACGTCTTAAGGGAGTTGAGAGAGATTTAGAGGGAATCCCAGAGCTTAGCTGAAAGCATAGACTCCACTAGTGGAGCCATTAAAATGCAGGATGTGTAAAACACCAGAATTCTTGGAGCGCAGAGGTTACTGGAGAAAGGTAAAGATTTAAGGAGGAGTGAGGTCATGGAGGAATTTGAAAACAATTTTAGAATTGAGCTAATCTTAGACTGGAATAAATATGACAGAGCAGGAGGTAAGCCTCATGGACACAATGAGCTCAGTGAGGACATGAGGGAAGAAATACTCATGGGGAATGGAAGTTGAGGATTAAGGTCGAGTGGTGTCTCAAGGGGGTTGGTAAAGAACGTGAACAGCTGATCAGATGGGCTTTATCTTGGTGACAAAGTAGCCCATGAGCTCCTCGCATTTTTATGAAATGAGGATGGAGGAAGAGAATGATTCAAGCATCTGTGTCCAGTGGATAAGAGAAAGTCTGGTGTTATCTTTGCATTCCAGGATAATCTTGGGATGGTGGGCAATTTTGGCAGAAGAGATGGTGCTTTACGTGGTCCAGCTAGATTTGTAATGTATGGTAAATCAGTTGTCTGCCATAAATCTTCAAGTCTGCGAGTCAAAGCTTAAGTGAATGGAGATGAGAGCCATATGAGGATGCATGACCTAAGAGGCATTCCAGCCTACTTTCCTATTGCGATCTTAAATGATAAATGTAACCCAGTATTAAGGCATTATTATACTTGTCTTTAGAATTTGACTGCAAAGCCTGTGGATCGTGCCCCATATGTGGGTGATGTGGCGATGGTGCTTAATGCAGGAAAAGAAATTCCAGCTCACCCAGAAATCCAATCCCGCTCTGCGACACGCCACAGTGGAGTGAGGGATTTGCATGAATCCAGCTTCAGTTTATCAGGTAAAATCTAACTATATCTTAAGCAAATCTCTTTTTTTAACTATAGATAACATTTATTAAACTATTGTTGCCATGTATTTTTGAAATTCTTGGTTATCAAAATTTAATGTGTTGAGGAATTGGAAGTAATGACCAACTTCTACAGGGAAGTATCTGTAGATGTCATTGGTCATAAGAAATGGCGTTGGTGGAGGTCAGAAAGAAAGTTGTCCACCCACTTATTTTTAAATGGGACTCAAACATAAATTATTTTGCTATTTCCCATTGTCACAGCTTTAACAATATTCTTGGTTACTTGCCTTTTACTTGCAACAGTTCCGGAAATATGCATAATAATTATGCACCAGAAAACACCAAACTAAGATTTATGGATATTCATTGGTTCAAAGTTCCATGGATCTTTCTAATGTGTTGATCTGTTATAATTTGCTTCTACTTAAGAATATGGGCTACTCCTGAAGTTATGTTGGTTAAGCATAACTACATTTTTTTCTGAATTGAATATGTAGTAATCATAATATACTTTCTCAAACTGTATCACAAATCCATTTGTGGATTTATGTGGCCCTCTGGATAATAGGAAAAATAATGGGTAATTCTTTGATTTTACATAATATTGCCCTGGCTGTATGTGGTAATATTTTAACATTGTCAATGTTGATAGTCTTACTTTGTTGGGAAAGGTGGTTTCTTACATTGTTGTGCATTCTGTTCTTTGCAGGATCTCAAGTTGATGATCACCTGCCAAAGCGGCCTGTATCCAGAGTTCTGGCTCCACCTGGCGGCCACTCTAATGGCATCTGGTAAAAGAATAACAGTGTATCTCAGTACTGCCAACTCTCACCATCAAATGAAAACAGAATAAGAATGACTTAGACCCATGACACACTGGAATTTACTACATTGGCCTCAGCAACGCCATATCTTTATCAAATGAATGAACAGACAAGCCACCTTTTGGTTATTTTAAGACTTTTGTAAAATGTATGAGAATGTTACATCACCAAAACAAGATGTTGGTCATAGTGAAAGTAGACTATTATTAAAAAATGTAGATCCATTATTATAATTATAGTTCGGCTCTGCTGCTGCAAGTGCAGAATCTTCATAATTCTGCCACAATAAATTGTACACAAGTGAGTGAAATGTTTTGTAGTCTGTGCATGATGCGAACTGACTTCATACACCCCAAAAAAAATTTAACTGCTCACCTCAAAAAAAATTTACCACTTTAAAAGATAATCATAATAAATTTAAAAAATCACACACTTACTAATTTCTAACACTTGCACACAAATTGCACAATAATTTATTTCAACACACTCAGGTTGTTTATATACTTAGTGCTTCATGCTGCTGCCAGAACAAAATTATTCCTTTGTGTGTGAACTGATAACTGGTACATCCTATTGCTTTTACCTTATGCTGATTTTGGGAAGTTCCACTGTGCAAGATCTCAATAGTCCTGGAAAGGTTGTGAAAAATTGGAGCAAAACCAAATTAAATTCTTTAACAAGTTGAAGTTATTTATTACATAAGTGCATGCCATTTATGAGCTGTGCAGTTGTCACCACTTGGTTTACTTCGGATAAGTTGCCAAACCCTGGTGAGCCTTTGTGGAAATTGTGTTTGACCTTTTGAGCAATTTAGAATGGGATCACACAGCAGTTTCCTTTTTTCCAGAACTGGTCCTTTGAAGTTTTTTACATTTTGCTGTGTAAAGTTAAAGTATGGAGTAGTTGACATGAATAGTATAGCATTCAAAGGAAAGCTACAGAAGTGCATGAAGGAGAAAGGAATAGAAGGATCTGTTGATATGGTGAGATGGAGTAAGTGGAAGGAGATTCATGTCGAACATAAACACCAACATGGATCCATCGGACTTCGTGGCCTTGTTAATTGCCATAAAACTTGGTGTAACCAAAGTCCCTATATACATCAGTGAGGCAATCAAGTACATTGTGATGTTTTGTAACATACAAATTCCTGAGAAGGAATTGCATTGAGTGTTAGCCTTTGATCTTCCTGAGATGTAATTAATGTGCATGTGCTGATGTAGGAAGCATGCATATACAGTGATAGTGTCTTCTCATTTCAAAAGTCCAGCAATATGCAAGATTATGAATCTCATTTAACATGTATGTAGTGTCTTTTTAGAAATGCTGTTCAATTTGAAAATTGGCGATTTCAAGTAATGTGTAATATTTTTAGCTATTAAACATCTAAGAAAAATGGTGCCCCGTCATGTAACCTAAGCAAATTCCAGAAATAATTGTAAACAATTATGGTATTATGACCAACAGTAATTTATTACACTTGTATTTAATGTTGATTCCAAACCACCAGAAGTGTAGATTTTCTGAAGCGCACAAATTAATAAGATTAGTGTACTTTAAAGGAACCTGCTGAAATTTATTTAGAAGTACATTTTTATTTCTGTCAAAGCAGCAGATTTTATTATAATTTCAGCAATACTTCAATTAAAGGTAGCACCACATAAAACAAGACTTTACAGTTACTAAGCATTTGCAGTATTTAAAAAGCTTATATTTTGCATTCATTTTTGTCCCTGCTCAGCCCATCTCTCCAATTCCTTTTTCAGGATTGCATGCAGCTGATTTTTCATTTGATGAAAGTAAATAGGAGATGTACAACAAATGGTCCATCTAACTAGTATTCTAAGTTTGAAGTCGTCTAAAATATAAGTATTTGAAAATCTGATCTGTACATTACAGTATTTCAGGCACTTTCTGTATTTAGTTTGAATTAAATTATGCTCAGATTTTTCCATTTTTTTACATTTCATTTCAAGTTTTACCTGCCATTCGCTTGCCTATCCTATTGGATATTTCAGCAGTTTTCAGTGATTGGATAATGGGTAGAGAAAGCATAATAATAATTTCTAGTATTTAGTTTATCTAATTGATAGCACACACCATGATGAAGGAATCGCATAGTTTCGCTAGAAACTATGCATTTATCTCTTAATTCCTAGAGCATGCAGTGCCTACAACACTTCAAACTCACAATAGTTAACTATTATTTTTTGTATAATATAACAGATTTTCTGTTAAAAGCTGATCAGAGATCAACAGTACCAACTTTTCCTCTTGTGTCTTAAATACACTGGATTAGAATGTTTCCTGTCTCCAGGATGTGATGTAACCAGAATTTGAAGAAATCTCAGTGATGATATCTTTCATATTAATAAAAAAAATTGAATTCAAGTTATAGATTTTTAAACTAAGCTATTACTAGTGTAGAAAAACCCGCTTTGAATTTTTTTTTTTGTAAATGATAGTGTGCATTGCTGGAAGCAATATGAGGCTGGAAATTTTATTTTAAATCCATGCTAAAAAATACAAACATTGCAGCAAGTGAGCAATTTTTTATTGATGACATTTTTCCATGGGCTTTGTCAATAAGGGATTGTGACAAATGGGTGTTCAAAAAATTTCCACTGCTGCGTTGTTAGGGTTTTCAGTTGGCAAGTTGTTAAAATTTAGGTATTTATTCCCTCTAGTACACACTTACAATTTAATCGACAACAATATGCTCTTATTAATCCTTTTTTCTTGGGTATGATCTCCTTTCCCGAAATCCCATGTTATTTATTTTTCCCTACAGCAATATGATTTTTTCCAATCCCTATGAAGGATCCTATAAAACTCTGATTTGTCTTCTAGAATAGTTGCTCAGAAACATGACAATTGTTACAGTTGTGAACAAGAGTTCTTGTGTATTTTATGCATACATTAGGTTCAATGTCTGAGATCAAGTTTGGTAGCTAATATTGTCTTGGTATATTGTGGTGTTATGTGTTTTATAGGCACTCATAGTGAGGCCTGTGAGTGTATGTGTGTTATTTGTAATGGGCACTGTTAATTACCACAACATCAACATTGATTAAATTTGTCATTATCGAACATTTGCAAATAGTAACTTGGTCTTAAATTGAGACTGTTTAAACATGGAAAGATTTTAATTGTGGCATTGGAATGCTTTAGTCATTGTGCTAATGGTCATTGCTTTAGTGCATTGCTGATATATATGGACAAAGCATATAGACTGCACATCTATGTTGTGCCCACTCAAAGGAAGGAAATGTCATTTTATACAGGCCTCACTATAGTCTGTTACTGATCAGCAATTAATGTACAATGTGGGGGAAGAAGAGCAGAAGAACTTTCATCTGTTTATTTTAGTTCAAATTTAAATTAGGCCAGTGGTACTTTCCACTTGATTGTACAAAAGGAAAAAAATTTCAAACACCAGAAGTGCAAGATTTGTATTTTATCTTAATGCTGCGAATTGTCCATGGAATTGTACAGGACCAGAAAAGACTATTAATATCTACTTGGCTAGTCGCAATGTTCTGGAACTATCATTTTCCATGATATTGCCCCAGGTATTATCCAATTTTCTGTTGCATATTTCTCAAACTTTACTTCAGCATTTAGAGCTTGAAATTTTGAGCAAATTATTCATTGATTAAAACTGAAAAGAAACTTTAGTCTTTAAGTTTTTTTTCAAAAGCAACAAGAAAAGTATTTGTTCCCATATGACCCAATTTTTACTTGGGATGTGCTTGGTTTATGTTTTTTAGATAGCCATATTTTGCCACACATTTACTTGTAACAATGGCAAACACCAGACATGTTTGTGTTTTTCTGGTTGAAGCAGTTTAATTTTTGTGAAACTCCTTGAAATTGGTGCTTGCATTGGATGGCATATAAAATGACTGTTCTCTATAAAGTAATCCTGATTGTACGCTGGAAAACATTAGAGCATGAATATAGCTGCAGATGATATCTGAATTCTCATTAGGCAGTAACATGATAGAAACATGAAGTTTTGATTTTGAGTATGCATGTTTTTACTTTTCTGTATCAACAGCTGCCTAATTCAATAAGTAGGGGCTGCTTCTAAGTCAAAGAAAATTTGCTAATGTGGGTGCTGTGAGATTAAAAATGGCAAATAAAGCAATAAAATTTAATGGAACCTTTGTGCGATTTCAACAAGCCTTAAAATTATCAGGGTCACTTCTTCACTTTATTACTAGTTGTTTTGGTTTAGGACATCAAGCTCAGTATTAATCATCTAGATTGAAACAGCAGCCATAATAATCAGTACAAGTGACCACTAAATTTACATGACAATTTTGATGTCAGTTTGAAGAGGCTTCCTTATGCTGAAAATTTAATTTGCAGTTGAAGTTGAAGCCTTCCCTGACTCCAGGGGCAATGGTGGGAGATTCCCTGCAGGCTACAATTTGACACCGTATGTGGTAAACAGCATGGTATCAAAAAGGTTTTAAGAGAGTGCCCTTGGGATCCATTAGACCTCCTGAATACTTTTTTAAAACCTATCTTAAGATAACATGACTGTTCAAAGATCGTGGAAACTGATACTGCTCGCTTTCTAACGATTTAAAATGCAGCTTCCAGGAAAAAAGCATCTCTGCAGGTATTCCTAAACATGGCGGCAGATTATTTTTCCTGGGCAGAAGAATCAGAGTTTCAGTTGGGCTCTTTCTGGTTCGAACGCCTAATGCAGCACGGATAATTAATGTAAATTAATTACATTAATTTAAATGCGTTTTACATGCAGGTAATATACCTTGATTTTTTTTTTGCTGAAGGGAGAAGGATGTCCAACTCCATTACAGTCACAGTAGAAAAAAACACATTTCTGTGTCTTGGTGTAATTTGTATGAAAAATTAAATACATGTTTTAAAGGCATTTAAAATGTTGATTATTTTTAAAATGCTTATTCCACACTAAATAATTAAGGGCTATTTCTATGACATTGATGTTTTAGCAAATTGAGCATTACCTGCTTTTCTTCCATTTGTATTTGCAACATGCTTTATCACTGTACAGTATTTTTCCCACAAATTAATTTTTTAAGTTTTTCTTCGAGCAAGACTGATTTTTCTGACTTCCAGAGCTACAGTTTTAGGTTAAGATGTGGTGCTGTATTTACCCAATTCTTAATAGCCATATGCTGTCACCTGTATGCCTTGAAGATTTTCTTTCTCATTCATTGTTTATTCCTAATGTTACTAAGACCATAAGACATAGGAGCAGAATTAGGCCACTCGGCCCATCGAGTCTGCTCCGCCATTCAATCATGCCTGATATTTTTCTCATCCCCATTCTCCTGCCTTTTCCCCATAACCCTGATCCCCTTATTAATCAAAAATCTATCTATCTCTGTCTTAAAGACACTCAATGACCTAACCTCCACAGCCTTCTGCAGCAGAGTTCCATAAATTTACCACTCTCTGGCTGAAGAAATTCCTCCTCATCTCTGTTTTAAAGGATCGTCCCTTTAGCCTGAGGTTGTGCCCTCTGGTTCTAGTTTTTCCTACTAGTGGAAACATCCTCTCCACGTCCACTATTTATTTATTGAATACACAGAGAAAATTAAACAAGTCTTAAGTAGCAATAAAGCGGTAATTTTGATGGCTGTTTAAAATGAAACTTGGTGGCAGGACCATAAATTCCCATCCAAAGTCAATGGACCCTTTAACTGTCAGTCAATTTTTCTGTCTCACCTTGGGTGAGCAGGACTGGAAAATCCCCCGTTAGAATGTAGCCTAATCATTACTCTCAAAGAATATGAAATTATAAATCTTCCATTTTGCAGCACAATTATTTAGGAGGAGCATAGGATTATGGATAGACTATTTAGCTCCTTGAATCTGTTCTGCCATGGTTGATCTGACCCTCAACGCCATATATCAGCCTATGCTCTATATCCCTTGATACCTTTATCTAATAAAATTATATCAATCTCAGTCTTGAAAATGTTGATGGATTCAGTATTCAGTCTTTTGGGGGAGGGCACTCCAGATTTCTACTAGCCTTAGTGAAAAAGCGCTCCATGATTTCACTATAAATTCCGTTCCAATTCTTTTCCTGCACTTAATGGTGCACTAAGACAGACTTTTGTCCATTTCCATAGCTAATAATTCCTGGAACAGATCACCAGTCTATTGCAAGAGCTTATAGTTTGAGGGGGTGCCAATCCACATCAAGTGTGGCTGACCAGAAGTGTCTCCTGCTCTTACCACCAGCCATTTGTGTATTGGGAGGATTTGCAGATTGGCATTCAACCTGTTTGGCTGCATTATGAATGCATCTTCCTTGGCCAAGTTCTGGAGCAAGACTTAAACCCAGAGCTTTCTGACTCAGAGGCAGGGATGCTACCCACTCTGCCACAAGAATTCTTTCGCTATAAATAGCCTCCCTCTAATTTGAAGATTTTGGGTGGAATTTTACAACCACATTGCACCGTTTTCGGGTGCGATGCAGTCATAAAGTGGGGCATGAAGCGATTAGCTCAATTGGCGCTGGTTTTCGTGATTGGCACGATTTTACATTGATAGGATTTCCAGCACGGTCAGCCTCTTGCTGGAGGTGCGTGAGAGGCTGGTTAATTTATTTAAATTTATTGAAATATCAATTTCAATGCGCTCAATCATCCAGGCTCATTTGCCTTTATGGCATCGCTGGGAGAGGTTCTTGTGGCGAGGAATACACCTGCTTCCCATAGGGAGCAGTCGTGTTGGCCTCGCCGGTGGAACTGGAGGCAATTGAGGCCCCCCAGGGAGGCCAAGGGAAACACAAGGGTGTTTGGAGCGCCTTGTGCTTGTGCCAAATTGGCACTGTGCCAGTGCTGTCCTGGCACCTTGGCAATGCCCACTGGGCAGTCAGTGGGTGGAGCCAATGGCGATGGGGCCTGTAGGGGCAGTGCCAACGGGAGGCATTGCCGATGGGGGGGCCCCACTGCCACTCTGCATGCGACTGGTGGGGGGAGGGTGGCGGGTTCGTGATCGGTGGGGGAAAGGGAGGGGAGTCCGCGATCAGTGTTGTTGGCGGGAGCTGCATCTCGGGCCGCAGGCTCCCACGATTGCAGGGGGCGGGGAGCTGCTTCAGGCTGCCTGCAGTAGCAGGGGCCTGACATTTCTCTGTCTGTCAGACCCCTGCTACTGTTAATGTGCATGTGCAGCATCAGAGGGCAGATGCACTACCTTCCCCTACAGGCTTTCGGGCATGTTGAGCCCTGCCCACAGGCTTCTGCAATGAGAAATGGACTCACTCACTCAAAATTTTGCAGCCAGAGTGCGTATGGGGGAGAGAGTGCCTGAGAACCACGCAAACAACGGATCTGGAACTCGCCCAGTTCCACACCCGCCCGACACATAGGGTAACATTTTATGACTTTTTGTCTATGTCTCCTATCTCAGGATCCCTCCCCTGTTTACTTGTAACTACCCTATCAAATCTCTATCATTTTAAAAACCTCAATTAGATAACCGTTCAACCTTTAAAGTCAAGGAATACAAGTTTATTCAACCTGACACCATATTTAAATTTTTAAGCTCTGATATAATGATGGTAATTTGTTGTCGCATCCTATTCAAGGCTTAGGCACAAGCTAAATGATGGAAAAAGATAGGATAGAAACAATATGGTGATCCTCTCATCCACATTCCAGCAGCATTGGTAGACGGACTGGCAACAGATTGGCCTCTTGGTTGGGACAGTTGCATGTGCCAAGAAAAGGGGGAGGGTAATTTTTGAAGTGATTATTTTCATTTAGGTATTTTTGTTCTTTAAAAAATATTGCAATTCTGATATTTCATTAGGACTTGGGTTATACATTTACCAAGAACTTGTGTCATGGACTCCTTCAATTCATCTGTGATAAATATGATTTTCCAGTTTGGAAAAATTATTTAATGTGCATCACAAATGCTGTGTTGGATTGGGAGCAAAGTGATTGAGCTGCAGGAATAAAACTCAAATAATTTTTTAAAAACCATGTTTTTCCATTCCTAATGAAACATCACAGAGAGTCTCTTGCTACGAACCCTCCCTCACCCCACTGGTGAAGAAACATTACTCCAGGTGCAGGTTCCATTCAAATTCTTCACAGATATTTATCAATATGATGAGAAAAGTTTACATGGTACTACTTATAGGACTTAACTTGCAAATGGTGGAAGAATATTGCTGTAAAGAGAGACATGTTACCAAAGTTTTTTGTCTTTCACTTGTCAGGACAAACGCAAACAGCCACAACAATTTATAATGTCAGAGAAAAAGGTGCTGTTTGGTTGGTAAGTTGATGTTGCCATGGAGAAAGTTTTATTGAGGAACTATAGGCTCCCCAAGTAATTTGAAAAAGGCACATGGCTTGAATGTATTTCCTTAGTTTGCAGAGAAAGGGGCCCTGTCTATGAATGTATGTCACTCCTAATAAGCGCAAATGTGCCATTTTGCAAGCTTGACTGATTATCTTAAATTGATAGTGTAGTGCACTCAGGATTGTTCAGCAAGCACTGCCCAATCATGGAATACCCCGAACAGTAGATGTTTTGTTTCGGGTTTGAAATTTGGCATTCTTGTGTTTTGTCCTGATGACTGCCAGGCAGAAAGTTTCAACAACATATCTCCTTTCAGCAATATTCAAGTTCTGTCCTACCAAGCAACTGTTATTGCAAGAATGTTGCACGAAATGTCTATTATTTTTGATTAATTGCAGCATTAGCAGCAACAAGTTTTACATAGCTATGAAAAACACATTGACCTTTGCTTTATTCTTTTACTACTAACTGGACAAGGGGGGCATTGCTGTTAGTAAAGAAGACAGAACTTGTGTAAGTATCAGAAAGTTATGAGTGGTCAGATCTCTTTCTTGGCTCTAAGGTTAATTGTTTTTGTAAATTACTTTCTGATAACTTTCATACATGTTTGATGGAACAGTGGTTAGCACTGCTGCCTCACAACGCCAGGGACCCGGGTTCAATTCCCAGCTTGGGTCACTGTGCAGAGTCTGCACATTCTCCCCGTGTCTGCATGGGTTTCGTCCGAGTGCTCCAGTTTCCTCCCACAGTCCAAACAACGTGCTAGTCAGGTGCACTGGCCATGCTAAATTCTCACTCAATGTACCCAAGCAGGCACCGGAATGTGGTGACTGGGGGATTTTCACAGTACCTTCATTGCAGTGTTAATGTAAGCCTACTTGTGACATTAATAAATAAACTTAATTTTTAGTGATTCTTACTTCCCAGTAGGAGTATCGTGACCTTGTCACATGCCCTTTGTTTTACATTACAGCAGACCCAGCAGTTTCCTAAATTAATTCCCATTTGGTCAAATTCTCAACTTTTAAATTTGGCTGTTCTGATGAACATTTGAGTAGGAGGAATCCACTTTAGATCATGCCAGCTTTATAACGACTTGGAAAATTAGAAATCCTGATTCAGAAATTCTGCGTACTTGTTGACTTTGTTGAGAAGATATCTGCAAATCATGGAACCATAGAAGCATAAATTTTAAGTATTAGAAAGAGTCCATTTGACTCATCTTTTCTGTGCCTACTCTGCACTAAAATAATTTATAACCTTGCATCTCTTCCCATAGATTTGAAGCATTGGAAAAAACAAAACTATGTGCAAAATACACAATTGTCTCTTTGCTATTGTCAAATTATTCCATGCTGCAAACTATTTCCATAAATACATTGCACTTTAATATCTCCCTGCATACTCTGATTGAAAATTTTAAATGGATCAATATTTCCACTGATTTCCCTTGGCTGTGTGTGACCTTTTTTTTTTGCATTGTGCAGTTTCAAGGTTATCACGCACATCTTAAATAAACAACCTCTGCTCTTTGTGGCACATTGCTGATGGCTGCGCAGTCATGCCCTGCATCCAGCTTAGAGTTAATGGCCCTTCATCACTAACTGCCCAACCAGTAGAAACGGTGGCCACGATTCTCCCATTGCAACCTGCAACTTTTCTGGCAGGTCGAGGTGGGAGATGCGCGTCTTGTACCGGGATTTGCGCATGCATCAGGAACGCATGCGCATCTTTCGGGCGGAGTTCAGACTAGCTCCCCATGTTCGGGGAACTAACGGGAGACCTCACCGGAATGAAGGGGAAGCAATTGGGGCCTCGCGGAGGGTCAGGCAGCAGGGGCACCCTGGCAGTGCCAGCCTGTGCCCCCTGGCACTGCCCAAGGGGCAACATGCCCATACCCAGGGGGCATCTTGGCACTGCCCATTGGGCAATGCCAAGGGGGCAACCAGCACCTATTGTGAGCGGGGCCTAGGGCCGATCAGTGGGGGGGTCGCGCTACCACTCTGCAGACAGATCGGTCTGGGATGGGGAGGGTAGTGATTGGGGGAGGGGGGTCAGGACTGGCTCGGGAATTATGTGGGGGCCGCAATTGGGGTGGGGGGGGCTGGAGGGGCAACACTGCTGGGGGCCCCGAGCTAGCCAGCGATTGAGCTGGCCAGCAAACGCATGCGCAGAGTTCCAGAACTGTCAGACACTGGCGTTAATAGGCCCCGCCCCCCTGGGTTTTTAATGATATTCACGACTGGGACCTCTGCAATGCACAGAGTGCAGAGATTCAGGTGAGAAGCTGAACTGACATAACAGTGGGGATTTAGAACAGTTTTCCCGCCAATTCAGCACTTTTGGGAGAATCGCCTCCGGTATTTTCTTGTTTATCCTATAAAACTCTCTATCAATTAATCTTTTTAGCCTGCTCTACTCAGTTGAAAATAGTTTCAGTATCACAAGTCCCTCCTCATAAGTATTTTCTCCCACTGTATATGAATACTGCATTTTCCCTAACAATTACTGGCATTCATAGTTTAGCCTGAAATGCATTATTACTTTTGGAACCATTGTTAGAATAATTTATAGGTTGATTTACTTTAAACAGCTTTGTTTCAAGTTAATTATAACAAAATACGGTTTCTAAGGTCCATATGATTCTTAAGACAATATAATTTATTAAAAGTTTCTGCTCAGAAACTTTTACCTGTTCTAACAGAATCAATACTTGTAATGGGTGAAAAAGTAGACATGAAATAGGTAGAGGAGCCTAAAGGAAATATTCAGGCAAATTCTTTATTGATGAAGTATTCAAAACCATACCAGAACCTTCACTTGCATGCATGAACACCATACCATTGAACTTATACTTGTTGCTGAAATACACCTGCCCTCTTTATCAAGTCCATCCTGAAAGCTCATTTGTAAAGACAGCCAGTTTCTCCCTTTGTTTTAAATAATTGGTTAGATCTTTAAATGAAGGCTGAAATGGGGTAGGCACAATGTTACTTATATACCTGGCACTGATAAAATCATGTGTTAAGTAATAATCATAATTAGATAATGGACTTCTAGTTCCATTGTATTTAAGTTGAGCTGATATTGACACCAAACCAACTTTTGTAAAAACTTCGTTTATTTTTCTAATATCATTTGAATTTCACATCAGTCCTATGCTAAAATGACATGTCAAGGATATCTTGATGTTGACTCATAAACTACTTTGATTTTACAATATAAATTTTATGGTGTAAGCATTTGAAATTGAGATAATTAATTTTGTAGGTATTTTCATTCTATACACTAAGTCCATGAAGAATAAGAAAAATTTGTAATTCCATAATCCAATTTACAGAATGTCTGTTTGTTTAAATCATAATTACATTAAATGGGAGGCTTTGGCATCCAAAAAGATGTCAAATTAGATGGAAGTCAGTCTGCACTTTCCAAATGGAAACACATCCATAGTATGTACTCTATCTGTATCACTGAAACGGATTTCTAACCCTAAATGTTATATGAAGTAGTTCATTCTATACTTAAATGATTTCTGTACATGTAATGAATACTGAAATTGACATAAGAATGTAGTCAGCATGAACTAAATGAAGTGGAGATAGAATGTACTTTCTCAGTTTCCAATGGTAATCTTGATTATAACAATAACTTGAGTGCAAACAGATATATTCCAGTGACAGCCCAGCTACTGTGGTTACAGTGAAGTTACTGCAGAATTGTTTGAGGCTTGATAAGACTATGTGGTTTTGTTCTGTAAATGGATGTTAAAATTGGCTAAATATGAATGATGTTTGAATTCATGCTGATTAATTGCCTAGGTTTGCTTATGAACGTTTATCTTTTAGATTTTCTTGAACAGCAAGAACAAGATGGTCAGCTAGCTCTTCAGAGCAAGCTTAATAATTTTAAACCATTACAGTGTTATATCTAACATAATATGCTACTCTAGATCCTTCGATAGAACTTGTTTGTCTGTACATTTTTCTGACCTTTTTCAAATAAGCCTAACCTTCGTATTTCTGCTACGCTTCAAAAATGTTCCACCCCTAATGCAATAATCAATGATATACAGTCTCCCCCATCGACAGTTATATTTCAGCAATGTTGAACTTTAAAAGCCAGATTATTTGAAGCATGTATTGTATTGTTTTAGTGAACTGTTACTCATGGTTCTCGTGAAGAAAATGTGAAGAGCTGTACATCACCTGTAGGATTATTTCAATGATGACAAATATGAGATGTGTAGATTTTGGGAAAAAAGTTGCAATTTTGTAGTGTGATGTTGTGTAGAAATATAACTTTGAAACTCTGTGGTTTGTTTAGAAAGCAAATAAATTGCTGTCAGTGTTGGAAAGGAAAATGGTTTCAATTTGGAGAAAATGAATTACAGTCAGTTTTATTATTTTTTGCTATAATGATCAAGCTATTTCATTGTGTTTGTGTGTGTGTGTATATATATGCATATATATAAAATTTGTGATAATTTATGCAAGACAGCATTAAACCTGTTTTGGAGTGCATGTTTGTTTGCAAATCAAATTTGTGTGTGATTCCTTCATAGTAGGACTATTTATTTCCAACAGAAGAATTACATTATTGTTGCATGTAGAATAAAAGAATAATGCTCATTTTTTGTTTTGTTATGTTGCTAGAGTTTGAGGCATTTTACACACCAAAGGGCATCAATTGACATAGCTTTAGTCCAATACAGATTTTAAAACCCAACAAGTATTCTATAAGTACTTGGCGATGGCCTAGTGCTATTATCACTAGACTATTAATCCAGGAACTCAGTTAATGTTCTGGGGACCCATGTTCGAATCCCGCATCGGCAGATGGTGGAATTTGAATTCAATAAAAAAAATCTGGAATTAAGAATCTACTGATGGCCATTGTCAATTGTTGGAAAAACCCATCTGGTTCACTGATGTCCTTTAGGGAAGGAAATCACCAGCTTTCTCTGAACCACAACAAACCTCATCTTGCCCAAGTGACCTACCTCCTGCTAGCTTTACACTGTTCTCAGCTCCTGACCAGAGTTTCCCTTCCAGACATCAATCCTGACATTGTATATGATCCCTTCTCATGCCCCCCACCTTTGGAAACCACTGTCATCACCAACTTTCTTTCACTTCTCACTTTTTGCATATTATGACCCTATCTCTAACCTTCCCTTCCTCTTCAACATCCCTGAAGATGTTCTTGCCTCCAAAACTGTGCACATCTTGACAACAATTACTCTCATCAGGTTTCTGCTCTTCTCAAAATAACTACAGCCACAAACAATATTCTGACTGGTGCATTTTTCTTTCTTTACATCTTTGTTGCTTTTTGCACATTTGTCAATTCAAGCCTCCGGCATAGATAACTGATGGGACTTCTCTCACTTGATTCTCCTCCTAATATCCAGCCAATGCCAGAATCTCTCCAGCAGCAAGTTGTTTATCTTCCATCCCTTGCACTTTAAGATGCTACAGTTTCCCCCAACAACTATTTTGCCCAAAAGTGGTTTGAAGTCATAGTCAACTTTCAGGTGCTGAGAGGCTGTTTCCTTGATACAATGGGAAGGATTTTTCAGATGGTTGGGTTTCTCACAATGCCACTGAAAGTCCCACCAATTATGGCAGGCCTGCAGCCATTTAACTCTCCACAGAATGTTAATTAGCTGTCATGGAACTTACACTCCTCGGTTTGGCGCAAGTCCTGCTTCAGCTGTCGACAAATCAAATTGGCCAGCAGCTTTGTAGTGCCAACAGCAGAGGAGGCCAGGAATGATACTACATCCAGTTCCCATATTCCACATCCTGGAATACAGGCCCAGCTAAGGGCAATGAGTCTCATGGTAGGGAGGGGAGGAATTGGGGTGAGAATGGCGGTGTGGGTCCTGATGGAGAGGCTGGGAGGAAGAGGGGGAGCACCCATGCAAATCTGACCCGAGGTGGGGGGGGCACTGATTTGGAAAGGGGATGGTCGAGAGAGGTGCTTCCCCCACCCCACCCAAGGTGTTAGAAGGGTGACCTCCTGGGCTTCGCCACCTGCCCCCCTCCCCCCTCTTTCCCCTTCCCCTCTCTCCCTCTCTTCCCCTCCACGCCCCTCCCCCTCTCCCCCCCTCTCCCCTCCCCCCTCTCTCTCCTCTCCCCTCCTCCCTCTCTCTCCTCTCCTCCCCCCTCTCTCTCCTCCCCTCCCCCCTCTCTCTCCCCTCCCTCCCTCCCCCCTCCGGGGAGCTATATAGCACATCTGCAACCCACTAGTGGTGGTCCATAATATTCAGCCCAATGAGTTCTCCCACTACCATTTCCATCCTTGTAGGTTAATGCTATGTTGGAAATAAGAAATATCAAAGTTATTCACTTCACATGGTGGAAATGACAACTAATACATTGAATTAAAGAAAAGGCACTTAAAGTCTTAGAACCCCAGTATTAACTGGGATAGTTTAGTGTGAAAGGAATGGAGGGAACACAATTTTTCAGGTATATTCAGTAGAACACTTTTGGCTCGCATGTTGCAAGTCCAACAAGAGAGGGCACGGTTCTGGATTTAGTTTTAGGAAATTCAGCTAGGCAAATGGAAGGAGTGGCAGTTTGGTAGTATTGATCATAATTCAGTTAGTTTCACCATAATTATGGGAAAGACAAAGATAGAACAGGAGTTCTAAATTTGGGTACGGCCAACTTTGCAAAGCTGAAGAGTGATTCAGCAAAAGTGGACTGAAAACAGTAACTTGAAGGTAAATAAGTGTTAGAGCAGTGGAAGACATTCAAAAGAGGAGATTCAAGGGGTTCAGAGTAAACATTACAAAAAACTTTAAAGAGCCAACTCCAAAACCCCCCAGGATGTCATGGAGCATATGGGATAAGATCAGGCAGAAGAGGAAAGCTTATGACGGACACAGAGAACTCAATACTACAGTAAGCTGAGAGGAGTATAGAAAGTGGAGGAGTGAGACCAAAAAAGGAAATTAAGAAAGCAAAGAGAGGGCCTGAAAAGATATTGACAAGTAAATTCAAAGAGAATCCAAAGATGTTTTATCACTACATTGAGAGAAAAGATAATTAAGGAAAAAGCAGAATCCATAAAAGATTAAAAAGGTAACCTATATGTAAAGGTAGAAGATGCAAGTATGGTTATTAATGAATCATTTGCATCTTCACAAAAGAGGGGGATGATGCAGATATTGGAGTTAAGGAAGAGTGCAGAATATTGGATGCGATAAACATGGGGAGTGAGGACAGATTAAGGGAATTAGCCCTTGAAAGTGTATAAATCACCAGAGCCAAATGATATGTACCTCTGGCTGTTAAAAAAAGCCAGGTGGGAAATAATGAATGCTCTAACTATAATTTTCCAATCCTCACTGGATGCAAGTGAGGTCATGATGTGGAGATGCCGGCGTTGGACTGGGGTGAACACAGTAAGAAGTCTCACAACACCAGGTTAAAGTCCAACAGGTTTATTTGGTAGCAAATACCATAAGCTTTCGGAGCACTGCTCCTTCGTCAGATGGAGTGGAAATGTGCTCTCAAACAGTGCAAACAGACAAAATCAAGTTGCAGAATACTGATTAGAATGTGAATCCTACAGCCAGCCAGGTCTTAAAGGTACAGACAATGTGGGTGGAGGGACCATTAAACACAAGTTAAAGAGGTGTGTATTGTCTCCAGACAGAACAGCTAGTGAGATTCTGCAAGCCCAGGAGGCAAGCTGTGGGGGTTACTGATAATGTGACATAAATCCAACATCCCGGTTTAGACCGTCCTCATGTGTGCGGAACTTGGCTATCAGTTTCTGCTCAGCGACTCTGCGCTGTCGTGAAGGCCGCCTTGGAGAACGCTTACCTGAAGATCCAAGGCTGAGATTCAGCCTTGGATCTTCAGGTAAACATTCTCCAAGGCGGCCTTCACGACACACGACAGCGCAGAGTCGCTGAGCAGAAACTGATAGCCAAGTTCCGCACACATGAGGACGGCCTAAACCGGGATGTTGGATTTATGTCACATTATCAGTAACCCCCACAGCTTGCCTCCTGGGCTTGCAGAATCTCACTAGCTGTTCTGTCTGGAGACAATACACATCTCTTTAACCTGTGTTTAATGTTCCCTCCACCCACATTGTCTGTACCTTTAAGACCTGGCTGGCTGTAGGATTCGCATTCTAATCAGTATTCTGCAACTTGATTTTGTCTGTTTGCACTGTTTGAGAGCACATTTCCACTCCATCTGATGAAGGAGCAGTGCTCCGAAAGCTTATGGTATTTGCTACCAAATAAACCTGTTGGACTTTAACCTGGTGTTGTGAGATTTCTTACTGCAAGTGAGGTGCCAGAGGATTGCTAATGTTGTAGCTTTGTTTAAAAATGGAGCAATAGGTGGCACAGTGACACAGTGGTTAACATGGCTGCCTCACAGCACCAGGGGCCTGGGTTCGATTCTGGGCTTGGGTCACTGTGTGGAGTTTGCACGTTCTCCTCGTGCCTGCGTGGGTTTCCTCCGGGTGCTCCAGTTTCCTCCCACACTCCAAAGATGTGCAGGTTAGGTGGATTAGCCATGGTAAATTGCTCCTTAGTGTCAGGGGGATTAGCAGGGTAAATAGACCGAACAAGTACAAGCCAGCTAGTCTAATCTTGGTGGTGAACAATTATTGGAATCAATTCTGAGAGACAAGATGAATTGTCACTTAGAAAGGCACAGAGTAATCAAGGATATTCAGCATATAATTGACAAGGGAAGATCATGTCTGACTAACCATGAAATTTTCTGAGGTAACAAGGATTGATGAGGCTAGTTTAGATCATGTGGTCTATATGCACTTTAGCAAGGCTTTTGATTCAGTCCCACATGGCAGATCGGTTAAAACGTTAATAAGGGAATGTGGCAAACTGTATCTAAATTGGCTCAGTGGCAGGAAGCAAAGGGTGTTTTTGCGACTGGAAGGTTCTTTCCAGGTGGGTTCCACAGGGCTCAATACCAAGTCCCCTACTTTTTGTGGTACATATTAATAAATAGGCTGCATAGTTGATGGTGAGGCGGAAAGATGCAAACTGCAGGAAGATATCAATGAAATGGCCAAATGGGCAGAAAAGTGGCAAATTGTGTAATTCTCAGAGTCGATTTAATGTTCCCAGGGCTGCAAAAGTCCAGCTATGAGGAAAGATTGGATGGGCTGGGGGGTTTTTTTGGAACAGAGGAGGCTGAGGGGAGATTTGATTGAAATTAGAAAATTGTGAACGGCCTGGATGAAGTTGATGGGAAGGCCAATGTTTCTTACCAGAGAGGTCAGTGACTTGGGAGCATAGATTTAAAGTGATTGGTAGAAGGATGAGGGGAAAATGAGGAAAAGCCTTTTCACCCAGAGTGCTGGGGGTCTGGAACTCACTGCCTGAAAGAGTAGGAGAGGCAGAAACCCTCAACTCATTTAAATGTGGCTGGATATGCAACTGAAGTCCTGTAACCTTCCAGGCTACAGGCCAAGTGCTGGAAAATGGAATTAGGCTGGCGCTCGTTTATCAGCCGGTGCAGACATGATGGACAGAGTGGCCTCCTTTTGTGCTGTAAATCTTTCTTCCTTTTTTCAATGTTTTCAATATCTGAAAAGGGGGAATGTGCAGGGATGTGGGGAGAGGGTAGGGGTGTGACAGTAAGTGAATTGCTCCTTAGAAGAGCCAGCATTAAGAGAATGGACCAAATGGCTGCCTTCTGTGCTGTAGTGTTCTGTTTCGAGCTGGAAGTGGTAAGTTTATGCCAAAGAGCATAGAAATAAAGAAGCTGAATGACAGTTTGGTCCGCCAACTGAGAAGTTGATGTGGGAATGGAAGAAACAAGGGAAAGATCGAATGAAAATGGAAAAAGAGAAAGCATACACTGCATTAATGATAAAAACAGAAAATGCAGGAGGTACTCAGCAAGCCAGGCAGCAGCTGTGAAGAGTTAATGTTTCAGGTTGACGACCCTGGTTGTGTAATAGTAAAGATTAAGTACCGAGGTGCACTGAAATATTCTTTTCTGAAATATTTCCTTTTAAAATCCTGGTCCAGCAAATACAAATAGTATTGTGAATCCTTTGTGCATTCACCTATTGTACCTTTAGCTTTGGCTTTTTTTCTAACTTGCCCTCACATCACCTTTATCACCAATGCATCTCTTGCTCTCACTGTCCTTTCCTATTCATTCTGCTGACTTTTCTCAAAATCCTGCTCTGCTCTCACAGCCTTGACATTTGCTTTGCTGTTTTGAGTATACCCTTTCCTGAATCCTCCCTCACCACCCACTCCCCCACCAACCCTATCCCAACCTCCCCCCAACCCTAACTCCTCCAATGTTCCCCCCCTAAACCCTACCTGCACTAACCGCCCCCCAACCCTCCCCCAATTTATTAGCTTCACACACTGTCTATTGTTCTTATTATTCAATTCACCAGGATGTCAATCCCAACTTGGCTTGTGGAGTCTGCTCCAATGGAACAGCTCCCTCTTTCCCCAATTCTGGTGCCAATGACCCATGAAGCAAAACCCTGCCTCCCAAACCATTCTTCCAGCCACACATTTAACCTTCCAGTCTGTTCATCGCCATAGCATTTGGAGCAGAGCTCAAGTAACGTGGCGGAGATGAATACTTTACATGTTCTAGGTTTTAAGTTGGATCCTGATTCCTCAAAACCTGAGGTGGAGATGCCAGCGCTGGAGTGGGGTAAACACTATCACTATCACATTCCTTTTCACTCCCCCCCGCATATGAATGGTATCCTGCAGCATGGTAGTACCCTGCAATCCTTCCCATCCAAATGTTCGCTGAGCAGAAACTAATAGCCAAGTTCCACACACATGAGGACTGCCTAAACCGGGATCTTGGGTTTATGTCACACTATCAGTAACCCCCACAGCTTGCCTCCTGGACTTGCAGAATCTCACTGGCTGTCCTGTCTGGAGACAATACACATCTCTTTAACCTGTGCTTAATGCTCCCTCCACTCACATTGTCTGTATCTTTAAGACATGGTTGGCTGTAGAGATTCGCATTCTAATCAGTATTCTGTAACTTGATTTTGTGTCTCTGTGCCCTGTTTGAGCGCAGATATCCACTCCATCTGACGAAGGAGCAGCGCTCCGAAAGCTAATGGCATTTACTACCAAATAAACCTGTTGGACTTTAACCTGGTGTTGTTAAAACTCTTATTGTCCTCAAAGCCTCTCAGCAGAGTGGTATCTATTGATGGCATTGATTCATACATGGACCACAGCTACTGGATCCTCCTCTCCCACTCCAGTTTCTCCTCCGGTCACGAGAAGATGTCTTCAATCCTGGCACCTGGCAGGCCATGCAATCTTTGGAACTCCTAGTCAGGGCTGCAAATTTATTCCCCTGACTGTACTGTCCCCTATCACTATCACATTCCTTTTCACTCCTTCCCCCCCCAACTCCCCCCATATGAATGGTATCCTGCAGCATGGTAGTACGATCAATTTGTCCATTTACCCTGCAATCCTTCTTCCCATCCAGCCAGGTAGCAAGCACCTCATACTTGTTGGCCAAAGGCTCCTCTATCACTGTAGCCTGGTCCCCATATCTGCCTGACTCTCAGCCATATCCTGACTCTTGACCAACACCAATATCCTATTTAACTAGAGTATGACTGCATGCTGGGATAAAATGGCCAGGTAATCCTTGATGTCTCCCAATGTCTGCAGCTCAGAGTCCAGCTTAGCAACTCTGAGTCAAAGTTCTTCAAACTGCAAACACTGTGGGTGGCATGGTGACACAGTGGTTAGCACTACTGCCTCACAGCGCCAGGGACCCAGGTTCGATTCCCGGCTTGGGTCACTGTCTGGGTGGAGTTTGCACATTCTTCCCGAGTCTGCATGGGTTTCTTCCGGGTGCTCTGGTTTCCTCCCACAGTCCAAAGATGTGCGGGTTAGATGGATTGGCCATGCTAAATTGCCACTTAGTGTTAGGGGGACCAGCTAGGGTAAATGCATGAGGTTATGGGGATAGGGTTTGTGTAGGATCGTGGGATTGTGCAGACTTGATGGGCCGAATAGCCGCCTTCTGCACTGTAGGATTCTATGGATTCTATGATTTTCACCAGCTCCTATGTGCTGCAGTTACGGCACACCACCTGCCCTGCTGTATCTATCACACCTTATTTATTTGATTAGATAATAATTTTCTTTAACTGCATTGATTATTTCAATTTTATTCACAGAATCACTCAATCCCTACAGTGCAGAAGGAGGCCATTTGGCCCATCGAGATCTTCACCGACTCTCTGACAGAGCATCTATCCGTGTAACCCCATTTATTTACCCCGCTAATCCCTTAACATGTGCATTCTGGGACACAAGGACAATTTAGTATGGCCAATCCACCTAACCTGCACCACTTTGGACTTGGAGGGACCTGGAGCACCCAGAGGAAACCTACAGACATGGGGAGAACGTACAAACTCCACTCAGACAATCACCCAAGGTTGGAATTGAACCCGAGTCCCTGGCACTGTGAGGCAGCGATGCTAACCACTGTACCACCATGCCGTCCTTAATTATTTAATTGGTTTTATCTAGTTTAAGTTAGTAATTTAGTAAGATAATAAGACGATATATATTCCTAGCAGGGAGATAAAAGGAAAACAGTCATCAGCTACTGGAGATTAAACAAAATTAAAAAGCAGCATCTCTTTCTGCACCAAATTCCCACTTGCAGCAAAATCCCAACCTAAACACTTTTTCATAACCATTCTGCTCCACATGCTGTCTTAACATTTTCTCACACTTAACATTGTTAAATGTATCTGCATATTTATGTTTTGTGTCTTTAAAATTGCCTTATTAATGTTTTTCTGAATGCCTCTCAATGCCTTTGTGTTTGTAGAGGCTTTTGCATGAATGTTAAGGCATGCAGATAGCTGCCAGAAGCACAGTTGGAACGTGCGCCATTTTGACTTTCTTTCACACCAGAACACTTACTTTGCTGCTATTAAATACTAAGGGATAAATTATTACCAATACATTATATGCCCACTGTGTATGAGAGCTAATAGGCAAAAATAGTGTGCAGCAGCAGATAATTAACTCCCACAGTGCAGATGCAATCAAATTACTGCCAAGAGAAATTGGCTGTTACACATTGTAGCATTCAAAGTTCAGGAATTTAGGTGAGGATTTTTGCTTTGTTGCTCCACTTTAGATTAAAAATATGGGTTCTGAAGAAATGTAACAATAGAATTGGAGCATTACAGCAGTGCTTAACATTGCTTACAGTCACTGCTGGCACTGGGTAGTGGAGCCTACTGCAACATCCAGAATCTTCTGCAAGAGAATTGGCTTCAGTACACTTTTATACTCGAGAATGCCAGAGTGTCTTCAGGGACTGCAGCAAAACTGGGAAGTAATGACTAAACTCCTTCCACCTGCCCTATCGGGCACTACTGACCATTATTACATCCACGTAGCATTGCCAATGGCCACAACATTTCTCACACCCCTTAATGTCTGTACAGCAGATCCCTTGCAGACCAATCCTGGAGACAGTCACTGCATTTGTCATCACCCCCTGTACAAAGGGTACCTTATTCGATACAGCACAAAATTTCAACCAGCTTTTCTGCTGGCAAGCAGAGCCAATAGACCAAGCAGATCAATTCCACAATTCTGCTCACTTTCAAAGCATCTAGGATATCATTCATTATGTGCATGTACCATTCTGGTCCCCGAGCATAATGCTATCCCCTACTTCAACTGAAATGATGCTGCCTCACATGCTGAATAGTTCCAGCAGTTTTTTTCTATTTCAGATTTCTGGCATCTGAAATATTTTACTTTCCCTTTCTGAAAGGCATTTGATTTCATAAATGGCTGCTGACCAACAATGCAGAATAATTTATTTAAGTGCCTGTTTTTCCATCAGCCCCTACAATACTCCCATATTAAGGCCAACTAGTTGTTATTGGAAGAGAAAGGGTGAGCAGAAAGTTGGTTGTTAGGAGATTAGCTTTGCATTAACCACATATAGATTTGAAGCACCGATATAGAGAGGCCCCTTGTTGCAGTAAGGGAGTTGATTTTAAATCTGGCAGCAATGAAGCAAGCCATGGCAATCTGAGCCAGCAAGCCTAATTATAAAGATACCTTCCCTCTTCGCAAGACAAGTGGGCAGGAAGATGCTGCTACCCTCCGGTCAGCCGTGGCTGACTGCCGATGGGCATAGGAAAGTGAAGGGGATGGTCTGGGGCCATCGATCGGCTGGATAGTCAACATTTTTCCCCAAAAGTAGGGGAGTCTAAAACTAGAGGGCATAGGTTTAAGATGAGAGGGGAGAGATACAAAAGGGTCCAGAGGGGCAATTTTTTCACACAGAGGGTGGTGAGTGTCTGGGACAAGCTGCCAGAGGTAGTGGTAGAGGAGGGTACAATTTTGTCTTTTAAAAAGCATTCAAACAGTTACACAGGTAAGATGGGTATAGAGGGATATAGTCCAAACGCGGGCAATTGGGGCGAGCTTAGTAGTTAAAAAAAGGGTGGCATGGACAAGTTGGGCCAAAGGGCCTATTTCCATGCTGTAAACCTCTATGACTCTATGAGGGAATCAGAAGCAACGGAAGTCTTGGCTGGCCTCATGAAGCACTCTTACTTTTCTTGATTCCAGGTCTCAATGTCCCAATCTTCCATTGACTGGTATCTGCTACTCGGGCATAAATTAAAATGGCAGTAGGGTCCTTTGGCATCTTCAGACCCCCAATCTAAATATTTGAATTAATACTCTGCCAGCATCAGCCAGGTGCCTTTTCCACCTACTCTGAAGAGCAGGTTAAAATTGGGATTGCCTCAAAGGATGTTGAAAATGCAGGTTTAAACGACAGGTTTAGGACTTCTGTGATTTTGAAGTAAAATTTATTTGCTCAAAGCAATTGTGAAGATGCACTTTCATTAATGAACAGAAATTCAGCAGCCTCATTGCTGCAGTGAACACCATCTGGCCGGAATCCTCTGATCTTGCCCATGGCTGGGATTCTCCAGTCCCACTGCTGGGAATGGAGATTTGGCTGAGTGCCAAATTCTCCATCCTTGCTAATAGCAGTAGCAAGGCGTATGAGACAGAGAATCCCAGCCTATATGTCTTCTGCCTAAGGGGACTCCACCCACTCTGGGGTGATTCCCTACTCTGAGTCCCAGTTGGTCCTCCAGGTTAGGTGACCCTTTTCTGCTGTGTTGCCCTTAAAAGGACAATCACCACAGCCCTGAAGTACAGTGTTTACATTTTAATAATGTCTCTACCCACTCCATTCCTCTACGCCTTATGTTGGGCATTTATTTGGTAACATGGATCCTGTACAGAAATTACTGAGAAACACTAAGGACATCTGTGTACAAGGTTTGACAACTGTTGTTCAATTCTGAAGTAATCACCCTAATGCTACAAAAATACAATTAATTTTCTTAGTTCTGCCAATTATAAACATGCTCAGCATCAGGCAGCCTTGTTTTGAACATTTTTTTTCTAAAAACTCAAACAGAAGGCATACCACTTCTCCTACTTTGGGTTATATTACATAATGCTTTCACTCCACATACACCCTTGAATTAAATATCTCCCTTCACAGGGTGGGATAAATTGGCATCTTTCACATTGCCGTGCAGTTTCATCAGAATGTTCAATAAATACCGACTAACTCCTTTGAAATCCAGTATGTATAAAGCAGCTATGGAGATAAGGGTGTAATTTCTGGCTTTCTGTGTAAACAAAATAAAATTAGAAAAGTAATTATATAGCGGTACATGATGAGAGACTGTGGGCGGCAGCTGGCACTAATAATTGGGTTGATCTCATAAGGAATACAGTTCTGTGATTCATAGCACCATGAGTGAACATCAATCATATCCTTAGAATTTTGTCTTCTACTCTGTCATATCATATTAGATAATTCAAAGTAAGAAGTTAAATGTAAATTTTGGACTACATTGATGGATAAACCAGGGCTGAATGTAGTGGCACATCTCTCAATCTTTTTCTCAACTGCTGTGGATTCTTTATTTTAAAGTAAATTTCAGCTCATCAGAATTTCATCATGACTGCTTTTGACCTGGTGGACTTCAGCGATATAAAGCCTAAAAAAATTGCTATCATGTTTTTGATCATACTAATTTCAGCCAGACACAGTCCCCACTGGTTGTGTCAGGCATGTTGTTAATACTATATGATAGCCTGTGAATGGATTCAGAAATTTAGCTAAGCCATAATTACATATGAAAAAAAGCCCACCAATGCCTCTACTTTCTCAGGAGACAAAGGAAATTCGGCATGTCCACTACAACTCGCACCAATTTTTACAGATGCACATAGAAAGCATCCTTTCCTGATATATCACAGCTTGGTATGGCCCCTGCTCTGACCAAGACTGCAAGAAAGTACAAAGGGTGGTGAACAGAGCCCAGTCTATCACGCAAACAAACCACCCATCCATTGACCCCATCTATACTTCCCGCTGCCTCGGAAAAGCAGCCAGCATGATCAAGGACCCCCCCACACCACCTCCGCACCCTGGACATACTCTCTTCCATCTTCTTCCGTTGGGAAAAAGATACAAAAGTCTGAGATCACATACCAACTGACTTAAGAACAGTTTCTCCCCTGCTGCCATCAGACATTTGAATTCACCTACTGATGCGCGATTAATTCACTCGGGAGGCTGGATCGTACCCGGGAAATAAAGGCTTTTATTAGCAACAAGAATAGAGCATACTGCTTAACAATACAATCCCAGACTAAAGGGTCACTAGGAAGTGCAGTGACCTTTATACTCCTACAGGTAGGCGGAGCCAACCGGAGTGTACCACAGAACAATACCAACAGGTGGAACACCCCAACCCTAACCCCAACAGTAACAAGAGTAACGTATGTACAAGTACCCATAGTGATAACCATCTATGGTTCAGTACCCATAGTGGTAACCATCTATGGTTCACCACATTCACCCCTCCTTTAAAAACAAAGGCCGGTGGGGCAAAAAAAACAGTACGAACTGTCCATATATTCACAAGTTCAGTCGTATCGGAGGGCCGCACCATCTCTGCGACCTCCTCAACACTGGCGGTAGCGCCAGTTCTGGTGACCGTGATGATCCTCTCTCCAAGGCGGTGTCCAGTGACTCCTCCAGTTCCTCACGGACGGGTGGACCTCGAGGTGGCGACAATCTCCTGGACTCAGGCAAGCTGTATACGGGAGTAAGAGGATTATGCGGTGGTCCCGATACTGCTCGCGCCGTGTCAGGAGGGGAGATAAAGGGCAAGGGGTCCCTAACCAGGGGTGCGGGAGCGACGGGGGTTTCCAGGTCCCCTGCAGGCGCCAGATCTCAGATAGAGACCGTGTCCTCTCACCCGTCAGGATATGCTACATAGGCATATTGAGGGTTGGCGTGGAGGAGATGGATCTGTTCAACCAAAGGGTCGGACTTGTGGGTCCTAACATGCCGCCGCAGGAGGACAGGTCCTGAGTACGTCAACCAAGACGGCAGTGAGGTCCCAGAGGAAGACTTCCTAGGGAAGGTAAACATCCGCTCATGTGGGGTAGCGTTGGTTGCCGTACACAGGGGGGACCGGATTGAATGGAGCGCATCAGAAAGTACCTCTTGCCAACGGGAGACTGGAAGACCCCTAGACTTCAACGCCAGTAAGACAGCCTTCCAGACTGTAGCGTTTTCCCTTTCGACCTGCCCGTTACCCCTGGGGTTGTAACTCGTAGTCCTACTTCAGGCAATCCCTTTAGAGAGCAGGTATTGCCTCAAGTCGTTGCTCATAAACGACGAACCCCTATCACTGTGGATATAACTGGGGTAACCGAACAGGGTGAAAAGATCCCGCAAGGGAATGGCAAAAGGGAATCGGGAGTACTCGTCAACCACGTTGAGGAAGTACACATTCCGATCTGTCGAAGGAAGGGGGCCCTTGAAATCAACACTCAGTCGTTCAAAAGGGCAAGTGGCCTTAATGAGGTGTGCCCTGTCAGGTCGGTAGAAGTGCGACTTGCATTCAGCACATACCTGGCAGCTTCGAGTTATCGACCTGACATCCTCTACGGAGTAGGGCAGATTCCGGGCCTTTACAAAATGGAAGAGCCAAGTGATCCCCGGATGGCAGAGATCATTGTGGAGGGCCTGTAGCCGGTCCTCCTGCACACTGGCACATGTTCCACGCGACAGGGCATCTGAGGGCTCATTGAGCTTCCCCGGACGGTACATGATATCATAGTTGTAGGTGGGGAGTTCGATTCTCCACCTCAAGATTTTATCATTTTTGATCTTACCCCTTAACGTGTTGTTGAACATGAATGCCACGGACCGCCGGTCTGTGAGCAGGGTAAATTGTTTTCCAGCCAAGTAATGGCGCCAATGCCGGACGGCCTCCACAATGGCCTGAGCCTCTTTTTCCACAGCGGAGTGCCGAATTTCAGGGTCTTGGAGGGTGCGAGAGAAAAAGGCGACGGGCCTGCCCGCCTGGTTAAGTGTGGCAGCCAGGGCGAAATCAGATGCATCACTCTCCACCTGGAAGGGGATGGACTCATCGACAGCATGCATCGTGGCTTTCGCGATGTCAGCTTTTATCCCTTCAAAGGCTAAGCGAGCCTCTGCTGCCAGGGGAAAAGAGGTAGACTTTATGAGCGGACGGGCTTTATCCGCATAATTGGGAACCCACTGTGCGTAATACGAAAAGAAGCCTAAGCATCTTCTCAGTGCTTTGACGCTAGTGGGTAGGGGAAGTTCAAGGAGGGGACGCATACGGTCTGGATCAGGGCCGAGGACCCCGTTTTCCACCACGTATCTAAGAATTGCTAGGTGGCGCTTGCTGAATACACACTTCTCCCTGTTATAGGTCAGATTCAGGCGAGACGCAGTGCGTAAAAACTTTAGGAGGTTGGCATCGTGGTCCTGCTGGTCATGGCCGCAGATAGTCCAGGTAAGGGAAGGTAGCCCGTAGCCCGTTTTGGTCCACCATTCACTCCATTGCACGCTGGAAGACCGAGACCCCATTAGTGACGCCAAAGGGGACCCTTAAGAAGTGGTAGAGACGACCATCCGCCTCAAAGGCCGTATATTTTCGGCCCTCTGGGCGAATGGGGAGCTGGTGATAGGCTGACTTCAAGTCGATGGTGGAGAACACCCGGTACTGCGCAATCTGATTGACCATGTCAAATATGCGCGGGAGAGGGTACGCGTCCAGCTGCGTGTACCTATTAATGGTCTGACTATAGTCTATGACCATCCGGGGCTTGTCTCCAGTCTTAACCACCACGACTTGTGCTCTCCATGGGCTAGTGCTAGGTTGAATGATCCCTTCCCTGAGGAGCCGCTGAACCTCAGATCGAATAAAGATCCGATCCTCAGCGCTGTAACGCCTGCTCTTAGTTGCGATGGGCTTGCAGCCTGGCACGAGATTTTCAAATAAAGACGGCGGGGTGATTCTGAGTGTCGAGAGACTGCACGTGGAGAGCGCTGGGCAATTTGGAGGCTGCTGTTCTCCCACTGAAAGTGGAGGGAGTGGCCCATCGTACTGCAGGGTCACACTCCTCAGGTGGACCATAAAGTCTAGTCCCAGGAGTACCGGAGCGCAAAGGTGCGGTAACACGAGGAGCCTGAAGTTCTCATAAGCTGTGCCCCACACCATTAGGTTTACCACGCAGCTCCCAAGAACGGTAACAGATCGGGACCTTGACGCCATAGAAATGGTCTGTCTGACAGTCTGTACTCGGAGACCGCACCGTTTCACGGTGTCTGGATGAATGAAACTCTCCGTGCTCCCGCTGTCAAACAGACAATGTATCAGGCGTCCGTTTACCTCTATGTCCATCATGGACTTGTCGAGTCTGTGAGGCTTGGCCTGGTCCAGGATGATTGACACCACCGTTGAATCTTGAGTGCAACTGCAGGCAGCTGAGATGGTCGATGATGATGACCCCTGCTGGTCGTCTGCGGTCGGTGTCGACCAAAATGGCTGCGCCCATGGATCGCACGTGGTCGATGGCGTTGAAAGTGGCGGCACTCGCAGGTCGCACGTGTCTTGCGTCGTCGTCCTCAGGAATGGCGGCGCCCGTGAATCGCACGTGGTTGAAGACCTCGACGAAGCCGGAGACGAGGAGACAGATCCTGGAGAGTCACACGCAGCACTGCTTGGCTTTGAAGGTGGTTTCGCTCGGCACACTTTAGCATAGTGCCCCTTCTTCCCACACGCGGAGCAAAATACCGTTCTGGCCGGACATCACTGACGAGGGTGCTTTGCCAATCCACAGAAATAGCACCGTGGGTGATGCGCTATTCAGACATGAGGCTTGAAGCTCAGTAAATGAAAGGCATTTATTTACTGTTAACGAAGCTACCAGAACTTATATACACTATCCCAGACTGAAGGGGTCCTGGCCAGAGCAGGGACTCTTATACCTCTCCCAGGAGGCGGAGCCCGACTGGGATGTGCCACAACACTACAGTACAAAGGTGTAACAACCCCACCCTAACCCCAACAGCAACAATAGCACAACCCAACAGTAACATATGTACATCCTTGTAGTACTGACCAGCCCCTGGCTCAGCACTATCCAGTGGGAACCAACGATGGTTCACCACAGTGGGCCACCTGGAGCTGCTGCCGCCGTCAGGTCCGAGGTTGAAAGCACGATCGCGCAGTTCCTAGGAGCCGCTGGGTAGAGTTGAGTCGGTGGCTGTACTTGCCACGATGTTCCCATGTGGTCGGTGGGGTAAGTTTCAAGACTTCTGGAGGCTGTTTCCATCGCATCAGCCAATTCCACCGTCTTAGCTAGGTCCAAGTTACCTTGCTCTAGCAGCCGCAGGCGAATATAGGATGAGCCGATTCCCGCCACGAACGCCTCTCGGATCAAATCGTTAGTATATTGAGTAGCCGACACTGGCTTGCAGTTGCAGGCTCTGGCTAGCTGCTGAAGTTCGCGCAGGTACTGTCCCGTCGTTTCGCCGGGCTGCCGCCGTCAAGTGGCTAGTAGGTGCCGAGCATGAATCTCGTTTGGCGGTTTGTTGTACAGCTTCTTAAGTAGTTTGATGGCCCCTTTGTAGTCTTGGGAATCACGGATTGTTGCATACACAGTGTCGCTTACCCTTGCGTGGAGGACCCGCAATCTGTCGGCGTCGTTTTGGACTGCTGTCGAGGCGTCGATATAATCCTAGAAACACTTCAACCAATGGTCGAAAGTGTTCGACGCTCCAGCGGCACGCGGATCTAAGGTAAGCCGATCGGGTTTTAACATTTGCTCCATGGTTTTTTTTTCTTCAAACAAAATTTATTACTAATAAAATTGATGCGCGATTAATTCACTCGGGAGGCTGGATCGTACCCGGGAAATAAAGGCTTTTATTAGCAATAAGAATGGAGCATACTGCTTAACAATACAATCCCAGACTAAAGGGTCACTAGGAAGTGCAGTGACCTTTATACTCCTATAGGAAGGCGGAGCCAACCGGAGTGTACCACAGAACAATACCAACAGGTGGAACACCCCAACCCTAACCCCAACAGTGACAAGAGTAACATATGTACAAGTACCCATAGTGATAACCATCTATGGTTCAGTACCCATAGTGGTAACCATCTATGGTTCAGTACCCATAGTGGTAGCCATCTATGGTTCACCACACCTACCTTATATTAAGCTGATCTATACTCCAGCTAAGACTGTAACACTATATCTGCACCGTGGCACCACCCGGGTGGCACTGCCATGGCAGAACTGCCAGGTTTCCAGGGACAATGCTAAGGTGGCGGGGCCTGAGGGAGTAGACCTGAGGGAGGTCATGAAGGGGGGGGCATGAAGAGGGATCCATTGGGAAGGCCCCAATGCTGGCAATCTATGTTGGGGAGGGGGCTAGGGAAACATGGGGTTGGGGAGAGACTGATGTCCACGATGGGGAGGGAGGGTTCTTCAATTTCACTTTGAGATTGGGGTGCCTTTTAAAAACAGTGCTCGATCTCTTGCCCCACCCCTCTCAGAACCGGTGCAGAACTTGCTCCTCTCCCAATAAATGAGTGTGGAGAAATTACCATCTGATTCGCACCAGACATGTTGGCATGACCACATCGGCTTTCTCACATAAAATGACATTTAGAGCTGGATTCTCCGACCTCGTTCGCAGCCGGGATTCTCCGTTCCCACTGCAATGAACAGAGATTTGGCTGAGCGCCAAATTCTCCATCCTTGCTGGCAGCGGTGGCAGAGTGTGAACAGCCAGAGATTCCGGCCTTAATCATTTTTTGCGATAATTCCACCCAGTATCTCGCTGGATTGATGACCGCCAGAACACGTGGTGCTGTTGCTACTTAATGAATCTGAAAGATATTGTGTTGTGTACTGCCAGCAGCAACTTTGTCCAAAGGGAATACAGTGTCTTGATGGCATGTCAGTGATGTATGTCTGCTTCCCTTACTTCATTTCCAAATGATGAGCTGAATTCTACTGTTTTGAGACTAAGTGGCCCATGCCAGCGGGATAACAAGAAGGTTTCCCGCTGACACTGGCAGGTATGTCAGGTAGGATTCACCCACCTGAAAGATTCGGATGAACTCATTTTGAGAAACCCGCTGGCCAGCCCCACTATTCAAAGATCGGGCCGGCCTTTTTAAAGGGCTCCTGATCTCCGCACTCAGAGACAGGCACCTCACCCAGGCCCTCTCCCCACCCTATCCGTAATCCCACACATTCCCCATGGCTAATCCATTTAACCAACACATCTTTGGACACTAAGGGGCAGTTTAGCATGGCCAATCCACCTAACCTGCACATCTTTGGAGTGTGGGAGGAAACCGGAGCACCCGGAGGAAACCCATGCAGACACAGGGAGAACATGCAAACTCCACACAGACAGTCACCCAAGGTCGGTGTTGAATCTGGGTGACTGTCTTTGTGGAGTTTGCACATTCTCCCTTACTTTGCTTTTCTCATATATTCCCAGTTAGATACATTATTCGTTTTGGCCATACTAAAAACAGAAGAATCACACTACACCCATTATAGAATCATAGAATCATAGAAACCCTACAGTGCAGAAGGAGGCCATTCGGCCCATCAAGTCTGCACCGACCACAATCCCACCCAGGCCCTACCCCCACATATTTTACCCGCTAATCCACGCATCCCAGGACTCTAAGGGGCAATTTTTAACCTGGCCAATCAACCTAACTCGCACATTTTTGGACTATGAAGATTATCTTCAATCTTAAGTAATAATTCCTAAAAATTGTTCGTACGGAATGTAAACAGGAAATATTCTGGATGATTAAATAGTTCCCGATTGTAGCTGCTGCTTCTGGTGAGGTTAACAACTCAAACCACTTCCTCTTTGGTTCTTCCTGCATTTCAAAACAGAGAGTTTTTACTTTAACCAGAGGAAAGCATTACAGTTTAGGGTCTTTCCTCGAACACAGTCTGTATTTCCCTCTTGTCAATTTTCACACAACCTTTCCAGAAGCCATTATTTCCTTGGTGGGGGAAGACAGTGGTGTATTGGTAATGTCACTAGGCAGGTAATCGCAGAGGCCCAGGCTAATGTTCTGGGGATGAGAGTTCATATCCCACCACAGCAGCTGGTGGAATTTAAATTAAATTGATAATCTGGAATTGAAATGCTAGTTTCAGTAATGGTGACCATGAAACCATTGTCATATAATCATCATGGTTCACTAAGGTTAGGGAAAGAAATCTGCTGTTCTCACCTGGTCTGGCCTACATATGATTCCAGACCCACAGCAAATGTGATTGTCTCTTAATTGTCTTCTGAAATGGTGTGGCAAGCTATTCAGTTCAAGGAAAATTGGGGATGGGCAACAAACACTGGTCTTGCCAGTGACACCCACATCCCATGAAATAATGGGAAAAAAAACACAGCTCCCATTCATAATATCTGGCATAAACAACTTCCGAACCTTGTCAAGAAAAATATCTGCCAGCACACATGCCTGTGCATGCTTCCTCTTATAACAACATATTTTTCTATAGCACCTTTAACGTAAGAAGGTGCAATAGAAAAATGTGTCGTTATTCTAGTAGCAGAATTTAAAAACTGTGGATTTTTCATCCTAAGATAATACTCTGAGGTGATCCCAGATGTCTTGAGTTCATGAGGTGGCTGGATGCTCTGTGTCAATATGAGCTTCTTGCAACTGAGCTGAGTGTTGTCTCACATAGCTAATGTGGGCCAAATGCAGGTTGCAATGCTTCTGCTGCTGGCCTTGCCTTCTTTTTGACACATGTTCAGGGAAGTAAGTGAGCTGATGGAAGGACACGAATGATCTGCTCTCTTGAGATAGACCCCTATCTGAGTGGATTCTTACCATACCAGAGGTATCAGATGTGGGCTCTTCAAGGCCACTGACGAGAAGCAATGCATATCTAATGGTACAAACAAGATCAATGAAACAAGATCAGAGTTAGAACATGGTGGGTGGAATATTACGTCCCCATTGCAGTGGAGGTGGGACCAGAAAATGCAGTGAACCTTGTAAAATTCCATTGACTTCAGCAGGACCAAAAATCCTGCTGGCAGGAGGGGCCATAAAATTCCGCAGGGTGGTGCTGATTTCCGACATATTTACCCTCTGAACACGAGCTCCCACTTACAAGACTGGTAATTTACTGTTTTAAGACATTTGTGTGATTCCAAAGCACTGAAAAGCACATTTAAGCCCCAATGTGCAATCATTAACGTAAATTAGAAACAGTTGTGGTCCAAAACATTAATATCAATTTTTATTGATTGTTGTGCATGATGCTCAAAACAACAATCTTTACAATAATCTGAGGTCCCTAACTGCTTCAAGAAGATGATCATCATCCCAGTCCCAAAGAAAAGCCAGGCAGTGTACTTTAATGACTATCGTTCGGGGGCTCTGACATCCATCATTATTAAGTGCTTTGAAAGGTTAGTCACAGCACGAATCAATTCCAGTCTCCCAAAAGGCCTGGATCCATTACAGTTCGCCTATCGCCGCAACAGATCCACAGCAGACGCCATCTCCTTGGCCCTACACTCAACCCTGGAACACCTGGGTAACAAAGACACCAATGTCAGACTTCTATTTATTGACTACAGCTCAGTCTTCAACACCATTATTCCTATGAGACTCATCTCTAAACTCGGTGGCCTGGGCCTCGGCACGTCCCCCTGCGACTGGATCCTAGACTTCCTAACTCACAGACCGCAATCAGTAAGGATAGCAACAACACCTCCTTCAGGATCATCCTCAACACCGGTGCCCCACAAGGCTGTGTGTCCTCAGTCCCACACTATATGCCTTGTACACCTGTGACTGCGTGGCCAAATTCCCCTCTAACTCAATTTTCAAGTTTGCTAATGATACCACCATTGTGGGTCAGATCTCAAACAATGACAAGATGGAGTACAGGAAAGAAATAGAGAATGTGGTGAAATGGTGCGACAACAATAATCTCTCCCTCAATGTCAACAAAATGAAGGAGATAGTCATCAACTTCAGGAAGCATTGTGGAGAATATACCCCTGTCTACATCGATGGGGATGAAGCAGAAATGGTCGAGAGCCTTAGGTTTTTAGGTGTCCAGATCACCAATAATCTGTCTTGGTCCTCCATGCCGACACTATAGTTAAGAAAGCCCACCAACGCCATTACTTTCTCGAAGACTAAGGAAATTTGACATGTCTGTTACGACTCTCACCAACTTTTACAGATGCATCGTAGAAAGCATTCTTTCATAAAAATCATAGAAACCCTAGAAATCATAGAAACCCTACAGTGCAGAAGGAGGCCATTCGGCCCATCGAGTCTGCACCGACCACAATCCCACCCAGGCCCTGCCCCCATATCCCTACATATTTACCTGCTAATCCCTCTAACCTACGCATCTCAGGACACTAAGGGGCAATTTTAGCATGGCCAATCAACCTAACCCGCACATCTTTGGACTGTGGGAGGAAACCGGAGCACCCGGAGGAAACCCACGCAGACACGAGGAGAATGTGAAAACTCCACACAGACAGTGACCCAAGCCGGGAATCGAACCTGGGTCCCTGGAGCTGTGAAGCAGCAGTGCTAACCACTGCGCTACCGTGCCGCATTTCTGGTTATATCACAGCTTTGTATGGCTCCTGCTCTGTCCAAGACCACAAAAAACGACAAAGGGTCATGAATGAAGCCCAGTCCATCACTCAAACCAGCCTCACACCCATTGACACTGCCTACACTTCCCACTGTCTCGGAAAAGCAGCCAGCATAATTAACGACCCCACCCACCCCGCACATACTTTCTTCCACCTTCTTCCGTCGGGAAAAAGATACAAAAGTCTGAGGATATGTACCAACTGACTCACGAACAGCTTCTTTCCTGCTGCAATCAGATTTTTGAATGGACCTACCTTGCATTAAGTTGATCTTTCTCTATACCCTAGCTGTGACTGTAACACTACATTCTGCACCCTCACCTTTCCTTCTCTATGTATTGTATGTTTTGTCTGTATAGTGCGCAGGAAACAATACTTTTCACTGTATACTAATACTTGTGACAATAATAAATCAAATCAAAGCAAAGGTAGCTGGTCAGCCCCTGATCTGGCTTTTAGGAAAATGGCTTGGGGGTGAGATGGTGCTGGAAGACTGGCATGCTGGCTGGCCTCACAAAATTCTTCTTCCGCTTCCATAGTGGTACAAAGATCTTGTCCCATTTTGTCCCTTCTATTGTTAAAACTAAGATGTGCCTACATTTCACTGATTTGCTGTGTCTTATGTTCCGATTGCTAAATCTTCTGTCTCTTACCAAACACTGTTAGTAAAACAAACCTCAATGCTATTTCATCTTTATTGCAGCAGTTTCAAAGAGATTTGGATCATGACGTAAGCAGTTAATAGGTTTAACTGGGGTTGCTACGATTACTACGGGTGCACAGATTAATATCTCTTTTAGTTTATAATCTGTTCATATGCTTTCTTTTATCTATCTTAATGTTTTGGATCATTTCATATGGTGATGAATTGTACGTGTAGGTAGTTCAATTAGGGGCAGGTTATTGTGTGGGCATGCTCCCAAAACAGAACTGGGATTCATATATCTGGGTTTTTACTTTTAATCTTGTCACAAGCTGCCAGCAAATATCTTGGTATCAAGAATATTGCCAGGGGGCAGGGAAGGAAATGAGCATTATGTGGCATTCCTATCTGATGAAGATGTCATGCTAACTATCCAACAGAGATTTGGCATATTGTGTGCTAGGCTATGAATAGCTCCTGATGAACAGAGAATGTTCTGTTCTGCAACAGAATATCGGAGCTGTTGAGGCTATTGTCTCGATGAATGCTTTCAAACCTGCATCTGTAGGGATTTCCACAGTGCAAAGTAAGGTAATTGTGCGAAATCTGAATTGCTGTCAGTGCAATTTCCATTTCATAATTGGCGTGATGTTTCTGTAGCCAAAATAAGTAAAAATGTTTTCTTCATCTAGTTTGGGATTGCTGCTTTTAGCTTTCGAAGCCTTAGAATAAAGAGTCCTTGGAAGTCTGACAGTACTCCTAGGTAGTTCAACAGAGACAAGTTTGAAAACTCAAACACTATAACACCACTTCGCAATAACTGTTCTCTTCAGAAAAAACACTAGAATTTTGTCATAATGGAGGCTGGGAGATGCCCAAACTGAGATACGCAGTCTGTAGGTCAAAGCCCTGATCAGCTCCAAGTTACTGACCAGAGTCTTCTGAAGTATCCTCAATGGAAGCTCAGCAGTATTTCCCTTCGCAACCTCCCCAACTGAGTAAACAGATTTTCTTGAATACTACAATACATAGTTGAGGCAAGAAATAAAGAATTGAATTATTTCTGTTGAATATTGTTACAACATAGAGGTTAATCCCCTTTACCTCACGTTGTAATCTGCTACAATTATTTGAGAAGGTGTTATCTGTTCTCAGTTAATGATTAGAGGTTCATTAATGTAAAGGCATGACACTCACTTTAAGTGAATAATTAACAAGGTATTTTATTTAAATATCCAGGAACCTTAACTAAACAAGTAACATTTTAACCAAGGCACGTTTCAACTGAAATGCTATTTGAATGATACAAGGAACAGTAATAATGGAAGTTTAGTCACTCTCAAAAAAATATACATAACCAGGTCTGATAGCAGTCAGAGGCTTTGGAGTTCTTAGGTAGTTGTCTGCTGTCTGTAAGGTCTTTCTGACTCAGTATCCTTCTGCTAAATAGCTGGATAATTCTGTTAAGAGATGTTTAAACTGGCAGGGTGGAGGGCTGCTCTAGAGATGAATGCTGGCCCTTTGACTGGCTGCCCTGGCCTCTGGAGATGTTCTCCCAGGATATTCTCTCTTGGAATGGCTGTTGCTTTGGCTTTTATACCTGCTATGATCTCGCAATTTTCTTACACCGCGATTGGTTTGAGGCTGTCAACACTGTCAAATTCAAATCTGATAGGCTCTTAATAGTTGAGCATCTTCTTTAACCTCATAGGCTAACAAAAATGCAAAAACCTGCAGAGCTGGTTACCAAGGCAACTCTGATGCTTTTGGTCCCCTTTGAAATAATTGTTGCAACCTGCAGTCTGTGTGCACTCTGCTTTTTAGCACAGAACTCGAAAACAGTTTTTAAAGGGAACATGTAGGTGACATGTTTTCTTTCCCTCTAACGTTTTTTTACAATTCTTTTGTCTTAATAAATATCTTTACATCTTTACAAACTCAACTTCACAACAATATAGACAGATGCAATTGAGTTATTGAATATTTATTTTTGATTTGGATTTGGCGTTTATGTTAATATCTGTGTTGAAGTAAAAGCTAGATCCATATGTCTGGACTGGAGGAAGGCAATTGATGGTGGTAGATAGAATGCGAGAATGAGGGTTGCAGACTTGTATGGTTCAGTAAAGTGCTCTTGGATGAGCCGCTGTGCAAGAAGTCTGGTAAGTTGTGATCAATGTTGCTCCTGCTTCTCCTCTTTATGCTGCTCTTTCTCCTCTTGCACTTCTTTCTGTCCAGCAGGTGTTAAAGACTGGGCCTTCATTGTGATAAAATTATGCACATATGCCTATAAATCTGGAAATATGATCAGGATTGTATTACAAAGAATAGGAACATTGAGCTTATAGCAGGAGTAGGCCATTTGACCCTTTGAGCCTGTTGCACCATTCAACATGAGCATGGCTGATCTGGTTGTGGTTTCAATTCCACTTTCCTGTCTGCCCCCCGTAACCCATGATGCCCTTGTCAATCAAAAGTCTATTTAGCTAAGCCTTGAATAAATTCAATGACCCTGCTCCCACTGCTTTCTGGGGAAAATAATTCCACAGTCTGAAAGAAAACGATCCTCCTCATCTCCATCTTAAAAGGGAGACGTCTTATTTTTAAACTGTGTCCTCTGGTTCTCATCTCCCCCATAAGAGGAAACATTCTCTCAGTATCTACCCTATCAAGTTCCTTCAAGAACTTTTATATTTCAATAAGATCACCCTTCATTCTTCTAAACTCCAGTGGGTAAAGGCCCAACCTGTTAAACCTTTCTTCATAAGATAAACCTTCATTCCAGGAATGAGTTGAGTGAACCTTCTCTGTACTGCCTCAAACACAATTATATCATTTTTTAAATAGAGAGCCAGCTTGTACCCACATGTGGTCTCACCAATGCTGCAGTAAAATGTCCCTACTTTTATATTCCATTCCCCTTGCAATAAATGCCAACATTTCATTTGCCTACCTAATCACTTGCTGAACCTGCATACTAATGTTTTGTGATTCATACATAGGACACCCAGATTCCTCTGTACCACTGATTCTGCAATCTCTCTCTACTTAAATAGCATCCTGTTTTTCTATTCTTCCTGCCAAAGGAAGAATTTTCACATTGTAGTCCTCCTGTCAAATATTTTGCCCATTCAATTAACCTATCTATATTCTAAATATCTCGCAGGAAGTGCAAATATTGCTTGAAAATGCCAACCATCTGCTTGATGACATTTCTAATGCACACACAGTGCACACAATGTCTGTGGATCCGTGTGCATTAAATTAGGATCAGTGCATGATGAGTTAAAATGGCTTTCTGCTGAATATGTGATTGTAAGGCTCAACATGGGATTGTAAGCCATTGTGATTGTGTAAAGGGGCAAAGGAAATGGCATCTCTACAGATAAAATGGATGATGCAATATCAGAAAAGCACTCAGCAATGATTGCGATGATCTGGAATATGCCTATCTGATCACTGGTGGTTATGAGAAATGGTACTGAGTTAAATGAGGCAATGTAACCATGGTAATGGAATAATTGGAAGGGATTGATAAGGACAAATGAATTCTAGTTATGTGAATGTACTATTATTTAACTACAAATAATTAATTATGCTATGCATCTGAGTTTCACTACATTAATAGGTTATACTGTCACCCACATGTATCTTTGCTTCACTGTAACTTATTGATAATGTGCATGAAATGTAATGATTATATTAATAGAAAAAAATAGTATTTAGGTATGAGGGACTGTATAAGGGCACTCATTCTCCATTGTGAACTGTGATATCTCAATAAAGCCATTGTTATTACTGCATATGTGTGTACTTTTGGTATTTAAAGTAACAGGACAAACTAAAACAAGAAAGCAATTTAACACAGATCCCAGACAGGAGCTCTACACTTGTACCCAGCCTCCTGGCAGGGTCCATGTCTGAAGAGGTATCCTTCATCATCCAATACCCATCTGGTGACTTACCAAGAAGCCCAGCTTAGATTTGTTCAATGTGTTGCCTATGATCACAAACAGGCTGGACATTGAAAGAACTGTGCGGACAGATGCCTAGATGATGATGGGCAGCATGGTACAGAAGCCAATGTACATGCCGTTTATGGCACCCTGGTGAAACCTATCAAGCAGGTGAAATATGAACTTCTTTTACCCTGCTTCACTCTGTCATCGAAATCATAGAAAACCTACAGTGCAGAAGGAAGCCATTCAGCCCATCGAGTCAGCACGGACAACAATCCCACCCCAGGCCCTATCCTCACGACCCCACACATTTACCCTGCTAATCACTCTAACCTACACATCCCGGGCCACTAAGGGGCAATTTAGCATGGCCAATCAACCGAACACATACATCTTTGACTGTGAGAGGAAACCGGAGCACCTGGAGGAAATACACGCAGACAAGGGGGGAATGTGCAAACTCCACACAGACAGTGATCCAAGCGGGGAACTGTGAGGTAGCAGTGCTAACCACTGTGCCATTGTGCAGTCCATTTCTTTTGGAAATAATGGGCTGAATCTTACCAAAGAATGACAAAGTGTCATGATCTGACTGAAAACTGAGGTGTTTCTCTCCAGATAAACAGACAGGTTTTCTCTCATGGCACTTCGTAAGAAAAAAGCCAGGGGGCTGGGGGGGTGGGTGCGTGTTTCACACCATCGTTTTGAGGGACTGAGCCTAAAGGTGCTGGCAAAGTCTAGTGATTGGGACTCCTAAACGGTCATCACCAGAATCTCTCTCCCCACTTCATGCTCTCTCTCCCCCACTGCTCCCGCTTCCCCGATGAGGTTTCCACCAGGGTCTGCCCCAACTTTGCTCCTTGGCCAGGGGGCAGTGCCTGGGCAAGTCCCTTTTCCCCGGAGGCTATACTTACCTTAATGCCCCCAGAGGGATCCCCATGACAGGTCCATGTCTGAGTGAATCTGTTGTAAACGTTGGCGAAGTTTGAAAATGCGGCATGGTGGGGGTAATATGGCAAGTGGGCCTGATAACTATATTAAAATTTCTGTTTACCATTAAAATTCATTAAAATACATTAAAATGAGATTCCCGCCAGATTTTCAGTCCATGTTGCCACGACGGTGAACGGGGCTGAAAATCACCCCCCAGTGTTGCTATTGCTCCTGGTGTAACAAGCTTTGGTCACCTCTGATACAATGGTGAATATCACAATGGAAAATGTCACTGGTGTCACCCACTGCAGTCTGGATCCACTCTATGGCATGAATGTTAATGGCCACATTTTGTCCCACAAAATGCCGGATGGACTGGAAAAGCCAATTGCATTTGCCTCCAGGACATTATTAGATGCAGAAAAAAAGTATTTTCAGATAGACAAGGAAAGTTTGGTAGTAATTTATGCTGTGAAGAAGTTTCATCAAAATATATATGGTAGATATTTCACCATAGTGTCAGGTCACAAACCTTTGTCGGGGTTATTCCGTGGGAATAAACATGCGCCACCAATTGCCTCTGCAAGGATGCAGAAATGGGCTCTATTGCCAGCTGTGTACAGCTACTCTTTTCAGCATCATACAGGGACAATACGGATGCACTGAGCCACTTATCTCTTCCTCAAACAATCTCCACACCACCGGTACCACAAGAAGTCATGATGTCTTTACACTTGTTAGAGATTTTGCCAGTTTCAGCAAATCACATAAAAACTTAGATCAAAAGAGACACAGTACTGTCTAATGTTAAGACAATGGCAATGCAAGGATGGTGATAAGTCAGAGCAACTTAAATCATACCAGCAATGCAAAACAGGTAAGGAGGGGCGATTTGCCATTCCAATCTGCTAATTTCTTTGTTGGGTTCGGTCAGGCATGCGTGCGCCGATTCGTGGGATTTGCTCATGCGTTCCTGATGCATGTGCATCTCCCACCTCTGGAAATCAGGTGCGGTCAGGACCACACAGGAAACCGGCAGGAACACAGGTAAAATGACAGGTAAGTCATTTTAATCTATTTTCAATGTTCTTTGCATGTAGTTATCGGGCCCGGGATTGAATTCTTTGGGCCTGACAGCATCTCTCACCCCGCCAGCATAATTCCACTCCGGCGCGGTTTAGAGTAGCTCCCCACTTTCGGGAAACTAGCGGGAGACCCCGCTGGAGTGAAGGGGGGGGCAATCGGGGCCCCCCAGGGGGCCGGGTGGCAGGGGTGTTGCCCCCTGGGCGGGGGCACCCTGGCAGTGCCAGCATGTGCCCCCTGGCACTGCCCAAGGGGCAAAGTGCCCATGCCCAGAGGACACCTTGCCAATGCTCATCAGGCATCGGGCAGTGCCAAGGGGTTCGGGCCAATGGGGCAGCCAGCTGGGGCAGGATGTAGGGGGCGATTGGTGGGGGTGGGGGGGTCCCGCTGCCACTCTGCCATTTGGATCCGGTTGGGACTGGAGGGAGGCCAGTGAACGGGGCGGGCTGGGGGGATCTGCCAAGAGGGTCTGTATTTCGTTGGGGGGGGAGGGGATTTTGCAGGGTGGGGGAGATCATCACTGTTGGGAGAGGGGGTGCTGGGGATTGGGGTGCTCTGGGACTTGGGGGGGGGGGGACGGGGCGGTGGTCGGGGCTGGCCCAGGAATCTTTGTGGGGGCCACAATTGGGCTGTTGTGGGGGGGGTGAAGGAGAGACCTGGGCTGGCCAGCGATTGAGCTGGCCAGCAAACAGGGAGACTGACAGATTGGGGCCACTGCGCATGCGCAGAGTTCCAGAACTATCAGACTCTGGCGTGAATAGGCCCCGCCCCCCCCCCCGAGCTTTTAATGATATTCACAATTGTGATCTCTGCATTACAGAGTGTGGGAGATTCGAGTCTGAACTCCAACTGAAAAAACAATCATGAATTACACTATTTTTCCCGCCAATTCTGCACTTAGAATTTTCTTGGGAGAATCTCCCCAAGATGTGAAGAAGCCATGTTATCGTGGGGGCGCTTGTTATGGTGCAACCCCAAGGGCAACGGCTTTTATGACAAGAATTGCATGATGCACACTGAGGCCAAAATAGGATGAAAGCATTTGAAGTTATATTTCATGGCCGGGCATCGATAAAGAAATCGAAAGAATGGTCAACCAGTGCCTGAGTTGTGAAGCCCAGCAGCCATTGCCACCACCAGCAAACATGTACCCATGAGCATGGCCAATAGGCCAGGGACAAGACTACACATAGATTTTGCAGGTCTGTTCATGGGACATGTGGTTCTTATTTTGGTTGATGCACATTCCAAAAGGTTGGATGTTCAATTAATGAAGGCCATAGCCACCATTGATAAATTGAGGCAGATTGTTGCCATTCACTGCATCCCAGAGTTCATAGTGTCTGAAAATGGCACAGCATTTACTGTGGTCGAATTTTGGAAATTTGTAAAGTCAAATGGTGTTCGCTATGTTCGGTCAGCACCTTATCACCCAGCTTCCAATGGGTTAGCAGAATGAGTTGTACAAATGTTCAAATCATCAATGAAAAAGAAAGCTCATAGCCTGGAGGTGAGATGCTAAAGTGACTGTTGAGTTGAAGAGAGACAGCAAGTCACACAGATTAGTTAGTTATTCTGGTTTCCAATCAGAAAATGATTCAGCCATTCCAGCAGGGACGAAATCCACAAAAACAGTGTCAGTTTCCCATGTAGTCCAATGACACCCTCACCACTACCCATAGCTTGATACTTTCACCCACTCTTAATTGTCAGGCTGCTTGTCTGATTCCAGTTCCGGAATGGGTAGAAATTTATTCCAAGCAAACATTTAGAATACAAAGTTATGATTTCAATCTTCTACAATAAACTGAATTCTCTCACCACTGACTCCATTCCTCTCCGTGGCAACTGTCTGAGGCTGGACCAGACTGCATGCACACTTGATATCCGGACCATCACTAAAATCACCTATTTTCACCTCTGTAAAATTACCCAGATTTGCTCCTGCCTCAGTTGATCTGCTATTGAAACCCTCTTCCATTATCATAGTGCAGAAGAGGTCCATTGAGTCTGCACCGACTCTGACTTCCCTCTGCCCTATCCCCGTAACCCCACACATTTACCATGGTTAATCCATCTAACCTACACATCTTGGGATACTAAATGGCAATTTAGTATGGCCAATCCCCCTAACCTGCACATCTTTAGACTGTGGGAAGAAATTAGAGCACCCAGAGGAAACCCTGCAAACACGGGGAGAATGTGCAAACTCCACTCAGTCACCCAAGGCTGGAATTGAACCTGGGTCTCTGGAGCTGTGAGGCTGCAGTGCTAATCACTGTGCCATCGTGCCACTGATGGTGTCTACACTTGACCATTCCTATACATTCCTGGTTGGCCTCCTGCATTTTACCTCTGAATATGTGAATTCGGGGAAGGAATAGGCCATGTGGTCCCTTGAACATGCTCCACCATTAAATAAGATCAGATTGTGGTCTCAACACCACTTACCTGCCTTCCTCCTGAACCCTTTGCCACACTTGTTAGTCAAGATTCTATCTATTCTGCCTTAAAAATATTCAATAACCCTGCCTCTGCCACTCTCTGGGTGCCACAGACTCACAACGCTCCTCCCAGTCTTAGATGCGAAAGCTCACAATGCTGAGCACGCCTGAGAAACCAGCGCGGAACACTCCATCATTGTCGCAGTTTTGACTCTTAGAAATTTTTTGAGAAAATTCCTCCCGTCCTTTCAGCATCGATTCTGTCAAGTCCCCTCAGGATCTCATATGTTTCAATAAGTTCACATCTCATTATTTTGAACTGAAATGGAAACAGGCCCTACCTGTTCTTGTAAGATAACCCACTCATCTGAAGAATCAGTCAGGTGAATCTTCTCTGAATTGCTTCTAATGCAATTATTTCCTTTCTTGAATAAGTAGATCGAAAGTGTAGAGTACTCTCGATAGAAACATAGAAAACTACAGCACAAAACAGGCCCTTCGGCCCCACAAGTTGTGCCGAACATATCCCTAACTTTTAGGCCTACCTATAACCCTCCATCCTATTAAGTCCCATGTACTCATCCAGAGTCTCTTAAAAGACCCTATTGAGTTTGCCTCCACCACCACTGACGGCAGTTGATTCCACTCGCCCACTACCTTCTGTGTGAAAAACCTCTCCCTAACATCTCCCCTGTACCTACACCCCAGCACCATAAACCTGTGTCCTCTCGTAGCAGCCATTTCCACCCTGGGAAAAAGCCTCTGAGAGTCCACCCGATCTATGCCTCTCAACATCTTATATACCTCTATTTGGTCTCCTCTCATCCTACATCTCTCCAAGGAGAAAAGACCGAGCTCCCTCAGCCTATCCTCATAAGGCATGCCACTCAATCCAGGCAACATCCTTGTAAATCGCCTCTGCGCCCTTTCAATTTTTTCCACATCCTTCCTGTAATGAGGCGACCAGAACTGAGCACAGTACTCCAAGTGGGGTCTGACGAGGGTCTTATATAGCTGCATCATTATCCCCGGACTCCTAAACTCAATCCCTCGATTGATAAAGGCCAGCACACCATACGCCTTCTCGCAAATAAGTTATTTGTGATCTCGCAAATAACTTATACATCTGTAGCAAAGCACCCCTACTTTATTATATTCCACTTCCTTTGAAGTAAACTGCAACATTCAAAAATGCTTGATTTCAATTTTATCATCCAAAACTCTGCTTCCCATGTCCTAACTCACGCCACCTCATTCACCCATCACCTATGCTAACTGACCTTCATTGGCAACCAGTTCAGTAACATCGACGTTTGAAAATGTCCATCCTTATTTTCATATTTCTCCATCGTCTTGTCCTTCGCTATCTTTGTATTCTTCTTCAGCCCAAACCACCCAAAATATCTGCACTCCTTCAATTTGGCTATTTAAGCATCCCTGGGTTTCATTCATCTGACGAAGGAGCAGCAAACGCTCCGAAAGCTAGTGGCGTTTGCTACCAAATAAACCTGTTGGACTTTAACCTGGTGTTGTGAGACTTGTTACTGTTTTCACTTCCCCGCCATTGACCGTCTTACCTTCAGCTGCCAAGACCCCAATGCTCTGGAATTTCCTCCTTAATGTTCTCCCATGGCCTTTCCCCATCCTCATTGAAAATACTCCTGACAACTACCTATCTGACCAAGAGTTTGGTCATTTGCCCAAAAAGCATTTTTGCAGGCCAGGGCTGTATCTTGTTTGAGAATGTTGCTGCAAAGTGCTTTTGGGTCATTTCTTTCGTTAAAAGTCGACATGTAACTACAAATCGTTGAAGTGGCCCAAAGGGGAACTGATCGCTTTGTAAACCGCTGTCAGATAGACAAGTGCAGATTACAACAACCTCCTCTGTTATGCAGTTAAGCAGGGTGTTATGGTGACAGACGCTGAGCTTGGAATTTATTCGCTCAATTGATTTTACATTGCACACATTATTATTAACGCTCTGCTCTGTCTGCGCCCTGCAGATTCATTGCCCCGCCCCCGCCTGCCAAGAGCAACACTGCAGCACAAAAGCCCCGCCCCTCCAGCTCAGTGTGCGCAGGCGCAGTGCTGCAGTACCCGGGGCCACGCCCCCTCGGTACCGGTGTGCGCAGGCGCAGTGCCGCAGTGGCCGGAGCCTTTCCCTCCAGCTCAGTTTGCGCAGGCGCGGCGCTGCAATCGCCGGGGCCACGCCCCCTCCGGCCCGCTGTGCGCAGGCGCAGTGCCGCAATGAACGGAGCCACGCCCCTTCCGGCACGCTGTGCGCAGGCGCAGTGCAGTTGCGGTGCGTTGCGTTGGTTGAGAGCGAGCGGCCTGAAAGCGGCTCCGGAGCGGTGGGACGCGGTGAGTTGCAGCTCTTCCGGTCTCTGAACCCTGTTCCCTCTTTTCCTTCCAGCCACCGAGCAGCCGGAGGCGGGGATGGGTCCGGGTGGCCATTCCGCCATCCCCCGATGAAAGCGGGTGTTATGTAACGGGTGTCCCTCGCGCAGTGGGAACGGGGCCGTGGCTCGGATTTCGGTTCAAATTAAAATTCCGTTTCACAGCAAACGGCAACTTTTCCCATTCAGATTCCTCCAGCCGCAAACCAAGGGGTTCGGGGTGAAGCAGGGGAAAGAGTTCAACCCCCACACCAACCGTAATGTGCTGCTCACCCAGCTCCCACAACAACTCTCATCCCCAGAGTGTGTCACCCCCCCATCCCCAGTGTGTGTCACCCCCCCATCCCCAGTGTGTGTCACCCCCCCATCCCCAGTGTGTGTCACCCCCCCATCCCCAGTGTGTGTCACCCCCCCATCCCCAGTGTGTGTCACCCCCCCATCCCCAGTGTGTGTCACCCCCCCATCCCCAGTGTGTGTCACCCCCCCATCCCCAGTGTGTGTCACCCCCCCATCCCCAGTGTGTGTCACCCCCCCATCCCCAGTGTGTGTCACCCCCCCATCCCCAGTGTGTGTCACCCCCCCATCCCCAGTGTGTGTCACCCCCCCATCCCCAGTGTGTGTCACCCCCCCATCCCCAGTGTGTGTCACCCCCCCATCCCCAGTGTGTGTCACCCCCCCATCCCCAGTGTGTGTCACCCCCCCATCCCCAGTGTGTGTCACCCCCCCATCCCCAGTGTGTGTCACCCCCCATCCCCAGTGTGTGTCACCCCCCCATCCCCAGTGTGTGTCACCCCCCCATCCCCAGTGTGTGTCACCCCCCCATCCCCAGTGTGTGTCACCCCCCCATCCCCAGTGTGTGTCACCCCCCCATCCCCAGTGTGTGTCACCCCCCCATCCCCAGTGTGTCACCCCCCCATCCCCAGTGTGTCACCCCCCCATCCCCAGTGTGTGTCACCCCCCCATCCCCAGTGTGTGTCACCCCCCCATCCCCAGTGTGTGTCACCCCCCCATCCCCAGTGTGTGTCACCCCCCCATCCCCAGTGTGTGTCACCCCGCCATCCCCAGTGTGTGTCACCCCGCCATCCCCGGTGTGTGTCACCCCCCCATCCCCAGTGTGTGTCACCCCCCCCATCCCCGGTGTGTGTCACCCCCCCCATCCCCGGTGTGTGTCACCCCCCCCATCCCCGGTGTGTGTCACCCCCCCATCCCCGGTGTGTGTCACCCCCCCATCCCCGGTGTGTGTCACCCCCCCATCCCCGGTGTGTGTCACCCCCCCATCCCCGGTGTGTGTCACCCCCCCATCCCCGGTGTGTGTCACCCCCCCATCCCCAGTGTGTGTCACCCCCCCATCCCCAGTGTGTGTCACCCCCCCATCCCCAGTGTGTGTCACCCCCCCATCCCCAGTGTGTGTCACCCCCCCATCCCCAGTGTGTGTCACCCCCCCATCCCCAGTGTGTGTCACCCCCCCATCCCCAGTGTGTGTCACCCCCCATCCCCAGTGTGTGTCACCCCCACATCCCCAGTGTGTGTCACCCCCCCACCCCAGTGTGTGTCACCCCCCCATCCCCAGTGTGTGTCACCCCCCCATCCCCAGTGTGTGTCACCCCCCCATCCCCAGTGTGTGTCACCCCCCCAACACCAGTGTGTCACCCCCCCATCCCCAGTGTGTGTCACCCCCCCATCCTCAGTGTGTGTCACCCCCCCATCCCCAGTGTGTGTCACCCCCCCATCCCCAGTGTGTGTCACCCCCCATCCCCGGTGTGTGTCACCCCCCCATCCCCGGTGTGTGTCACCCCCCCATCCCCGGTGTGTGTCACCCCCCCATCCCCGGTGTGTGTCACCCCCCCATCCCCGGTGTGTGTCACCCCCCCATCCCCGGTGTGTGTCACCCCCCCATCCCCGGTGTGTGTCACCCCCCCATCCCCGGTGTGTGTCACCCCCCCATCCCCGGTGTGTGTCACCCCCCCATCCCCGGTGTGTGTCACCCCCCCATCCCCGGTGTGTGTCACCCCCCCATCCCCGGTGTGTGTCACCCCCCCATCCCCGGTGTGTGTCACCCCCCCATCCCCGGTGTGTGTCACCCCCCCATCCCCGGTGTGTGATCAGCCCCCATTCCCAGTGTGCGTCACCCTCCCCATCCCCAGTGTGCGTCAAACCACCATCCCCAGTGGGTGTCACCCCCCCATCCCCAGTGGGTGTCACCCCCCCATCCCCAGTGTGTGTCACCCCCCCATCCCCAGTGGGTGTCACCCCCCCATCCCCAGTGGGTGTCACCCCCCCATCCCCAGTGGGTGTCACCCCCCCATCCCCAGTCTGTGTCACCCCCCCATCCCCAGTGTGTGTCACCCCCCATCCCCAGTGTGTGTCACCCCCCCATCCCCAGTGTGTGTCACCCCCCCATCCCCAGTGTGTGTCACCCCCCATCCCCAGTGTGTGTCACCCCCCCATCCCCAGTGTGTGTCACCCCCCCATCCCCAGTGTGTGTCACCCCCCCATCCCCAGTGTGTGTCACCCCCCCATCCCCAGTGTGTGTCACCCCCCCATCCCCAGTGTGTGTCACCCCCCCATCCCCAGTGTGTGTCACCCCCCCATCCCCAGTGTGTGTCACCCCCGCATCCCCAGTGTGTGTCACCCCCCCCCATCCCCAGTGTGTGTCACCCCCCCCCAACCCCCAGTGTGTGTCACCCCCCCCCCACCCCCAGTGTGTGTCACCCCCCCCCCCACCCTCAGTGTGTGTCAAACCCCATCCCCGGTGTGTGATCACCCCCACATCCCCAGAGTGTGTCAAACCCCATCCCCGGTGTGTGTCACCCCCCCATCCCCGGTGTGTGTCACCCCCCCATCCCCGGTGTGTGTCACCCCCCCATCCCCGGTGTGTGTCACCCCCCCATCCCCGGTGTGTGATCAGCCCCCATCCCCAGTGTGCGTCACTCTCCCCATCCCCAGTGTGCGTCAAACCACCATCCCCAGTGGGTGTCACCCCCCCATCCCCAGTGGGTGTCACCCCCCCATCCCCAGTGGGTGTCACCCCCCCATCCCCAGTGGGTGTCACCCCCTCATCCCCAGTGGGTGTCACCCCCCCATCCCCAGTGTGTGTCACCCCCCCATCCCCAGTGTGTGTCACCCCCCCATCCCCAGTGTGTGTCACCCCCCCATCCCCAGTGTGTGTCACCCCCCCATCCCCAGTGTGTGTCACCCCCCCATCCCCAGTGTGTGTCACCCCCCCATCCCCAGTGTGTGTCACCCCCCCATCCCCAGTGTGTGTCACCCCCCCATCCCCAGTGTGTGTCACCCCCCCATCCCCAGTGTGTGTCACCCCCCCATCCCCAGTGTGTGTCACCCCCCCATCCCCAGTGTGTGTCACCCCCCCATCCCCAGTGTGTGTCACCCCCCCATCCCCAGTGTGTGTCACCCCCCCATCCCCAGTGTGTGTCACCCCCCCATCCTCAGTGTGTGTCACCCCCCCATCCCCAGTGTGTGTCACCCCCCCATCCCCAGTGTGTGTCACCCCCCCATCCCCAGTGTGTGTCACCCCCCCATCCCCAGTGTGTGTCACCCCTCATCCCCAGTGTGTGTCACCCCCCCCCAACCCCCAGTGTGTGTCACCCCCCCCCACCCCCAGTGTGTGTCACCCCCCCCCCCCCACCCTCAGTGTGTGTCAAACCCCATCCCCGGTGTGTGATCACCCCCACATCCCCAGAGTGTGTCAAACCCCATCCCCGGTGTGTGTGATCACCCCCACATCCCCAGTGTGTGATCACCCCCACATCCCCAGTGTGTGATCACCCCCCATCCCCAGTGTGTGTCAAACCCCATCCCCAGTGTGTGTGATCACCCCCACATCCCCAGTGTGTGATCACCCCCCATCCCCAGTGTGTGTCACCCTCCCCATCCCCAGTGTGTGTCACCATCCCCATCCCCAGTGTGTGTCACCCTCCCCATCCCCAGTGTGTGTCACCCCCCCATCCCCAGTGTGTGTCACCCCCCCATCCCCAGTGTGTGTCACCCCCCCATCCCCAGTGTGTGTCACCCCCCCATCCCCAGTGTGTGTCACCCCCCCATCCCCAGTGTGTGTCACCCCCCCATCCCCAGTGTGTGTCACCCCCCCATCCCCAGTGTGTGTCACCCCCCCATCCCCAGTGTGTGTCACCCCCCCATCCCCAGTGTGTGTCACCCCCCCATCCCCAGTGTGTGTCACCCCCCCATCCCCAGTGTGTGTCACCCCCCCATCCCCAGTGTGTGTCACCCCCCCATCCCCAGTTTGTGTCCCCCCCCCATCCCCAGTGTGTGTCACCCCCCCATCCCCAGTGTGTGTCACCGCCCCATCCCCAGTGTGTGATCACCCCCCATCCCCAGTGTGTGATCACCCACCATCCCCAGTGTGTGTCACCCCCCCATCCCCAGTGTGTGTCACCCCCCATCCCCAGTGTGTGTCACCCCCCATCCCCAGTGTGTGTCACCCCCCACCCCCAGTGTGTGTCACCCCCCCATCCCCAGTGTGTGTCACCGCCCCATCCCCAGTGTGTGATCACCCCCCATCCCCAGTGTGTGATCCCCCCCCATCCCCAGTGTGTGATCCCCCCCCATCCCCAGTGTGTGATCACCCCCCATCCCCAGTGTGTGATCACCCCCCATCCCCAGTGTGTGATTTCGGTTCAAATTAAAATTCCGTTGCACAGCAAAGGGCAACTTTTCCCATTCAGATTCCTCCAGCCGCAAACCGAGAGGTTCGGGGTGAAGCAGGGGAAAGAGTTCAACCCCCACACCGACCGTTATGTGCTCCTCACCCAACTCCCACAACAACTCTCGTCCCCAGTGTGTGTCACCCCCCCATCCCCAGTGTGTGTCACCCCCCACCCCCAGTGTGTGTCACCCCCCACCCCCAGTGTGTGTCACCCCCGACCCCCAGTGTGTGTCACCCCCCACCCCCAGTGTGTGTCGCCCCCCACCCCCAGTGGGTGTCACCCCCCACCCCCAGTGTGTGTCACCCCCCACCCCCAGTGTGTGTCACCCCCCACCCCCAGTGTGTGTCACCCCCCACCCCCAGTGTGTGTCACCCCCCACCCCCAGTGTGTGTCACCCCCCACCCCCAGTGTGTGTCACCCCCCACCCCCAGTGTGTGTCACCCCCCACCCCCAGTGTGTGTCACCCCCCACCCCCAGTGTGTGTCACCCCCCACCCCCAGTGTGTGTCACCCCCCACCCCCAGTGTGTGTCACCCCCCACCCCCAGTGTGTGTCACCCCCCACCCCCAGTGTGTGTCACCCCCCACCCCCAGTGTGTGTCACCCCCCACCCCCAGTGTGTGTCACCCCCCACCCCCAGTGTGTGTCACCCCCCACCCCCAGTGTGTGTCACCCCCCACCCCCAGTGTGTGTCACCCCCCACCCCCAGTGTGTGTCACCCCCCACCCCCAGTGTGTGTCACCCCCCACCCCCAGTGTGTGTCACCCCCCACCCCCAGTGTGTGTCACCCCCCACCCCCAGTGTGTGTCACCCCCCACCCCCAGTGTGTGTCACCCCCCACCCCCAGTGTGTGTCACCCCCCACCCCCAGTGTGTGTCACCCCCCACCCCCAGTGTGTGTCACCCCCCACCCCCAGTGTGTGTCACCCCCCACCCCCAGTGTGTGTCACCCCCCACCCCCAGTGTGTGTCACCCCCCACCCCCAGTGTGTGTCACCCCCCACCCCCAGTGTGTGTCACCCCCCACCCCCAGTGTGTGTCACCCCCCACCCCCAGTGTGTGTCACCCCCCACCCCCAGTGTGTGTCACCCCCCACCCCCAGTGTGTGTCACCCCCCACCCCCAGTGTGTGTCACCCCCCACCCCCAGTGTGTGTCACCCCCCACCCCCAGTGTGTGTCACCCCCCACCCCCAGTGTGTGTCACCCCCCACCCCCAGTGCGTGTCACCCCCCACCCCCAGTGTGTGTCACCCCCCACCCCCAGTGCGTGTCACCCCCCACCCCCAGTGCGTGTCACCCCCCACCCCCAGTGCGTGTCACCCCCCACCCCCAGTGCGTGTCACCCCCCACCCCCAGTGCGTGTCACCCCCCACCCCCAGTGTGTGTCACCCCCCACCCCCAGTGCGTGTCACCCCCCACCCCCAGTGCGTGTCACCCCCCACCCCCAGTGTGTGTCACCCCCCACCCCCAGTGTGTGTCACCCCCCACCCCCAGTGTGTGTCACCCCCCACCCCCAGTGTGTGTCACCCCCCACCCCCAGTGTGTGTCACCCCCCACCCCCAGTGTGTGTCACCCCCCACCCCCAGTGTGTGTCACCCCCCACCCCCAGTGTGTGTCACCCCCCACCCCCAGTGTGTGTCACCCCCCACCCCCAGTGTGTGTCACCCCCCACCCCCAGTGTGTGATCACCCCCCACCCCAAGTGTGTGATCACCCCCCATCCCCAGAGTGTGTCACTCCCGCATCCCCGGTGTGTGTCACTCCCGCATCCCCGGTGTGTGTCACCCCCCATCCCCGGTGTGTGACACCCCCCCCATCCCCGGTGTGTGTCGCCCCCCATCCCCGGTGTGTGTCGCCCCCCCATCCCCGGTGTGTGTCGCCCCCCCCATCCCCGGTGTGTGTCGCCCCCCCCATCCCCGGTGTGTGTCGCCACCCCATCCCCGGTGTGTGTCGCCCCCCCATCCCCGGTGTGTGTCGCCCCCCCATCCCCGGTGTGTGTCGCCCCCCCATCCCCGGTGTGTGTCGCCCCCCCATCGCCGGTGTGTGTCGCCCCCCCATCGCCGGTGTGTGTCACCCCCCCATCGCCGGTGTGTGTCACCCCCCATCCCCGGTGTGTGTCAAACCCCATCCCCGGTGTGTGATCACCCCCCCATCCCCAGAGTGTGTCAAACCCCATCCCCAGTGTGTGTGATCACCCCCACATCATCACCGCCCCATCCCCAGAGTGTGTCAAAACCCCATCCCCAGTGTGTGTGATCACCCCCACATCCCCAGTGTGTGATCACCCCCCAGCAGCCCCAGTGTGTGTATCACCCCCACATCCCCAGTGTGTGTGATCACCCCCCCATCCCCAGTGTGTGTCAAAACCCCATCCCCAGTGTGTGTGATCACCCCCCCATCCCCAGTGTGTGATCACCCCCCATCCCCAGTGTGTGATCACCCCCCAGCCCCATTGTGTGTCAAACCCCATCCCCAGTGTGTGTGATCACCCCCCATCCCCAGTGTGTGATCACCCCCCCATCCCCAGTGTGTGATCAGCCCCCATCCCCAGTGTGTGTCACCCTCCCCATCCCCAGTGTGTGTCACCCTCCCCATCCCCAGTGTGTGTCACACCCCCCATCCCCAGTTGGTGTCACCCCCCATCCCCAGTGTGTGTCACCCCCCCATCCTCAGTGTGTGTGATCACCCCCACATCCCCAGTGTGTGATCACCCCCCATCCCCGGTGTGTGTCACCCCCCCATCCCCGGTGTGTGTCACCCCCCCATCCCCGGTGTGTGTCACCCCCCCATCCCCGGTGTGTGTCACCCCCCCCATCCCCGGTGTGTGTCACCCCCCCATCCCCGGTGTGTGTCACCCCCCATCCCCGGTGTGTGTCACCCCCCCCATCCCCGGTGTGTGTCACCCCCCCATCCCCGGTGTGTGTCACCCCCCACATCCCCCGGTGTGTGTCACCCCCACATCC